>NC_089790.1:9597500-9600000 GCF_040412425.1 Macrobrachium rosenbergii
ATATATATATATATATATATATGTATACATATATATGTATATATATATATACATATATATATATATATATATATATATATATATATATGTATAAGAAAAACGACTATGTATAAGAAAAACAATTGAAATTTTGTCCACTGCATAAAATTTTCCCCCTCATGATAAAAAGTTTTATTTGCAGCTCTTTCATTTTTTAATCTGAAAATATATTTAGGAGCAATGAACTTCTATTGGAAAGATCATAGTCATAAACGCATTGCAAACTCTCATCTTCAGTGTCAAGCAAGTGTAAAATGTTACAGACACAAAAATACACGAGATGAGAATGTTTAATTTTCTAAAGGAGCTCTGAGGCCTCTGACTCATTAAAATTATATGACATTTGCTTTTAGCCAGGTTATCAAGGATGGGGCTTGAGGACAAATAAGGGCGTTTTCTCCTGTGTCAGCATCAAAAGAATGAAAACAGAGTGTCCTCCAACCGTAAATCAGAATCACGAACGGAAAGCAACGTTCTGTGCATCGAAGATGGAGGAGCGGAGAGAGGATAAGGGAACGACAACAGCTGGAACTGAAAAGAGAACATAAAATAAATCAAGTCCTTCAGCCTGCAAAGTGTGAGACGTCCCGTTAACTGCCGTAAACTGACATGATAAAGCTAATGCACGTGAACATGAAAGGAAGCGAAAGCAAGAAAAGCAAGGGGGGAAAAAAAAAACCCAACCCCCTTCCTTTCGGTGCATCCCGCAAGCGCGGTCCTCCTGAAGACTGCTTTTGAATACCGGGGGGTCGGGATGCCCCCACAATATATGCTGTCAAGACCCCGCCATTATAGCAAGAGCTATGGCTCCATACTTCCAATATGGCGCGTGTCAAGTAGAAAATCACGTCGCGGATCAAACGCGTGTGCTTTCATTATATCCCTTATTGAGGACCAGGTCTTTACATGACCGCGAGAGGATGCGGTCTATGCTTCCTTCTCTCCTCCCGTCACAGGACCCCTCCTTCCCTCCTTCCGACCCTTTCCAAGGACTCCGCTTCGCCCCTCTGAATGCAAACCTGTTCTTCAAGTTCTGGGGTTTTTTTGGCGACACCCCCTCATTGCAAGCACGTCCAGAAGGGGAGGGGGGGAAGGATGGTGCAAAAGGCATACAAGCTAAAGGATGATATCACTTCAGATTAGCTAAAAGGATTACTCGGGAGGGTAAATGCCACAACACGTCACAATATCAATTGAATGGTGTTAAATTGCAGGTGAAATGTGGTGTGCTTTCGAAAAAGGAGCTGAGGGCAGGGCGTCGGACCCTTTTATGACGTGGGCATTCGTACTCTCAAGCATTTCTGTTTCTCCGTTCCAACAAAACCCGTGCAAGCACAGTATAATGTACTTGCCATACAACAAGGAGAGTGCTTGCGGGAGAAGGTTAAATAGCCCTCAATACTGCTATAGAAAACTCTGTTTAGATATTCTATGGAGATTCAAAAGAAAGGTCCGAAAGTTTATGCGTTGCAAGCAATATCAGCATGCTTAACAGACTTATATCACTCTAGATAGAAGTCTTTCAGAAAAAAACAGGCAGATTTATCATATAATATTGTACGGCACTTTCAGTCATCCTTCAGAAAAATACCCAACTCATTACTTCTAGAAATAATTCTAATTCCTTTTAGATAAGAAAAAATTCTAAATAATCAAAGGAAGGCTGCGCTGATTCCATATAAAAATGAGCCCAAAAAGTCTTGAAGGGAATTAAGGCAAACGAAGCTTTGTCTTTTAAGACAACTGGTTGAAAATACTGAATTCTAGTTTCTAACCGCAAATTACACATTACAGCGCATACGCTTACCGCCACAACAATTTGAACGTTGAGAAGATATTATACTCTAATTACAGCCGTGCTTTTAGGACGCACAAATTTAATATCATCACTGGAAGAGATATTATCCCTACGAGAATATTTCGTTTTCACGTACATGCTACTAATGACGTGAACAAACAAACGGCCGCATAAGTTGGAAATATTTTGTGACTTGCTTTGCATCTGACGAAGAGGAGTTGGAGAAACTTTTCCCAGCCTCTGGTTTATCTTTTCTTGTAAACTTCCCTTTTCCAAGAAATTGGTCTGTTTCTTCCTCCAGGGTAGGATCCTTATTCCTCTCCCTTTTCTACAGACTTGAGCGAAGTTCTGATAAGTTAACCATCACGTGAGGATAAAATACTGTAATTCGAATTTCCATAAAAAAAATCCTCCAATCTGACAAATCACGATAAGATAATGGGTCAGTGGCACAGTGACTTATTTTGAAAAGGCGACTGAAGTGCGAGGCACGCCATCTATAGTAGGTTTGGGGGCGGGGGGGAATATAGAAGTGCTTGAGGCAAGACAGCCTATATATACTTAATTAACATGCTATGGAAAGTAGCAAGCGCGAGAGGGTTGGGACGGGGATCGGGTGGATGAGTCCGGCTTTCATTGTGTAAAGTTAAGGGAATAATGGAT
>NC_089790.1:9602500-9607500 GCF_040412425.1 Macrobrachium rosenbergii
GCGTTATCGAGCATCGGGCAGCCAAGTCCCGAGGATATCTTTGATCTCAGAAGCTTCAGCAAATTTAATTGAAACTTCATTATTTGGAGTATGTTTTGAAAATGGCTACCCGGAGAATTTCCATTAGGGAAATGGAGCGTCGAAGGCAAAAATACTATTCGCAGTTCCACGTCGCCATGGAAACGGGGGAGTTACTTAATGGTATTGGGAAATGAGGCCGTAAGAATTGTCGGAGATAACGCGCCGGGCGAGGGCTAATTTGTTGGCTGATGAGGGGAACCGGCAAGAAGGAGGAGGGGGAGGGGGAGGGGGGAGGAGGAGGAGGTGGAGGAACAAGGGGAAAGGGGAGACAGAAGGGTTAGACACAACATTCCCCTTGGAGAAGAGGAAGGGGGTCATATTAAACCTCCAAATCCATTTCTTGGTGGAGAACAAGGGGAGGGGGACGGGAGGGGGAATAAAGATGTCTCCACTCACTTCCGCTCGGCCCCCTTCCAGCAACTATCATGCTGAGAAGGCATTATAGTAGAAGAAGAAGAAGAAGAAGAAGAAGAAGAAGAAGAAGAAGAAGAAAAGAAAAAGAAAAAGAAGAAGAGAGAGAGAGAGAGAGAGAGAGAGAGAGAGAGAGAGAGAGAGAGAGAGAGGAATATGGAATATTCGGTCCAATGTGAAGTTCGGGTGAATTGAAAATGAGACTGTAATCAAATAAATAAAATAACTGTTAGCCTTTTGGCAAAACAGAAGTGAAGAGAGCACTAGAATAACCTAATGGCGCAGGACCGAGTGAGGTGCGTGAATGTGTATTTCTAATTTTACATAAACAAAAAGCACGAAGATATATATTCACCGAAAAAAAATTATTTATGATGAAAAATTAGGGTGACAGAAATAAGACAGGGAATGAATTTATAATGCGAAGAAAAAACGAATCATCAAATATAAAGTGGAATGGTTTAGTTTATCGCGGCAAAAGTTCCGACCAAATTAAACTTAACATAGCACACTAGCATCCATAATTAATAGGCTGAACATGTTGAAAGTCGGGGACTCGGATTTTTCCTTCACATATCGCCGCAGCGGTTAATTCTTTGGGCGCATCTCTCCTACCATCGCCGTAATGGTAAATAGTAAATGGTAGGTTAATAACGTAATTTGATGCTATGTAATGATTATGACTTTAAAGGGTTATTTTTTATCAGCACTCCATTATTTTTCATCCAATTTCTCATCCAGTCAGCATCTAGCATAAGTGTCCAAATATAAATTATTTTATAAGATAGCTTAACAATAGCGGTCCCCACAAATCATTTTTCAGTCAGGATAAATAACTTCAATTCATCTAGATAGCGGTATTATTTCATAATATATAAAATATCATATATTGCATAAGTATCAAATCAGGTTTTTCACACACACACACACAGAGAGAGAGAGAGAGAGAGAGAGAGAGAGAGAGAGAGAGAGAGAGAGAGAGAGAGAGAGAGAATCATTTGACAGTTGAACAAATCTATGTACTGCGGTCGTGAAGTATATATTCACAACGCTCTCTGAATAAGAATAAAAACAGTTAAACGCATCAACATATGCAACAATAATTATTATTACAACAGCAACGTCGCTTATTTATTTCCAAGCTCTTGAGCATGTCGTCTTAAAACCGTCAAGTCAAGTTTGTTGGACGAGCTGACGAGAAATGTTGAGACGGGTATTTGTTTCAAGTATGCAGGAAAATTTAAGAGAATTCGGATGGGGTGCAGCCTCCCTCCGCCTTTCCTTGCTTGAAACAGAGTACACTAGAGGACGCTCTCTGTTATTTATCTGGTTATTCATTTTTTGTTCTTAACTTACAGGGGTGGGTGGGTGTGTGTGTATATATATATATATATATATATATATATATATATATATATATATATATATATATATATATATATATATATATATATATATGTATATATATATATGACTATATATGTATATATATATAAATTTCTGGCACAACGGGACCGAGTGAAAGTCCAGGACATTATCCATTCGGACGCTAACACCTTGGACTTTCACTCGAAAGTCCCTTCTTGAGTCAAAAATGTATTTCTGTAAAACACATTACCATCTGTTCATTTCCATATATATATAGTATATATATATATATATATATATATATATATATATATATATATATATATATATATATATATATATATATATATATATATATATATATATATATGGATATGGCGACCCACCGCCCACCTTACGAAGGTGAAAGCAGCCAAATTTGGCTCCGTGACAAAGTGGTACAGTGCTTGACTCATGTTTGATAATGTATGAATCCTTTTCCCATCTGTAAATGGGTACCAGAGGCTGCTGGGAATAAATGAAAGATTGTGGGGCCAACAACCCCATCCTTTGTGGAGAAAAAAATATACGTATATATACATATATATATATATATATATATATATATATATATATATATATATATATATATATATGGATGTATACATTTGTACATATTTGATAAAAGATATATATGATAAATATATATATATATATATATATATATATATATATATATATATATATATAGAGAGAGAGAGAGAGAGAGAGAGAGAGAGAGAGAGAGAGAGAGAGAGAGAGAGAGAGAAGTATTGCTCGCTTTTTTTCACTTCGCAAATGGGCATTACTTGTGGATCTTGTCCTGCAAGTTACTAGCCACTTCCTGTTGCTCTCCTGTAGGACTCTGATTCCTAATGTAAGGCCTGAGAAAATCTCGGTAGGGCGTGACAATGAGACACAACGTCCTCACAAAACTAAAGTGATTCACTTATTCTTTTGCTGTCAATAAATGTGCTAGCTCGTTTATTCTGAATTCGGTGATTAATTAAGAATAAAAAAATAAAGTTGTAATTTTTTTTTTTTTTTCAGCTGCTTGTACGGTATAAGTTTTTGAGCAAAGATATAGTTGGACCTTGTTAAAAAGGAGTTTGGAAACACTGTCGTAGATGTTTGTGCTTTATGTACGAAAATCCAAATAATAATAACATAAACATCGTCCTCATATTGACAGGTATCCTAATAATACGCGCATTAATTCTCTGATATACATTCACATGCCTTATAAAATTGCATTTATTTTAATTTCGAACTCGATCAAGAAAAACCAGAGAAGGGGATTACAAATAAAAAAAAATAGCAATACAAAAGAAGCACAACATCAAAGGTAAGCTTTGTTCCCTTTTAACACAGATAAAATTGAAAAATTACCTGAAGAGACATTACGATTATAAGTGCGACAGTTTATACATGTATTGTACCCCTGCCTTCTTTAGGCTTTGCTTGCTATCATAAATTCAGCCGTTGTTGCAGATTCTTAAGATACCTGTCTCTGTCTTTCTATCTTTCTACGTACACAGAGACAGATAAAAAGAAATATATAAACACAACTATACCTATCTATAAATAATAAACTAATACATATATATATATATATATATATATATATATATATATATATATATATATATATATATATATATATATATATATATATATATGTATGTGTGTGTGTGTGTGTGTATAAACATATAGATATGTAATTTCAGTATTCTTAAATTTACAAAATTCTTACAAAATAGGAATTTATTTCAAAGCGCCTATGTGAAATATGCAAAGCAAGCTTCTAATCCATGCCGACAATTTAAAGCTCATTAATTACCAAATTTTTTAAGCATAATGCAACCAACTGTTTGAGCACCAAATATGAACAAGAAAAAAGTTACTGACTTAACGATACTACAAATAACTCTTGCTAACAAAAATCAAATTGATGACAGTAGCATCGGTAGCAAAAGTAAGCAGTAAAAAAAATGTAACTCTGAGCAGGTTTTATTTATCGGAAAGGAATATGACAATCGTCACTGTAAATATGTGTAACCTACATCTATAGTCACAATGCTCGATATAAAATCCTCATTCAGACCTCTGGTTTAACTCTCTGGCCTCTTTTACATCTCGGGTCAGAAAAACCAAGGCGACTCTTATGTGACTATTGACTGCGACGCTTAATGTTATTCGTAACCTCAAAATGATATTGCCATCAACATGAATGACAGTTTATATGATTTGTAACTGCACGGCGAAACTAGAAAAATAATTAATTAAACAACAAAAAACACCCGCTTTTAATATAATTTTTAAAATCAGCTTTTGACAGAATTTTGCCCGAGTGGTCTGTGAAAATTATTCACAATTTATCATTTATTTATAAGCTAGAGGACATTTTATGTACTGACAACATTTTTCATAAGAATCCAGTAAGAGCAAATATGTAAATCCCTGTTTTTTTATCAATAGCCGCACTAACAAAGCTGCTATCACACTCACGATCATTACCTACGACATAAACCACCGTATACCTAAGACTGCAAATGTAATACTTGGTGTTGCCAACGACTTCACTAATATAAGTAAATTAAAGGTTTAACTTTGTAATTACCTGTCCATGACGGCAGAAAAAGAAGTGAAACAATATGCGGAGGACTGTTACGAAGGTAATGTTTCAGGTGTTTTTCCACAGGGAACGTAAGACTGAAATAGCGATTATTCATGTGTTCAGCTTCAGTTTCATCTCTGAGTATGGCTACTTAGCGGCGCAATGTCTGACGGCAAGTTACAAGAAAAAGTGCCTTTATGGCTATTTTCTAGATCAATGTCTACAAGGTGTAAAGCAACAAATTATTACATCAACCATATATATTATGAATTGTGGAAAATATACGATCTTAAAAAAATCAGGATGGATATAATTTTACTTTTTTATTATGGTCTCTGCGGGAATTATAACAGGAATGACATTATTAACCTGTGACGAATACAAAAATTCATGACGAAAATAATTTCATTTTTTAATATGGTCTCTGCGGGAACTATGACAAGAATGACATTATTAACCTATGACGAATACAGAAATTCATGAAGAAAATTTTATTTTTTAATAC
>NC_089790.1:9612500-9632500 GCF_040412425.1 Macrobrachium rosenbergii
ATATATATATATATATATATATATATATATATATATCTGCATATATATGCGTGTGTATACATATCAATGTTTACTATTAAACAGCCAAAATAATCAAATTACGAATAATAAGAATGATTTATACATTAAGTGTACATTTCCAGCGAGCTTTACTAAAATATATCTTGACCACACGGCATCAAATTTGCCTTCACCAACGAGAAAAATGTAAATAAGTAAAGAAAAACAGGAGGAACCTACGAGTTAATAACCGCACCAGGCGTACGTCTAGATAACAGATAGATGCCTCTCATTTCCGTCAAAGTAAAGCCTTTAATGCAACAGGCCTCTTCGCTTAGAGCTCTGCAAAACCCGTAAATCATGTCTAAGAAAGTTCCAAATATTCCCAGACACAGTTGGGGGTAGGCATACGCTTCATAAATCTTTCGGTAATGCAGACTTCTGACTCGCCAGGAGGATGGAGGTGTTTGGGCAGGTTAATTCTCTGCTGCGACTTCTACCAAGAATCTTACAACCGTAAGGAATTGTTTCGTCTTAATGCTTTCATATTTTCATTCAAAATTCCATCTCGACACTTTTATCATCAATAATCAAAAGATCTCTTACGTGATAAAATCGAACTATATAGGGCTGATCTAACACCTTCTGCGACCAATCTTTTGTTCGTAAGGACAAATAATTGGATGAAAAAATAAAGGATTCAAAATTTTACGCAGGATTATAAGAATATCATTCAAGATAGCTACTAACGGTCATCTACAGAAAATTGATAGATTTCTATTCTCGCACTCATGAAAGTGACAAGATGCTCTGCCGAGAAGGGGCTGAAAATACCAGATGCACAATTCTCATAAATTCTCTGAAAAATCAGATTATTAGGCTATCTCTTCATTAATTCAACAGACGCTCACGAGATGGAATCACGAAAAACAAAGGGGCCAAAATATAATTATAGCTTTGTCGAAATATTAATTTCGGAGGACTGCGAGTCTTTATAGGTAAAAATGTACTAAATAATAATAATAATAATAATAATAATAATAATAATAATAATAATAATAATAATAATAATAATAATAATAATAAATGTAGCTGATGGGCCTCTTTTAAGCACGTGGTGTTGTAATAAAAATAATAATAATAATAATAATAATAATAATAATAATAATAATAATAATAATAGGTCTTATTAAAAGGATGGCTGTATTAGCGAATTTATCTTATATAGTGTCTTTCCTTATGATTCGCTTTTCAGGCTCAGCGATGTTAGTCAGCAACTGGCCGATATTCATGTTGGAAAAGGATAGTGTGCGGAATATGGGAAGTCTTTTATTAAAATATCCAATCAGAAAAGTCTGAATTAATTTTAGGTAATGTTTAGCTCGTTGGTCATCCTCTAAGTTGCAGAAGGTCTGAAGAAAATAAGGAAGATAGAAAAGACACTATATAAGATAAATTTATTCTTATGGAAGTCTATTTTTATTATGGATGAGCATCTCCTCGAAGACTTAAAACAAGAAATAAATAATGAGCTTCAACCCAAAGAGATCATCAGACCAGCCTTTGAAAATCGGAAAATTTTCGAAAAATCCAGATGAAAAAAAAAAAAAAAAAAAAATCAAATAAATCAAAGAGTCAGTCTCCCAAGATCAAAGACCAGGACTTGGGGGAGACAGCGACCAACTGGTCCTCCAAGTTGGCGAAGTCCGAGACTGGCGAATCTCCGAAACATTTCTTGTACACAGACGTATCATGCAACTTTCCACAGGGCTGTCGAGGCTAACTGCAATGCCTGGGGGGGGGTGGGGTGGGGGTGGGGATGGGGGGTTTAAGGCCTATCAACATTGCATACGGTATTTGACAGCAGGAAGTATAGAAAGATATATTTCTTACAGACATCCTCCGAAGCAGGTCTGCTGCGGAGAAGCAGTTCGGGTCGTGTTCTTTCTTTTCCAGTCACTACAAGATTTGTGTATGCTAGTCTTGACGCCTTTTTGTTACTTCTTCGTCAAACGCGTCTACTTCTGGTATATTTCGAGCAGCAGCACCATTGTCAGTCGCAATAACAAACCACTGATAAAATTTAGATTGGGGCAATTTTTATCATTATCATCCTGGACATGAAGAGTGTTATTTTACCATCTATTATTTTAAAATTAAAATATTCCCCCTTTTAACTGTGCGACCACATCTTACTGGTTTAAGGAACCATATCCCTCATTTTCCTGAGACTGTCTTCTAACTTCACCGCCAAAGCCTATCATTTCTTGTGCTATGTGAACCTTCCTAGATAGAATAACAATCATATACAATTGCTTTCTTCATGAATAAAACCAGCATAATTAAAATCAAGATCCCTACTAACATCACCATCATTTCCGTTAATTCAAGGGTTCACTGTTATTCAGGACTATCGCTATAAAATAACTACATTTTTCTTGTCATTCTGGGTTACAGCAGTCTCCACAAATTTAAGATATACATATTTATAATCTGATAGATAATTTAACACTCCGAAAAATACATTAAAGGAGAAGGGGACGTAAAAAGAAAAACAAAAGTTTACATATATTGAAATATATGTATTCACAGGAGAGAATAAATAAATAAATAAATAAATATATATATATATATATATATATATATATATATATATATATATATATATATATATATATATAGTGTGTGTGTGTGTGTATGTGTACATGTATGTGTATATATATATATATATATATATATATATATATAAACTTCTTGGCATTAAAAATTCTTCTCTCACTATCTTCTTAAAGTATTTCTTCAATCTTTTCGCTACGTTATGTTTCACTTCATAACTTCTTTCGCCCGTAATTTTTATTTTCAGTTCAAAATCATCTTCTAATTCTTAAGGAAGAATTTTTCACCAAAGTTTAAGCATTTCTATTTCCTTACAGCGACAAACCTGAAGAGAGAGAGAGAGAGAGAGAGAGAGAGAGAGAGAGAGAGAGAGAGAGAGAGAGTAGAGAACCATGGCACAAGGAGTGGAGTTAATCCGAAGCTGATCTCGCAAAGAACGCCAGATCTACTCCCGATCAACTCGGGGCATTAAGTGAATCATCTACGTCGGGGAAGATATATGTCGGAGTCCAAAAGAAAGTCCTTCAAGGATATCAAAGTGATCCTATTCTCAGGGTGACCAGATCGCATTCGCTGTCCTTCCTCTCTCTCTCTCTCTCTCTCTCTCTCTCTCTCTCTCTCTCTCTCTCTCTCTCTCTCTCTTTTACAGTTTCATTTCCGGAGCGGGGATGTGCTACTGCGCTGTTCTGATGAATTAATGCCTGGTACTTCATGGAACTTACTTATAAAGCTCCTTCAAAGATGGTTCACAGTTTTATAAGATAGGATTCGGGATTTTGTTGGGATTTCGTTGTTAATAATACGTGGACAAAATATAGATGATATATAGTTAGCATATCTGCCCAAATGTTAACCACATGTTAATCACATAACAGCATAATTCTTATCTAAGTATGATTATGTCGTACAACCATCATATATCTATAATGCAACTGAGATATACAGCAATAAATTTCATTATTAATAATACGCAGTAAAAATATAGATAATAAATAGCTGGTATATCTGCCCAAATGTTAATTAAATAACAGCATAATTCTTATCTGAGTATAATTGTGCTATACAACAATACTATAGCTATAATGCAGCTGAAATGGATTTACAGCAGCAGCAAAATAACAGCACCAAAGGAGTTTGAAAACGATAACTGTATAAACAACAGCTTGATAAACAGCTGAAATGGATATACAGCAACAGCAAAATAACAGCAACAAAGGAGTTTGAAAACTATAACTATGTAAACGAACAGCTTCATGAACAGCTGAAATGGATATACAGTAACAGCAAAATAACAGCACCAAAGGAGTTTGAAAACTATAACCTGTATAAACGAACAGCTTCATGAACAGCTGAAATGGATAAACAGCAACAGCAAAATAACAGAAATAAGGAGTTCAAAAACGATACCTGTATAAACGAAAAGCTTCATAACAGCTGAAATGGATGTACAGCAACAGCAAAATAACAGCACCAAAGGAGTTCGAAAACGATAACTGTACAGACGAAAAGCTCCCTAGCGATAACAACAACTCAAATATTAACGATAACATACGTCATTTTAACAAGACCACAAGGTTTCTCGAAATAAAACAGCACGCAATAAGCATGTTCAAAAAACGATGACCGCGCTATGACAAGAAAATTGTGGTATCATAAACAGCTGAATGGATAATGTTCCCACAATGAACAAAATAACAGCACGGTATTATCACTGTCCAATTTTACGATGAAGGCGGACTCCACGAAACCAGCCTGTACTCCAGTGCTTGTGTCCAAGTAGGGCAATTTAGGGAATGCGTAATGCTCAAGTAATGTGCAATAACAACATCAACGGCAATAATAATAATAACAATAACGTCTACTACTCATGATAAAACTAATACAAACTACTGCTTGTAAATACCAACACCAATTATTACTTTTACAACTTGTTATGGTGAGTAGTAGACAATATTATTATTATTATTATTATTATTATTATTATTATTATTATTATTATTATTATTATTATTATTATTTACTACTCATAATAACATGTTCTAAAAATAGTAGTTTGTATTGGTATTTAAAAGTAGTGTTCTGCATTGGTTTTATCATCAGCAATGTACTACTTATGATGAAGCCAGTACAAACTAAGGTACTACTTTTACAAGTTGTTATTATGAATAGTAGAATCTGTTATTATTATTAAAGTCTATTAATCAAAATAACAAGTTTTAAAAGCAGTAGTTTGTATTAGTATTTAAATGTAGGCAGTAGTTTGTATTGGTTTTATCATCAGCAATCTACTACTTATGATGAAGCCAGTGCAAACTACAGTACCACTTTTATAACCTGTTATTATTAGAAGTAATATTTTTATCATTAAACAAGTTGTAAAAGTAGTAGTTAGTATTGTTTTTATCATGAGTAGTCGACTACTCATGACGAAACGCAATAAAAAATACTACTTTTACAACTTATTATTATTAGTAGTATTTTTATCATTAAACAAGTTGTAAAAGGAGTAGTTAGTATTGTTTTAATCATGAGTATTCGACTACTCACGATGAAACCCAATACAAAAATACTACCTTTACAACTTGTTATTATTAGTAGTAATATTTTTATCATTAAACAAGTTGTAAAAGTAGTATTAGTATTGTTTTTATCATGAGTAACAGACTACTCATGATGAAACCCAATACAAAAATACTACTTTTACAACTTGTTATTATTAATAGTAATATTTCTATTATTGAACAAGTTGTAAAAGTAGTAGTTAGTATTGTTTTAATCATGAGTAGTCGACTGCTCATGATGAAACCCAATACAAAAATACTACTTTCACAACTTGTTATTATTAGTAGTATTTTTATCATTAAACAAGTTGTAAAAATAGTAGTTAGTATTGTTTTAATCATGAGTCGTCGACTACTCATGATGAAACCCAATGCAAAAATACTACTTTTACAACCTTTTATTATTAGAAGTAATATTTTTATCATTAAACAAGTTGTAAAAGTAGTAGTTAGTATTGTTTTAATCATGAGTAGTCGACTGCTCACGATGAAACCCAATACAAAAATACTACTTTTACAACTTGTTATTATTAGTAGTATTTTTATCATTAAACAAGTTGTAAAAATAGTAGTTAGCATTGTTTTAATCATGAGTAGTCGACTGCTCATGATGAAACCCAATACAAAAAATACTACTTTTACAACCTTTTATTATTAGTAGTAATATTTTTATCAACGAACAAGTTGTAAAAGTAGTAGTCAGTATTGTTTTAATCATGAGTAGTCGACTCCTCATGATGAAACCCAATACAAAAATACTACTTTTACAACCTTTTATTATTAGTAGTAATATTTTTATCACCGAACAAGTTGTAAAAGTAGTAGTCAGTATTGTTTTAATCATGAGTAGTCGACTGCTCATGATGAAACCTAATACAAAAACACTACTTTTACAACTTGTTACTATTCAAACCTGCCGGACCCGCATCTCTGTAACCTTGCCGTTAGGAGTCCTTCAAAAGCGCAGCAGTGCTTCCCTGAGAGTGGTTGTGAAAACAATATGTACCGACAGTACGTGAAATCGGCAACCACAAAGATCCCAGATGCTTTATCAGTTACCTCCGTGGGAAAGCGAGTTGGTAACCGGTTACCACAGGACGATGTTCTCAAAGTATCCCTCTGCCGTTGCCTTTGAAATTTGTTTTGAAATATAATTCAGTTTTTGCGAGCTAGGCGCTTCTTTTACTTCATTTCTATATGTGGGCCAGAGCCAAGCTGCCTTTATTGTTGATTTCGTTTGTATAGAAGGCGTACTTGCTTTATAGCTATTAAGTTCCACTTATCTACTCGTGCTTCTTTGTAAGCGTATAATATGCATTACTATTCAGGCAAATTTTTTCACTGATTAAATTTCTTGAAAATAAGTCAGTTCAGGCAAAATTTTGCAGTTATGAAATTTCTTGAAAATAAGTCAGTTTTAAGTATGTTTACATACAAATGTTCCTGCACTGCTGCAGAAAATAAAACATGTCGATATGTGAGCCAAATAAAAAAATTTAATATTTTCACGTTGAAAAGTTTAAATTGGAGTACACATATATTTCTCCCGATAGACGCAGATTAAAATAAACAATTGGACAATGTCTGTTTTTCCTAAAAATTAAGAGCTTATCTCACACTAATTTTGGAAAAAGAGAACATCCGAATGCTTAAGGCGTAGGTGCTCACTTTAATACACAATAAGAATCAAATCTACAATATCGTTCCAGCTCAGCAAATGCCAATGCATCGCAAGGAAGACGGAGTGCGTCGCAATTTCATAAATAAATCCCGTTATCTATCTATAACGTTCAACTCAGTTTTTTTATGGCTGATTTTGTTTTGAAATTTCACGGTAGTTTAACATCAGAGCTCAGAATAACCTGCTATGCAAGTCACCCGAGACACTTCCTTCATGAATGGAGATTCAGTCCTTCCTGGACAATGTTCAGGTTGATCTTATTGAGTAAACGCAGAAGAATATAGTACACACACATATATATGTATATACACATAAATACAAACATAAATACATATACATATATATATGTATGTATGCATGTATGTATGTATGTATGTATGTATGTGTGTATGTGTGTGTGTATTAATTCATGAAAAATTGCTGTCAAAACAGAATTCAGTATTAACAAAGGATGCCAATAAAAATAGAAAAAAAGAGTAGAGAACAACATTATTTTTTGGAAACAATGTTTTCCCTCTTTAGAAAAGTAGAGGGGAAACAGTTCGATTTGATTTGCTGTTATAAAATTTAAGCTTTCAAGCCAAGGAATGGAACACATTCGGCCTTTCAGCACTTAAAGACAATGGAAAAAAAAATAAGTTAGAGTATTTGGACAGCAAGATAAAGAGCTCTAGAAACAAAGGGAGCTAAAGATGGAACTAGGAGAAACCTCCACAGTGGCATTAAGAGGTAATATTTAGAGAGGCTGACACAGCAAGACTTGAAGAAAGGAGGTGGAAACAGAGGTACAGTACAAGACTAGACAGTGAGTGCCTAGACAGTGAGTGCATCTAGGGGTCCGAAGGTACCCTGCAAATGCACTCCAGTCATGCCTAGAGAGAAATGTTTCCAAAATATAATGGTATTCTCTATTTCGTTTTTGTATTTTTATGGGCATCCTTTACTGACAATATATATATATATATATATATATATATATATATATATATATATATATATATATATATATATATATATATATATATATATTATATGTGTTTGTATATATATACACACAAAGAAAGGAAGAAAATGAGACAATATTTAACTACTTCACTGTGCCACTACGTACAAATAGAGATCCTAGCATTTGGTGTTAGTAATGAGTGCAAAATCAGTAGTATGGCTACCCACAAACAACCACTGCAATTTATTGTATAATTCTATTCACCGAAGATTTATCTCTTTCTATAATGAAAGTAATAACTACCCGACAAAGGTAATGTAAGTAACCACAAGAAAATAAATACGCAAGAAAATGAGTGACTTGGTGGCTAGCCCAAGAAACGTCTGTTTTGAATGAAGCTTCACAGGTTTATCAAGAATTATTGTTTTCGTTGCATACTATCGAATTTCTACGTCAATCGCCATTCAACTATCACCACTTCTCTACTTTTAAAAAATTTCCAGGACTCTTTTTCATCTGAAGTAAATGCCTAAGAATGTACATGTGAATAATTTTAGCAGGTAATTTTTAGAAAGAACAACCTTCCATGCACGAAAAACAAAAATGATTTAAACCAGGAAAATACAGCATCCTTTCCCCTTCAGGCAAACACGGTGTTATGTGAATCATGCAAAATTGGTGGGGATAGTGGCCCTGATCTCTGGCATAGGATGAATTCTTAAATCTTGCATATCACAATCGCCGGATTATTGACAAAACTAACCCTAAGGCCGATAAGAAATTTACCGGAAGAATATGGTACATAGAACGCTAGTGGAAAATTGACAAAAATAAGTCTTATCAGAGAGAGAGAGAGAGAGAGAGAGAGAGAGAGAGAGAGAGAGAGAGAGAGAGAGAGAAACATGACAAGCGCTACATATGGGGGAAGAGTACTGCATGAAACGAACAGGAAATTACAGAAACATCCACCGCAAAATTATCAACAAAATCGCGGTAATGCATGACATCTGGCTCGTAAAAGCAGCGCCTTGGCGCTAAGCAAACCGAGTCTTTGGGCCTCCTTGGCATAGGGACGAAAACCGTGTGTTTCCCGCCGGGAAAAACGACGAGACACAACAGCTTTTTCCTCGGAATAAGGACGAAAACCGAGTGACAATGCGTTATCATGAGACATGCGGGTCCGCCCCGCTGTTACGCAGAACTAAATGAACACCTTTTGACCAATCGATCATGCGGAACCTTTTTTCCCCCCTTATTTAATCACGTTTCTTTTTAGGAAACGTGTCGCTATCGCTATCGCTATCGGCCCGCCCGTGTCTGTCTGTCTCTCTAAAACCAAGCGCGCCTCACGCCTCCAATTCTTTCCGTCGCCACAACCGTTTCTATCCAAAAAGATAATAAGCCCATTCAGGGCGTCGTGTCAGGACTGAAAGTCACATTTCTTCTCTTTATTCCTACGACTGTTCGTATCAGTTGTGTAAGTGTCCACAGTAGTTTCATGGCTTAGTTACGTGCCACTTTGTAACAACACCATATACATAAAATATCACGAGGTAAGAAAGGCTATTTGCGCAAATATACGGGTTGACTACACAAATCACTGTACACTGAAAGTGTATGTGTAGTACACACACTATATATATATATATATATATATATATATATATATATATATATATATATATATATATATATATATATATATATATATATACATATATTATATATATATTACTAGGACACTCATTCAAACCGGATGGTATCTATGATACTTGAGAATGAGGACTGTTTGTCCTAGAAACCTTGTAACCTTTTTTGAAAAAATATCCCCACTAGATACCATCCAGTTTGAAAGAGGTCCTGTCAGTCATTGTACTAATGCACAGAACAAATGTGTATGTGATAAAGTTAATATATATATATATATATATATATATATATATATATATATATATATATATATATATATATATATATATATATATATATATAAATCTTATATATATATATATCATATATATATTATATATATATGTGTGATTATATATATATATAGCAACATCAGGTATGATTATATATATATAAAATATATATATATAGCTGATATTAAACGCCATCTTCACTTAAGTCTGTTTGAACCCATACTACGCCATCGTTACATAGGCCTACGTAACCATCTAAGGAGGAATGCGGGGTCTAGCAACCTCATCCAGAAATCAGTGCTTAGAACGGAAGGACAACACCGACCGATGCCGACCCTTCTTTAACAAGCGGATATATATGCATAAAAATTACCCACACACAATGCCACCGTAATTCTAACTAATATCAATCACCTGCTGTATCTACCGTGTTGTTGCAAGGCAACGCTACGCAACATACGCTTGAACATCTAACGAACAATAAATATATATATTTAAGAATAAGGCCACTTTCGCGGAAAATTGATAACGAACACGATACAGTGTAAATAAATGAAAACGTCAAAAACAGCTGAGCGCAATCTAAAGACGGGCACACGTACAAATGAGACCCCGCCGTAATAATTCGCAGCCTTATTCGTGAATCGGCTGCATATGATATGGCAGGCTGAAATACAGCGAACCATTTCCGCGGATCACAACAAATGACGGATAGCATTAATCACGGGAGACAGACAAAGCCAAACCTACTTCATAAAAGCAGAAAAGGGAAAAACAATGAGATGAATGATGGTTTTAATCTATACCTAAATGCGACGCGTGCAGCAAAGGCACTTCACTTGAATGGTGAGGGCTATGTCAAATAAGATAATGTGGAGCATAGACAAAAATCGATCGCTGTTACAGTATAACCCCTCGCACGTTGTAGCTATGGATGCTGCTGCTCCTGCTGCTACCTTTTGCCCGCTTAAAGGTTAGGGAGGGGAGAGGAAAAGTCTACGGTCTGAAATAGCCGTGTTTCATTATCCCATATTTATTCACCTGGAGTTCATTCTTATTTTCTGGTCATTTTCAATACATTACCACGCAACAATACCAACAATGTTAATAAAAATGATAATGGCTATTTGTAAACAATAGTTAAAATAGCCTCATGTAGATCTTTCGCGTATAATACCTTTAACAAAATCTCTGCTATTCTACATAGAATCGTTATAGGCATAGACATACTTTGTAAATAAGTGCACATAAATATAACCAATTTAACACTGGAGCAAAATGAGTGACGGGAACGAAAGCACAAAACCCGTGGAAAAACAAGACCCTACAGTCCCTTAATCAGTTATCTGAAATTAAACTTTTATTTCATCACGTGGAAATTGTGTGCAATTAACGCCAATGACACGGGCAGGTGTCGTGCGCCCACAAATGTAAGTGTGAATATTCACTTGGAAAGAAGTGCGCGTATGAAATTCCTCCGCACAGATGAAATAGGCTAAAATATCGGCCTAATTATGACATCAAATTTCTCATTTGCTCGTCATTATAATTCGAAATATATTGTCAAGATATATCGTAGATAAGTGACTCAAATATCTCAATGAAGTTTGAATTATTCAGCGGTTATAACACTCGAATGGATGACCCCTAAATTGTCCCAATTTTTCATCATCGTAATTCTACATTATTTCCGTTTTTAAGTCATTATACACTATATTAACTTCATTGTAAGCCCGTATATTTACCGTGACAGGACTTTTACTTTATGATCGCTGGAAATGAACGAGGGAAATTAAAGCTATTGATAAATAAAACTAATGCTTTACTAACAATCAAAATCAATATTATAAAAGCATGAAAGCGCCAGTGGCATCAAAAACCATAATGAATAAACGATAGCAAATGTAGACACGTCTTTCTTTGAAGTGAAATAATTTTAGGCGGTTTCCTTATAGATAGAAACGGCAGTACTGGTAATAGTACTCGTAGCGGAATCAGAAGTAAACAGTAAAGTAATATATAAAAGCAATAAAAATATACAACAAGCTCAAAATATGCAGCAATAAAGAACGCTGCTTCGCACAGAAGTTACCCGGGAGATCAATTTTAACAGTCTTCCAAAATAACATTTTCTACAGAAATCTCCCTGTACGTGATATCATATACACATGAATATAAAATCCAATATCCTTGAACATGGCTCATAACACATACAGAGAAAGTTAAAAGAAAAACAGGGATTACAACATCCTTCAAGAAAATATCTTAAAACATCAGCAACGAAATAAAAGCTCATAATAACAATAATTATCATTATCAGTGCTATTATTTCTCGTGGTGCTAGTGTAGTAGTAGAATAAAAAAAACTATAATAATAAATACATCTACGTTATTAATAAGTGAAGAAAGGAGAGCTCATTAGTAATCTTTCCCTTCGATTCATCCACCTCAAGTGAAAATCATTTTTTAATCGCAACTGTGACGATTAATGCTTACGGTAATAATAATAAAAAACTCACAACATACGATAAGTTTCTGTCATAACCTAATCAAATACTACAATGATATCATTTTTTCAATTGTCTCGAAGTGCTTAACATTCAAAGTTGAAGCATCGTTTGATAATATCAGATTTAGTAATACTACAAGTTGTAGTAGTAATTACGTTATACTTTCATTATAATTTTTTCTAAGCAGCGTAAATGCACATGGAATTAGTATTACTTTAATGGCATAATTTTTTTTTATGAATAATAATTTCAGCTGTATGAGTTTTTAAAGGAGTGTTGGTGGGGATAGCAGCGGTGCTAAAAGTAGAAGTATAAGTAGTATAGGATTAGCTGTACAAGGAATAAATATCTAAGAAGAGCACGAATATTACCGGAGAAGGAAACGCCCACCGCCCAAACAAGAGGGCACCGAAGAGCGCCCACTGACACATCTCGGAGTATGATAATTACCCCAGCTGCCGCAAGATGGCGCTCTAATGTAAACAATCCCAGTAAAATCGACAAAACTCTCGGCCGAACAAAAGCAGGAATTCAACGCTGCTGCTACAAATCAGTTATATAGATAAAAAAAACCCAATAAATGAACACACAAATTTACATTGCAAACTAGGTCTCGATTCTCCTGCTCCCTATTTCGGTCCAAATGATTTAACCATTTCCTATAGAGATTCTGGAGCGGAGCTGGCGATTATAATGATAATTTCGTTACACATAATTTTGATTTACCTGGATTCTCGAAAAACCGCTTGAAAACTGGTGCGTTAAAGCAATAATTAACATCGATTGGGAAAAAGGGGGGGGCAGTCATTTGTTTACTCGGAAGTGCTGCACGTTTTTAATGAAATGCTCCGGTGATTGTTTACTTAAATGATAGGAAACCACCGTTACTGTATTTTTTTTAATCAAATGAATGCTGGAATACTTCTAATGAAGCATCAGGGATTCAGCGTTAAAAGAAACAGTAATGTGAAGGAACTTAGTGCCTAGGCAGCAATCAGTTATACAGATAAACAAATCCTCTTCTACAAAATGTATGCCTGGGTTTTAATTGTAAAACAGGATCACATTAATTCTCAGTTCTATTTACTGAGGCATATATATATATATATATATATATATATATATATATATATATATATATATATATATATATATATATTTATATATATATCCGATATCACAATGGTGCCGTGGCATACAAGCATATGTATGTATATATATATATATATATATATATATATATATATATATATATATATATATATATATATATATATATATATATGTGTATATATATATATATATTTTTTTTTTTTAAATTTAAAATATATACAAGGTGAATTTAAACAAAAACATATAGTATAAGTATACACAACACATGTATATTGTATATATACAGATATAGCTATATATATTATATATATATATATATATATATATATATATATATATATATATATATATATATATATATATATATATTACCGTACCTGCCCCATCAAAAGTTAGGACAATATTCAAGTAATTTTACGAGAGTGTCGAATTTAAAATCAATGAAGTATATCATATAATATATAGCTATACCTTTTCTCGTTTACGTTTTGTGATAGCTAATCGTAGAGTTCATAACTCGTAGAATATGTTGTTAACGAAAGTAATAATTGTATGGATACAATTCTTAGTAAACTGGAGTATGAATATATATATATATATATATATATATATATATATATATATATATATATATATATATATATATATATATATGTAAAGATACAAGTGCGTGAGTTTTTGTTTAAGAGGGACATTAAACTCCTTCTTAATGATACAAACTTGTGATAACTATATCCAAAAAGTTACAAGGGACTCGAGAAGTTGGGATGTCATAGTGGCTATTAAAGATACACATATCTGGTAAAGGTGAAAAATAAACCGTATATGGTTGTTTGTATGTATGTATGTATGTATGTATGTATATGTATGTATGTATGTATGTATGTATGTATGTATGTATGTATAAATCTATAAGTATATGTGTACATATATATATATGTGTGTGTGTGTGTGTGTGTGTGTGTGTGTGTAAATCAGTATAAAATATAAAATTGTAAGACTTCTTTAAACTAAACCTGTTATTCTTTCAAACCGACAACATGCGATTGTTATTCCTAATTTTGTGATGTCACAAACGCTGATATCTGAAAAAGACACGCGAGAATAATTATGTATTTCAAAGGTCAATTATACGAATTTTTGGTGTTTCTTCAGTAACTCATATTTGAAAGGCTTTATACAAAACGTCATATTCCTAGAAAGGGAACTATACAATACGAATCACCAAAGGAATCAGATATAGGTATCTAACTCTTGGTTAGCCTGAAAACTCAAGATACTTGATTCATGTCGAGCCCGAGAGGGAGAGCGCATATCTTTCCAAAGTTATTCTGAAGAAAATATGAAGACGGCGACTCATTACCTTTTAGTTTCTTAATCAGTTATATTTCCAAGGGGAAAGAGATCCTTGGTCTTAGGGGGCTAAAGCCCAACTGACAGAACAAAAATTCCCTACAGATAATTAATTTTTTTTAAAGTAATATAAAAAATGTAGAAAGGCCTGTATAATTAACATAAATGTTTTTCATTTGACATTTACGTATTAAGAATATAAATATCATCAAAGCTGATGATTCTAAGTATTGATAACAGTTCCAGAATGGATACAATTGCAGCTGTAATAATCGTAATCATATATGATAAAATGGACACAATAATGAAATTTAAATTGTAAATATTCAGATTTTAAAACAAAATAAAAGGCTTATTTGTGAACGGGCAAAAAAAAAACTTATATTAGAAGCAAGTGTAAATATTAAGTATGAATATATCTTATATCTTAAGACCGACCAAGTCCCAGTTCTATGAGAGTGAAAGCTTTAGCAAGAAAGGCAGTCTAAGTCCCGATTAATACGAAAGAAATATCCTTTAAAGGAAAATAGTCCAAATCCTGATTTTTAAGATGACAGAGAAATCCTATTTCGAAAAAGAGATCAAAATCCTGAATCTTATGAAGACAAAAATTTTGTTATTACATGACGGCCAAAATTCTGTTTTGTACGAGAAGGCGAAAATGTTCAAACGTTACGACAGAGGAAGCCTGCGATGGTGAAAGAATCAGACTTGGTCATTTTTGCAAGTAAGTCAAAGGCCTGGCCTGCAAAGTGACGAAAATGTTAAGTTTCCCAACATGTCAATATGGAAAGCTGTATTATAGGAGTGATAGATTCTTACTAGATGGCGACATTAATTGTATTATACATGGCAAAATCCCGTCTTGTAAAAAGACGAATACACTGTATTATGAGGAGCAAAATTTCTGACTTATATAGAAAAAACTTCAGACTCTAACATTGTAGACGGCCGAAATCGGGTCTTGGGCCGTAGTAAAAATCCTAATCCTGCAAAATTTGAGATCAGGATGTTTGAAAACATCGAAAATGACAACAGTTACTACTAAACAATTTCAGCCAACGATCAATAATTCTACAATCTTGGATCAATAATCTACACACTGCCAGGTATGTGTAGGTTATGTATAATGAAGTAGACATTTTTTAAATTAAATTTTAAAAGAAAACTTTCCTGTGCATGCGCAGAAAAGAAAATTTTTACTACCTTTATCTTGGCACAATAATCAAACCATTCTAGTAACTTCACCTAATTACGCCAAGTCAGTTGATACCGCTGATCAACATTTTCCATTAATAATAATACGCAAATCTTCCATAGAAACTACCATATAATTGAGCAAAAATACGAGAAAACAAATAAAGCATGATGGGTGTCATAGATTTGTAAACTCTGGAGTTTCAGCTGTTTATCATCCTTCCCATAATTCCGAAACCTGATTTCAACTGAAAACTTATGTTTCTTGTATCAAATGAGTTATCTGACAGAACAGTATATTCTATAATACAGTATTTTCCCAGCAATCATCCGCTGCTAAATCTTTTGCACAGTCTATTACTTCTACTAAACGTAGTATTTTCGTGAGTTTACTTATACAAAATATCTATATTGACACAGTATACTAGACGACATATCTTGTAGACTTATCTATTTATGTTTTACCAAATATTTTTACCAAGGATACTCAGGTAATTTGTCTTTAGTGATTGAATTCTGTACGTTATGTCAATTATGATATTCCTCGGAAACTGCATAAAAAAAGTCGGAAAAAATATCAATTAGTAGAAGTAAAAATATTGGCAAGAGATTTAATACTGAAGGATTATTGGGAATGTATAGCCAAATAAGCTGTTTTCAATATTCTTTCCAGATTATTATTCTGTTACCATTACCACTCTTATCCTAATTATTACTGTTTTTTTTTCTTTAGAATCACCCAAACGGAATTAGCTATTTTTAATATTCTCTTTAGCTTATTATTCTATTAATAATACTATATTATTCGTATCATAATAATTACTACTTTCTTCTTCAGAATCAACCAGAGTCAATTGTTTCAAATTCCATCAAGTACATATTTTTTGTCAATAGAAATTTCCAAAATGAAACAAATTATTCAGTAATGAAAAACTTTAAGGAAAGTTTTTTCCAATCAGCATTTCCCTAAATATTCAGGCAACCAAGAATTTCCAGCGTGATGGCAGTCTCCCCAGAGAGATGGGCCTCACGAAACTTGAACCGCCCTCACTACTGGCCCTCCACTGCTTCATCTACTTCATAACATCATACCATACATCACATACATTCGCTAGCAATACATTCTTGCGTTTTGGCTCACGTACAGATTTCCCAATTTTGTCCTTGTTTTGACGAACGAGGTATCCCAAATTTTTTTTTTTTTTTTTTTTTTTTTTTTTTTTTTTTTTTTTTTAAGTTTTTGAGTTTCCCAGTCAAAGTATCTCAACTTCTGATATCCCATAACACGTCAACATTTCAGTTGTCTGCGTTGTCAGATTTTCCAATAAAATTTCCTCAAAAGAATAATATCAAAATCTTTGAAGGCTATTTTCTCATTATGAGGAAAAAATGGCTGTTCCGCAGCTGAATTATTACCCTCGTGGACAGAGGGATGGATTCTCCCCAATAAAAATTTGTGACCTGACTTCCTGGAAAAGTTGTTCTTCTAAGCAGGGCTTTGGCTACGACAAGTCCGCTTGCCAAGTCTACGGAGGCTATGCGAGTTTTCAAACTCTGCACTTAATGCTCTTCGTATTTTGCAAATGGACGCTGGAGGAAAAACTGGCCTCCTTGTTCGCAGACTTCAGAAATAATAATAATAATAATAATAATAATAATAATAATAATAATAATAATAATAATAATAATGGCAAACAAACTAAAACAAAACCAGTGACCATAATAATAATAATAATAATAATAATAATAATAATAATAATAATAATAATAATAATAATAATAATAATAATAATAATAATAATAATAATAAGTAAACCACAGCTACTCTTTTTGCCATTTAACGATAGATTCTTCCCGGTGATTTACATTTTGCAAATCATTTATTTAAATCAACATTGTTTGTGTCGTAAATGAGAGGATAGCTGTTGTATAATATCATTATAATTACTGCTTTCTCATATTTCTATCGTAAACACCTCTTTACACACACAGCTTCAAGCACATACATACCTTGAAATCTATTTTATATAAAAAACATATATGAGTATTATAAACGTAATTTTTTTTGTAATCCAAAGAAATTATGCTATCACCCTCTCAAAAGGGGACCCGAAAAAATCCAGTGACGTAAGCAATCATGAGGTCAACAACTGTTTATTTTGCATTATGTCACGTGTCCTTTATACGACAGGAACTGTGCATGAAGGCATTAGTCTCTTTGTGACCGCTAGTTGAGATAGTTTCACTGAATATATAAGGTTTAAGCACATTGGTAATATACAGGAAACACAACCTTGAACCGGGTTGAAAACTAAGGACGGGTTAAGAAAACGTAAAAAAGAAAAATTATAAGGACGTGTGTAAAAGAAGAAATTTGAACATATCTCTGAATATATAAGGTTTAAGCACATTGCTAATATACAGGAAACACAACCTTGAACTACGAGTTAAGAAAACGTGAAAAAGTTATAAGGACGTGTGTAAAAGAAGAAATTTGAACATATCTCTGAATATATAAGGTTTAAGCACATTGCTAATATACAGGAAACACAACCTTGAACTACGAGTTAAGAAAACGTGAAAAAGTTATAAGGACGTGTGTAAAAGAAGAAATTTGAACATTTCTCTGAATATATAAGGTTTAAGCACATTGCTAATATACAGGAAACACAACCTTGAACTACGGGTAAAGAAAAAGTGAAAAAGAGTCATAAGGGCGTGTATAAAAGAAGAAATTCGAAAATTTCGCTCCAGAACAGAAAAATGCAATGACAAAATTAAAAAATGGAAAATAAATCTAGTTACAGATACCAAAACAAAAATATTTCATATATAACAGAGTCGCCATTCATGAACTCCATCATGTGACCTCAAATTTTTCTTGAGTTATTAAAAAAAAAAAAAAAAAAAAAAAAAAACAGGAAGGGGGACAGAGGGCCTCCTACTTGGAAACCAGATCCCGGTGACCAAATTTTTCCCCGGACTTCTCTATTCCGACTCTTTGCGTATGGAAATCATATGGTAAGATTCTTTTGGGCGTATCAGAACGCGGTGGGAATTCCCTTTAATAAAAGGCCGCTGAATAGTTTTTCCTCCATTTTTTTTTTTTTACAAAAGATTAGCATTAGCATATGTGATATTAACTTGAATTTCAAAACTGGAAGTGGGAGTAGATGTATGGGAGTCGACGGGATCTATGTATCTTGCACATAAGTTCTTAAGATGCTCTTGTTTTTATTAAAAAAAATAACTACAGTGCATTGTCATCATTGTAATCATTATGCAATAAAAATCCACATTTATATAAATAAATTGTTTTAATATGCAAAAGATGAAACAACAAAGGCTTCCGATTCAGTGTTTGCAGAATTTAACGTGAACACTGAACGGTGTTCGGATTTTGTTTTATCTTTTGCATATCAATATAATTTATATTTATATAATTGTGGATTTTTATTAAATAAGTTTCTCACGATATTTTGACTTTCTTAGCATTATAATCATTATTATTACAATCACTGCTAATCGTACCAGTAACATTGTTGTTATCATTCCAAATGTAATGATGAGACACTGATAACGAAACACTTTCGATAAATAAATAATTACTTGAGCTTAAATTAATATTTTTTTATAAGACAAGGGCTAATTTTTTTCTGCAGACGCCAGCACACTATCAATACAAGTCATTAATATTACAACCACTGCTAATCACAACAGTTACATTGTTGTAATAATTCCAATTACAGTGATGACGTCAGTGATAGCAAAACACCGTCGGTGATTAATTACTTATGCTTCAGCCAGTACTCAAGAGAAATGCCGTTTGGGGAAGTTCTAACCAGTAATGCCTGTTTAGACTCAATATGCTTCGTCTTGATATCTTGCAAATGTTTTAAATAACAATATTTCTTTCCTTAATCGGTAAGTTGGTGATGGTCTGAACTGTGTACTAAGTGTCTGCTTCATTTTTATTATAATGCCTTTTTGTCTCACCTTGTTAGTTGTGTTACCTTCAATAAAAACATTGATTATTGTATATTATCTCTCTCTCTCTCTCTCTCTCTCTCTCTCTCTCCACACACACACACACACACACAC
>NC_089790.1:9637500-9652500 GCF_040412425.1 Macrobrachium rosenbergii
TATGAAGCAACAGCAATATCGTTAATTATATTACTATTATCATGATTATTATCATTATTATTACACTAATAATAATAATAATAATAATAATAATAATAATAATAATAATAATAATAATAATAATAATAATAATAATAGTAATAATAATAATGCTTATTATTATTATTTTTATTATTATTATTATTATTATTATTATTATTATTATTATTATTACTGGGTCACAATTGCATGCACCAATAAATTTCAACACGGGCCCCAAATTAAATTACAAAAAATGTGCCGAAGTCAAACGTTTAAATAACTATAAATTTAAAAGAAAGCTAAAGCGATAATTCTTTTTTTATGGAAAAACACAAAATCTTCGGGAAAATACAGGATGTAAACTCAAACTGGCAGAGCAAGCATTGCCGTCAGATCTGCCAACGGGTTATTCGACAACTCTCCTGAGAACATCAATAAAATAATTACAGTATCTGTCTACAAAAACTGTTTCTTGTTTTGTCTATGCAGTGACCTTACAAATACAACATCACACATTGATATGCGCCACGATGCATACATACATACATATATATATACATATATATATATATATATATATATATATATATATATATATATATATATATATATATATATACAATATGGCACACACAATATATACATACATGCATACTTTTTATATATATATATATATATATATATATATATATATATATATATATTATATATATATATATATATATATATATATACTTTTATATATATATATATATATATATATATATATATATATATATATATATATATATATATATACATTTCCATATATATACATATATACATAAACACGTATATATAAAGATGTGTGCGTATGTGTGTGTATGCACACTATACGTTTTTCACCTGGAAGGTAGTGGCTCCTGAGTATTTTATCTGCCTCATTTATAATATATATATATATATATATATATATATATATATATATATATATATATATATATATATATATATTAATTAAATATATATATACACATATATATATATATATATTATATATATATAGCTGCCTGTGTACCCGCAGTGTTTAAATGGTAGGAAAATAGATTCCCAGCGTTAGTTCCCAAGGCCCAATGCTGCTCCAGCGTCAATCATCCCTTAATAATGCAGGCAGATTTCTTCTACCTTGATAAACATACCATTAAAGAAGTGAAGTTCTCTGGAAAGATTCAAATACGCATTACAATGACTGACTGACTGTGTTGCCTTTCTACGATAGCCACAAAATATACGAGTTCGTCTTTTGTTTCAATATTCTTCTTCGTCTTTTGTTTCAATATTTTTTATTAAGTCAGAACTTTAAAAATGAGTTCTGAATCCTCTGCTCTAATGAGCGTTTGAAGCAAACAGCTACGCCAAAATGAATCTGTCGTTACAAAATTAAATAATATTAATAAAAGTATGGTGAATATTATTATTATTATTATTATTATTATTATTATTATTATTATTATTATTATTATTATTATTATTCAGAAGATGAACCCTATTGATATAGAACAAGCCCGTAGGGGCCACTGATTTGAAGCTCAAGCTTCCGCAGAATATGGCGTTCATCTGAAAGAATTAACAGAAGGCAACGGGAAATATAGAAAGAAGAGATCAGTTATTAGAAAAGAAGAATGAACAAACTGGAAAAACAAGAACAAAAATAAATAGATAAAACATAAGTGAATCTTCGAAAACAAGGAGAATTTATACTTATCACATCTTTAAGCAAAAGCCTCAGTGAAAGATATAATAATCTAAACAATACAAAGTTTCCAACAAAAATAAACATTTTCAGGCTTGTATTTTCTGATGTTATGATAACTGTCATCAAACACCAACATGAGAGTGGTCAATTCCCCACTCGAATAAGCACGGCTGCATTTTCCAAAATGCATCTAAAAGTGAGACATCCAGCACACTGATTTATGAATGATCTTTGCAGAATATTCCGTTAATTCCTGCCCATTTAAATTGAAATGCCATAATGCTAATATGCAAAATAAAAGCAAAATTCAATTTTACCACTAAGTCGGGAGCGTCGAAAAATCTCCTGAAAACGTGCTAAAAAAATTTTTTCAAAAGCCAATTCAATTGATGAATAAGCATCACGACTGAAATGAACAAATATATACACGATGAGAATAAACGGTGAAATAATCAAACGGTGAAATATATTTGTAAAACTTACAAAATCGAAGCCCTTCCGTAACAAAAATGGAAATATATCTAAATAATGTTGCGGGAGAAATAAAGCCCGGCAAAGTCTCGCCCTTGTCGCCACATCTCCAGAGTCCAGCCCAACTAATCTTCAAACCTTTACCAGCAATCTTTTACGCCACCAACTGCAAGACCAAATATCAAGCCGTAAAACCGAGAGAGAGAGAGAGAGAGAGAGAGAGAGAGAGAGAGAGAGAGAGAGAGAGAGAGAGAGAGATTTCCTGCAATTCGCTTGCTTCAGAGGAACAGAAAAGTCCGTTCTATTCTACTTTGCTTCAAGAAAGCTCTGGTCCTAATGTGCGAATGTCATTCCATATAGTCTCTTGCACGAGATGCCGCGTCTGCAGCCTGGCTTCAGCGTCTAGCATATTTCGTACCGAAAAATCCTCGGATGAAAGTCTTAAGCGACCGCACTAATGTACTGCACGGCTAGGGAGACGGAAGCACTCGACATTCGCCACTGTAAATATAATCTGTATACAATATATGGGGCCACATAGGGGTTTAATAATACAGAAAATGTTTATTGTCTTTTTTTTTTTTTAATTGGTTTTCTCCATGTTTTTATATGTATAACATTATGTAGATTAATAATTTGCACTTGTTATATGCATAAATGTATCCACTATACACACGCACACATGCAAATATATTTATAAACATAAATGTATGTATATATATATATATATATATATATATATATATATGTATATATATATATATATATATATATATATATATATATATATATATATATATATATATATATATATATATATATATATATATATATATATATATATATATATATATATATAAATATATATATATGAAAATATATATATAAAATATATATATATATATAAATATATATACATACTTGCTTCTGTGCCCCTGTTCACTATAGAATATGAACAGATGAAATGTTACAAGGGTATATATACAAAGCATATATGGGTGTGTTTTATGGGCCTTTTATATATATTACATATATATATAGAAATATATACATTTATATATATATATGCAAGTATAAATATACATGTATATATAAATATATAATATATATATATATATATATATATATATTATATATAAATATATATATTTATATATTATATTTATAAATATATATATATATATATATATATATATATATATATATATATACAGAGATGTCTAACACACTATCTCTTCATGACTGCAAGCGCTTTAAATAAGCCGATTTTCTTCGCCTAAATAATGCTAGATGCGCTCTTATGATTCTCAAGTTTCATGGCGAACCCACGCTAGTCCTGAACCCTATTCAGCGAGCAGATGATTTCAGAAAATAACTTGAAGACGAGATATATTCGGCCGCTTTCTCTCAGGCGATCTCTTCAAAACGATTCGTTCGTATATTTCTCAATGGAATGATAACTGTATAAGGATCAGTCCGTTTTGGTTAATAATAATAATAATAATAATAATAATAATAATAATAATAATAATAATAATAATAATAATAATAATAATAATAAAATTCAAAGAGGTTTTCTTGCTAAAAATATATTGGAATTTATACAGAGAGTCTTCAAGAGCCTGATCAGCCCTCATTAACCACGGGATAATACAAGCCGAAGAGGATTTAGATCGCTCACCACAACTTTTGAATACGGTATATTTTTAAAATGAAACGCATCATGAATATACATAGTTTCAGCAATAATAATAATAATAATAATAATAATAATAATAATAATAATAATAATAATAATAATAATAATAATAATAATATTATTATTATTATTATTATTATTATTATTATTATTATTATTATTATTATTATTATTATTATTATTATTATTATTATTATTATTATTATAGAAAAATTACATTCTAAATTTAAACCGTATATGCCACTTTTATCATTTTTTCCTGTTAACAGACAAGTTAACCAAACTTCTGCTGCAAAAAAAAAAAAAAAAATTGAAGAGATTAAAAAATCTACTACGGAATTCATCAGCAATTCGAAATGAAGGAACATCTCAATTATTTAAATTAAAGAAAATAGCAAATGTAAGTCTTTTCTTCATAAACAAAAGTGGGCGGGTGTAATATTTATAAGCAAAATAAAACACGGATTTACGAAACGCAAGGGACTAAAAGACTTCTTTAGTTATAATAAAGGCGATCTGTGTTTGCATGAATAAATAATTCCTAAACACAAACAAACACACAAGCACACACAGCGAATATCTGAGGACCCAAGCAACTGAATGAACAAGTAGTACAAAAATTCACCTTGATACATAATAGAACAGGGTGAATTAAATATGCAAGAAGTCTACACAAATAAAATGGCAAGATCTTGCAAGAAATTTTTTTAAAAATGTAAAAAAAAAATAAATAACTGATGTGAGATGTTGCGTATGAATGTCTTAAGTGGAATTATGACCTGATGGTGCCCTGTGCTGGAAAGACAGTGGGTATGGGTCCCTTTAAAGGCCATCGTATAGGGTAGGAAAGCGGCGACAGAAATCTCCAGGACACCACTGTCTGCCTGTAAGACGATGCCACAAGCGAAATGATGTCCGATGATTTAAAGCCTGTAAGATGATGCCGCAAGCGGAATGATGTTCGATGATTTAAAGCCTGTAAGATGATGCCACAAGCGGAATGACGTTCGATGATTTAAAGCCTGTTAAGCGGAATGATGTTCGATGATTTAAAGCCTGTAAGATGATGCCACAGGCGGAATGATGTCTGATGATTTAAAGCCTGTAAGATGATGCCACAAGCGGAATGATGTTCGATGATTTAAAGCCTGTAAGATGATGCCACAAGCGGAATGATGTTCGATGATTTAACGCCTATAAGATGATGCCACAAGCGGAGTGATGTTTGATAATTTAAAGCCTGTAAGATGATGCAAAAAGCGGAATGATGTTCGATGATTTAAAGCCTGTAAGACGATGCCAAAAACGGAATGATGTCTGATGATTAAAGCCTGTAAGACGATGCCACAAGCGGAATGATGTTTGACGATTTAAAGTCTGTAAGATGATGCCACAAGCGGAATGATGTCTGATGATTTAAAGTCTGTAAGACGATGCCACAAGCGGAATGATGTTTGACGATTTAAAGTCTGTAAGATGATGCCACAAGCGGAATGATGTCTGATGATTTAAAGTCTGTAAGATGATGCCACAAGCGGAATGATGTTTGATGATTTAAAGCCTGTAAGATGATCTCACAAGCGGAATGGTGTCTGATGATTTAAAGCCCGTAAGATGCTGCCACAAGCGGAATGATGTTCGATGATTTAAAGCCTGTAAGATAATGCCACATGGAAAGATGTTCGATGATTTAAAGCCCGCAAGATGATGCCACCAGCGGAATGATGTTCGATGATTTAAAGCCTGTAAGATAATGCCACATGGAAAGATGTTCGATGATTTAAAGCCTGTAAGATGATGCCACAAGCGGAGTGATGTTTGATAATTTAAAACCTGTACGATGATGCCACATGGAATGATGTTCGATGATTTAAACCCACAAACTCTACCAAAAGCTGCAACTCCATCACGAAGAGAAACCACGTCCAATCCTGACGTTGTAGATTAAGCTGTCTTTGTGCTAGCACGGGTTCCCGACTTATTAGATCTTAATTATGTATAGCACGACGAAATCAAATGGAAAAGCTTTCGTGACATGAACCATTTAATACGTAAAGCCAAAATATCGTCTCAGTGACCAAATTTACCGCGACATAAAAAACTAGTGCCAATGTAGTTTATCAATACCTTCCCCGGTTATAAGAACCGGTGTACAAAAAAAAAAAACGCTAAGATCGCGATGCCAAATTAACGTGTATCAAAGCCAAGTTCACAAACCTACATAGTATCTCAAAAAAAAATAAATAAATAAATAAATAAAAGATCTTTCACTAGCTACGTGAAATTCTTCATTAAAATTGGAAGACACTATCAGCGATAACGGATTCATCCCCCATATTTACAGTGAGACAGTGTACCCACATTATGCACAATATCAGCACATATTGCTGCAATTAATATTATACAATGCACAAAGCAATACTGAATACTGAATATTGAACGTACGACAAACATAATAAAATCCTTTGAAAAACTATGTCAGACAAAGCCGTACAGTCAGAGACAAAAGTAAAATAAAAATGAGTTTTTAAATAATCAGCACTTTTTTTTTATATCAGTAACATAAAAATTCTAAATGGGAACTGCAAGTAACAGTCATCTAGTCAATCAAGGCCGTAACTCTGTATGACTGGATAAGTTCTTCAAAAGAAATTTACAAATATATTAATAAATTTACATATGAATTCCTTTAAACGAAATAATTTTTTCCTTGAAAACAAATGTACAAAATATGTTTCTCATAATCTATTTTCAGTCGCAATAAAAAAAACAACGCTCAGTACGCGTGGGCTTGAATTTTCTGAACGCAAGAAAATAAACATAATAAAATTATATATTTTCTGAAAACTAGAAAAGCAAACAGGAGGAATTGAAAAAATGCTTTTGTGATTTTATGAAGACAATAATAATAATAATAATAATAATAATAATAATAATAATAATAATAATAATAATAATAATAATAATAATGCGTAACGAGATCAGAAGCTTCCGCCAAAGTCGAGAAACATAATATAATATATAACAAACACTAGGAAACTAAAGTCTCGAAGTATTATGCAAAACAATAACAATTAATAATAATAATCATAATGTTAACTCGTTTATTCCGAACAAACAAATCAGAAATCCATTCCCCTCAAATTAACTGAGAGCGCAAGTTATTTCCTGACATACAAGAATCTAGGAATTCAGTAGGGTTAATACGTGTCAAAGTCCATAACTGAACTAGTTTGCATCGCATTAATGTAATCTAACGCTAAGCTTAGAAAAAAAAAAAAGGATATATTAATGAACGATGGTAAAACGGGGAGTGAATGACAGCTCAATGAAATGATGACAATGAAACGCAACAGCAGCCGATGGTGAAAGCAACGACTGCCTGCAAGCAGGAGAAACTGACGAGTGAATGACGGTCATTTGAATAAATGACAACGACGCAAATGAGTGAAACCTGGAAGCGAACGAGCGAGAGGAAACGAACGTGAGAAGCGGAGTCACAAAAGTGAGCCGAAGGAATAAATAAACGCACGGAGAGCGAAAATGCTTAAGAGGAAGCCACTGGGCCCTTGGAAGTGGCAGGAAGCGTATGGGTGATAAAACCAGAGGTAAGGGAGAGACCGTCGCAGGCAAAGCACCGAAAAGGAATGGCAATGAGTGCCGGGGGACAAAAAAAAAAAAAAAAAAAAAAAGTCATGAGGTCGCCCGCATGCTATTAGTAAACCGTGGTCCACGACAGTCGACGCGAAAAAAAAATGTTGGTTTATGCAAGTAGTCGCCTGGTATTTTTGTATGTGCTATATAATAATTACTTTTTTTTATAAAAGTGCTGAATGTTCTGTAAAATCTCCTTAGCCACTTTTCTCAATCTGTATTAGTTTAATTAATATTTAATTTTCCAAGGCGTTTGATTTTCCTTGCAGTATGCATTGTAACCTCATTTAGGCACCTTCACGAATGTTTAGTGATATATATATATATATATATATATATATATATATATATATATATATATATATATATATATATATATATATATATATATATATATAAGTACTAAACAAGTGCCTAAATGAGACTATAATATAAGTACTAAACTGCTAAATGAAGGAAAATCAAAGACTTTGGAAAATTAAATATTAATTAAACCAAAACTGACAGAGAAAAGTGGCCAAGGAGATTTCATATGCAAATATATATATATATATATATGTATGTGTGTGTGTGTGTGTGTGTGTGTCGCAACAAAAGAGAGAGAGAGAGAGAGAGAGAGAGAGAGAGAGAGAGAGAGAGAGAGAGAGAGAGAGAGAGAGAGAGGCAAAGAAAAAAAAAAAGAAACCCTACGTCATGACCACAACCATCAAGTAACACGAAGCTGCTTGAATAATAAAACGAAACGAAAAATAAAAAAAAAAAAGATAAATAAAAATAAAAGAAAGAAAAGCAGACCAACCCAGCAGCAGGAGCATAAACAGATAGCGTAGGGGCTCCTATCTTTTTAAAGCGCTCGTATTTCTGAGGTTGATAAAAGTGCCAAGAGGAAGGGGGGAAAAAGAGAGAGAGAGAGAGAGAGAGAGAGAGAGAGAGGGAGAGAAAGAGAGAGAGGAGAGGAGAGAAAAAAAAGAGAGAAAAATGCAGTCACGGCGTGGTGGCATCCAGGAACCAGGTTCCATAGAGAAAAAGCGGGTTGTGGAGTGGTCTGGGGGAAATGAGACAATGTCGGCTATATACCACTGCTATACCACTGGGTTTACTAATATCTACATGGTTATAATATCATTACTACTACTACTGTTATTATTACTAATGATAATATAAACTGCTCCTACTGCTTATACTTGTTACTATAAATGCTAATACTGGAGATACTGTCGTGATTAGGATAATCATTATTAATAATTTTATTAATGTTAGTAGTATTATTAGTAGAAAAAGTGAAAATACTGGTAAGCATTATTACTATTACTACTGCTATTAATAATATAAACTCTTCCTGCAGCTCATCCTAGTTACTGTAAATACTAATACTTTAGTTTTATTAATGGTAATAGTATTATTAGTAAAAAAAAAAGTGAAAATACTGGTAAGCATTATTACTACTACTAATGCTTTTAAAAATACAAACTGTTCCTGCAGCTTATCCTTGTTACTATAAATACTAATAGATAGTATCGCAAAAAATGATATTCATCACTATTAATAATGATGTACAAATGGTGACTTCGGTAGTAATATGTAAGGTGAAAATACAGGCAATGAGTTTCACAATCACTACTGTTATCATTGCAATTGTTAATAGTATAATTAGAGTGTGAAAAACTACCTCGACTACACTAATGCTAGTATTAATATTTTTAATTACTCCCAAGAAAAAAGCTAATAATATCATACTACACAAAAAAAATATAAAAAGTAGTAGTTAACCAGTTAATCCCTTATCTGTTTATTTGTTTGTTTCTGCCCATCTCGGTTCCTTTCGTGTTAAAATAGAAGACACCAAAGATGCTTTCGATGAGATATGAAGTGAAAAGATAAACTATTTCGGCCCTTTTGAAGGCCACAGACAATACAGATGAACTTTTTGAGTAAAACAAGCAAATAACAAAATCCTTTTAAAGGCTCCACTCTTCACCTTTGTTCATTCCATAGGCGCTATATGCCACTAACCTCTTTCTCAACCACTAAATCACCGCCAGGGGCCAAAGCCCCCCCAAAAAATGAAAAAAATAAAAAAAAAAACAATCAATAAAAGAAGAGAAATATGAACAGGAATAAACTCTGCGCCAACTAAACCATCCTTCGGGATAAAAAAAAAAGGGGGGGGGTTGAAATAAAAGAACAAAATACTGGGGGGGAAATGCAAAAAGAACAAAAGAAAACAAGGAAACGATTACAAATCAGTGAGAGGAGGCGGGCTCCCTCCACCATGCAAAATGTGTACCGCACACGAGCGGCGAAAAACTTAATCAGAAAACACAACGGAAGAATTAGTCGCACCATAATGGAGTTAGACTGTATCGAAAGCCGTACCTTTGATCAATGTGGTAATGTATGCTAAGTACTTGCTGCCCAGCGTGGATCAACGAATAATGGGAATATTTCGAGTTTTATGGACGACCTGAATAAAGTGAGGCCACAATACACACATCCGATTTTTAATTGCTTTTTGTCGTTCTTTTTTCTTTTTATTTTTTCTTTTCGTCTCTTTTTTTGTTAAATGTTTAGAGGAGTGCGGTGGGGTTTGGGGTGTGTTGTGCGTAGGGAGTGGTTTGAGAGACGTAGCATATTTGCATTTTCCTGTTTATAACAGGCGTAGGATAACGAGATGGGGAAACGAAACCAGTTTTGGTGAATTCGAGATGATTTGGTCTTTTGAATTCCGGTTTCAAAACCTTAACTCATTTTATTCCTTCGGATGTTTAATACCGGGTGACAAAGCGATTTCATTCCAGGCCGAGATTTATCATTTCCGATTCGAGCCGTCGCTTGAACGAAACAAATATTAAAGATATTTAAATCCAACAATTTTTTTCCCGCTGAATATAGAAATAAAGAAGGTTACAGTTCCTGAAGAAGAGGCCTTCCACTGATAAAGTGTGCATAAACTCCGTTTTATTGATTATCAAGACATGTCCTTAAAGTACTCTACCACTCAAGGGTAAGATCGTCACCCCTGCAACATAGTTGCGACTTCACAAATTTTTAATATATCATTAACTAGGTATAGTTAATGATAATTAGGGTAATTATAATTATTGTAATAGTAAAATACCTGTTTTACCAAATCTCTTGGCTCCAGGAAAGAGCAAGGCAGCAGAGCAGCTTCCTATCATTCTTTCTTTAAATCTTCAGCTGAAAACCATTATGGACAGAGTCAACAGACTATAAAACCCAAGAAGGCTCCACGAGTAAATCAGCCTGCAGTGAGAGGCAAGTTATAAGAAAAGGCGATAAATAATTAAAAATGAGGGAACAGAAAGTAAAACGGATAAACCTGAATCCAGGGGACGTCAGCAAAAAGCAGGAATGAATTTTATCCTCGCTTAAATATTTGGAGATCTGAGGATTCCACAACTGCACATGGCAAAGTCTTCCACGTCTTAGTTGTAGCCAAGATGAAATTCCCAGCAAACTCTTGAATGAAAGATGACAATGGGGAAAAAATACTCTACAGTTTTACATACGATTCAGACACATACTCAATGCCTATAATAATAATAATAATAATAATAATAATAATAATAATAATAATAATAATAATAATAATAAAGAACCAGGTGGCGGAAGTAGTACTGCTTCATTCGACAGAAGCGACAAACAACCATATCTCTTGACGGATGGAATGTTATGATAAATGTCAGTGAAAACAGAGAGTAATGTAATCATCTACGACCGCCAGTATGTAACCAGTATGCCCCATTTCATAAACAAGCCTGTTCTTCCTTGGACAGGAGGAGAACGACCTTCAGAAATGAAAGGAAAACGACCACTAAATCATGCCAAAGAGATCTTCCTGAGGACACCCAGTCCATAAGACACTCCGGGGGCAAGACCTCCTGGAGCGGTCCTCAGGATCCCATTTACCACATAACCGAACCTTAACAGTACTCCGGATATGTCGTCACAGTAGCCGTATAACTCTCCCTGAATGGAACGCTTCGAGCCTCCTTTGTTGGACGTTCCCGTCCGAATTTCGGGAATCATCCCTCTCCCCGTTAAAATTTACGAGGGGGTCGCCATCCCCCTTCTAAAGGGACATTGTAAAGTAGTCATTAGCAATGAGAGTCTTCTGCATCTTGCATCCAACTGTTTCGGATGAGGGATGCGACATCTATAGGCCTTTCAGAAGCTCTCTCTCTCTCTCTCTCTCTCTCTCTCTCTCTCTCTCTCTTCTCTCTCTCTCTCTTTGTATTTTCACGAATACGCAAAAGCATCATGAATGTACAAAGATTCATAACTATGTATGCTGTACAGTACATGTGTGTGTGTATATATATATACATACATACATATATATATATATATATATATATATATATATATATATATATATATATAAATTATTTCTTCTCATCTTTTACGATGTAGATAAATGATCTTGCAAACAGCAGACAGTAAACGCCAACTAGAAAATAATAATAATAATAATAATAATAATAATAATAATAATAATAATAATAATAATAATAATAATAATAATAATAATAACAAAAGAAGCAGATCGCGAACAGCATCAAACAAAACATATATGCGTGCAACAAAGAACAACTGTCAGCAACCAGCGGAAAAGATAAAGAATACCAGAAACGTCTACTGAAGTGGTACTCGCACCGATTAAAGACAAACTCATATTTATTGCAAAACGCCACCACCGATTACTTTCAGGACAAAAGAAAACGCACCAACGAACCAGGGAAGAAAGAAAAGAAACGAGACAAACCACACGAAAGAAAGAGAAGAAACGAGACAAACCAAACAAGTAAAAACGTTCCGTAGCAGACAAAAAATAAATAAAGAAAAGTCCCAGGTGGCAATAAACCGAAGTGCCAATAATTCAGTCGACCTAAAATTTCGGTACCTACCGAGAACCGATTTTCGGTTAAATAACAATAGCCTCAAGGTTGAAAACAGCGGGGCCTTTTTCAGTCCAATTGACTCAGAAAAGTCCCAATGAACTTTGTGAAGCTAACACTCACACTGATAAACCTCGATCCTATACCTGTCGAAATTCCTGGCTGAAATAAAACACAAATTGAATCAAAAAGATTGTAACCCCCTTGTTTCACTGGCGGGCTATCGTTATTTTCACCAAAAGAGACCCTTTCCATGGCACGTCACCATGGTAGGCTTTGGTAGGCTGGAGCTATCGGAGTGAATATGTATTTCTCTTTTTTTAATGCTATGATGCTCCTTATGGAAATACTTATTGCCTCACCACTTAAGCAACTACCGGAAGTGAGGAGAAGGAAGGAATGGGCAAAATATTGACAGGAGATGATTTATGAAAAAAAAAAACCAGGTGAAAGTTTAGAAGAGGAAAAACCCATCGGGTTTTTTCAGCCAGTGCGAGAAGTACGACGTAAACGGTAGTCGGTTTTTCGAACGTCAATACTTTTCTCAAATGCTAACGGTTTCGATTTTTCTCCCTGCGGCGTTTTTCCTCGCTTTTTCTCTCATTCCCGGACGACCTTTTATCGCATGTAATAAGTTTCATTTACCGTTGACACGGCCGTATCGGCAGCCCCGAAATGAAGATGATATATAAGGCACTGGAAAAATACGCGTGGGGGCGGTATAGCAGGCAGGGAACACGGAGGCGGGGAGGGAAGTATACCTATCCACCGGGGAAACTGTAACTCGCCGAATCAAAGTACGAAAGCAATGGAGTCCGAGGGAGGAGGGCCTGCTATGGGAGAATAAGGATATGAAGAGGGGAGGACGATCCTGTGGCTTCATCCCCTTCTGATGAATAGTTCGGAGGGTGGGTCTGGGGTCATAAGGTGTAAGTGCGAGAGAGGAGAGAGAAAAACCGCAGTTTTAAAGAGATCAAGTGCATGTGCAACTATAAAGAGGAAGTGGTCTGAGGCAAAATTTTACGAAGAAAATGCTGTTGATGTCAAGCGAGGAATTCTTGAGGAAGAAGCATATCCTTCATGCAAAATAAATGCATTATGACTTATCTATAATAATAATACACTGTAATAATAATAATAATAATAATAATAATAATGCCATTATTATTATTAGTCATGGTACCAGTACTCGCAGCAGCAATGGCAGTAATAACTACATGTACAAATTATGTTTGTTACTTAATGAGATGTCGAAAAGGATAAAAAATAATTAAAGAATATAATCTGGTATTCTAACGAATACAAGCTTATATCTACAGTATGTATATATGTATATATACTCACTTTATACATATATATATATATATATATACATATATATATATATATACATATACAGTGAATGTACCTGACTAAGCATACAAGTAATACATCCCATTTTTCTTTAAGAAATAAAATATTAAGTGCCACAAATAATCAACAAATAGGAATCAATTTTTTTAAACCAATCTTTTAAAACCAAATAATAGCTGGAAAGGAAAGCAAATAGGCGAGTAGCAAAATACACAAAAAACCTGTGAAATAAAATTGAAGAAACGAGAAATGAAGATGGGAAAAGGATGTACTACTTTTCAATGAAATTCTTCTTAATTTGTCTGAAATTATGAAAAGTGTCTACATTTGTACCTTTCGCCGGACATTGTCTTTTGTTTTCATTTTTGCTTTATTGTTTGTGAAAGGCATCAGATAAACTAAATTTAATTTCTCTTTTATAAAATGTGACTACATATACATAAGTCAACTGAATAACTCTCAATGAATAGGGTATCATTTAGCTCTACCAATTAGATTCTAAGTCTATAAAATAGATTGATATTTTCGATTCTCGGGGAAATTCTCTTAAATAAAATTACTTATATTCATATCTACCTCGATTCTTACACTTTTTGTTGAATTCAACTGCACTTCCAAAAATGCTTCAATATTTACAACTTTCAATTAACTTGCACTGGTATATTTTTTTAATTGAGAGAGCCAATTCATGGTTTTCTTTGCAATAAATAATGGAAACATTCACAAGACTTTTGAAACTGCTATTAATTCTTTATAGAATACAGCAACAGCATTCGAACTTACTTTATTTTTGCAATCATATACATTCATATGTTTATACATATACATATGCACACATGTATATAATATATATACATGTGTATATATATATGTAATGTATATAATATATATATACATATAAATATGCACATATACATTTGTATACATTATATATACTGTATATACATGTGTATATATATGTAATGTATATATGTATATATATATATATATATATATATATATATATATATATATATATATATATATATATATATATATATATATATATATATATATATTTATATACATTATATATATATACATATACATTTGTATACACACATACATATATATATATTTTATAATGTGTTATGCGAAGTATAATTCGC
>NC_089790.1:9655000-9660000 GCF_040412425.1 Macrobrachium rosenbergii
GTATGTGAGTATTTCGGCAGCCCGTCGTACAGGAGCCAAAAATAAGATGGGCTTCGTAGGATCCGCTCCTAAAAACTCCAAACACTCTCGAAGTGTTGAGAGAGAGAGAGAGAGAGAGAGAGAGAGAGAGAGAGAGAGAGAGAGAGAGAGAGAGAGTCTATTTTGTGCTCATTTCCCGATCAATATTAGCCAGCGTTACCCCCGCCTGGATGAATCTCCCAGCAGGACAAGATGGCGAGGATTCTCTATCGATATATTTACATCTGGAGGCCCCTCTTCCGAGTGCTCAAGACCGCTATAAACCGGACCGTCTCCAGACGAGAAATTGTATAATTATTAGAAACTTTCGAATCCTAAGCCCATCTTAGCTCGAGTGTATGCTGGAGAATGGCCGCTGTAATCCTACGACGAAGATATTTAGTTCTAACCAACGCCAGCCCGCAAGGATGTTGTGAGAAAATGATTGCCGGAGTAGAGAGTGTACTGACGACGGACATTCTCTCCACTGCTGGACCTGACGGCAAGATTTTTTATATTTGTTTCAGTCGAAATGTGCGGTTTAGGCATGTGATAACGGCAAGACTTAACGTCCCGGGAAAACGTCAACAAGAGCATTTCTGAGAGCCTTTCGAGTGACACAAACGCTACTCAAAGTATTCTATCGATGCGGAATTGATGCTCTGACAATATAGTAATACGTGAAGTGTTTTGCTACAATCGTTGCAATGCAGCCGTCGCATCCAGTACGATTGTGTAATGAATCATGAGGACTTTACAAAAACAAATTTTTTCTGTGTTGCGGAAATGCAAATAGTAATTTTAAATTACCACATTTTCGGGAATGAAATTTGTAAAGGCGGTAAAAATTACTTTCGTTATTACAAACTTGATTTAAAGGTAACACATATTTTTGTTGTTATAATAATAAATAATAATAATAATAATAATAATAATAATAATAATAATAATTATTATTATTATTATTATTATCATTATTATTCATAAAATAATTATTATTGTCGCCATCAATAATAATAATAATAATAATAATAATAATACAGTAGTGACATTATGAAAATAAAATAATTTTTATTATTACAAAATAACAACTGGAATTATTTTAATCATACAAAGTAATTACTTATGTAAAATTTACTATATTATCCTGATTATAATTATCACAAAAATAATTTTAGTATTGTCGTTACGATATAAAAATTATTATTATAATTATTTTTATAATTATATTTTATGACAATAATAATTATTACTATTATGAATAATAGTAATAATGATATTATTATTATTATTACAGAAAATTAAAAGTTTAAATTCTCAGTAACCGAAACGTCCAAGAATTCTTCAATCACATTAAATGATATAAGAATGATGTAAGGACCACACAAAAAATGAACTTTTACGGTTAATGAATAAAGTACAAGTTCATTAAGAAGGGGGACAAGATAATACAACATTGGGAAGATTTTCATAATTAATTTTTGCGGGCGATAACAGATATTAATAATCATTATTAAATGTGGGTAATTGTGTTATTTTCTGCTATAGCTTTTCTGAATAAGGCCATGACAATTACAGTGCGCATTATAATCATAATCACCGCAACAATGTCAATGAGGAGGATGGTGATTCAAAAACTGCATTGAAATAATAATAATAATAATAATAATAATAATAATAATAATAATAATAATAATAATAATAATAATAATAATAATAATAATAATAGTAAGAGAATTTTTATAATAATAATAATTTTAAAAATAAGTAATGATAATTTTAATAATAATAATTTTAATAATAACAGTAAAAATTTTAATAATAATAATTTAAAAATAAAATAATAATAATAAAATAATAATAAAAATAATTTTAATAATAATAGTAAAAATATTAATAATATAAAAAATAATAATAATAATAATAATAATAATAATAATAATAATAATAATAATAATAATAATAATAATAATAATAATAAAGACTGTAATTTCACGTTCTCCAAAAACTGAAATGCGTTCTAAAAACAGGATTAAAAAATAAAAAATATTTAAATAAAAAGTTCTCCTGTACATCATTTCTCGCAATCATTAAAGGAAGCAAAGTCAAGAAAAAGGAGAGAAGATGAAGGGAAAATAAGAAGAAAGTTCCCAAGCGATATTCTTAATAAGTGCCTCGTACAAAAGGAAAGAGAACATGATATCTCGACATTTTTATCGGGTCTTCTTGTATTCTGGTTATAATTTTATTTGGACGTATATATATACCACGAAACGAGGAATTTTTTTTTTTTTATTTTATACTCATTAGAAATAAAATGTACAATATTATATTTCAACTTGAAACAAATGTTCAATGCACATAACGGTGCGAAAAAGATTTAATCTACAAATGAATGTAATGTATTTGTGTGTACTCATACATATATATATATATATATATATATATATATATATATATATATATATATATATATATATATGTATGTATGTATAATTTATATATATATATATATATATATATATATATATATATATATATTTTATACATAAATATATATATACATATATATATAATATATATACATATATATAAATATATATACATACATATATATATATTATATATATATATATATATATATATATATATATATATATATATATATACATATATATATATATATACAATATATTATATACATATACATATGAGTGTAAGTATGCATAAAATGGTTACTCAAACTGAAGCTCAGAGGAAAAAAAATATATCAGCAGACACTCCCGGATTTAAATGCAGCCACCATAGCCCTATAATACAAATAAATTTACCACATTAAAAAGGGAAATGAAAACGGCACCAACAAAAAAATGTAGTGAATATCAGTATATACCAAAGGATAATAATAAATCACACCGGCTTTCTATCAACAATTCACATATTTCTCTTTTTCGGAAACGCTCCATCACGAAGTTCGCAGTAAAAACTCATCGAAGTTAAATTGATTATGAAGATTAATCTAACTTCGGGGATCTTTTTTCTTCTCTCTTATATTTCTTTACAGCTTCTCGGTTTAAAAAAAAAAGTTAAATTAATAGGAACCACAGCCATGTATATCGGTGCGCGGAAAGCCATGGCCGGATGTAATTTGAAGGAAATCTGTTTTAAAGTGAATTTGTTCATAAAGTCATCTCAATATCTTCTGCCATATTATTCAGGAATATCTGTTAGATGGGAAAAATAATGGCTACTCATTTTGTTGTTTAGTATCTTATGTGTTTGCTGAATAAATATCACTAAAAGCTGTGACATATTTCATAATTCTTTATTTTACGGCCTAATTAAAACACGCCAATAAGCAAATATATATACATATATAAATATACACACATATATATTATAAATAAAAATAAAAATATATATATATATATATATATATATATATATATATATATATATATATATATATATATATATATATATATATGTACACACACGTGTATATATGTATATGTACACACAGTAAATGTTTATAGTTGAGAACAAAATATCTGCTGCAATGTAACGTAAAATATTTGAGAGAAAAACAACAAACCAAACAATAAATAAAAAACTAAATAAAAACAAACAAATAACTAAATCGACATACTAAAAAAATAACAGCGAAAAAACACACACACAAAACCACATCACACACACATCCGGAAATCAAGAGAGAGAGAGAGAGAGAGAGAGAGAGAGAGAGAGAGAGAGAGAGAGAGAGAGAGAGAGAGCAACCGCGAAAACACTTTGAAAGAATGAGGCGAATTGTAAATGAACGACGCATATAAAATGCAACAGGTTGCTGGGATAAAAACTCGTAATTTAATTTCCCCCATCTGTATTTTCATGAGAGAGAGAGAGAGAGAGAGAGAGAGAGAGAGAGAGAGAGAGAGAGAGAGAGAGAGAGAGAGAGAGCGTAAATAAAATTCGTCCGTGGATCGGATTGTGTTTTAAATGCTCTTTCTCTTTCTTTACTTTTTTTTTTTTTTTGTTCCTGGCATCAGTACGGTGCTTTATAAATTATTGGGCGGTATTTGCATGCTGAATCCTGAATAAACAAAATGCGCAAACTTTGCGAAATATCAGTGGAAAATCATTGAAATATTAATATTAATGAAGCATTATTGAACGATAAATAAGAGTTCGGAAATAATCAGGATGAGCAAAAGAACGAAGTATCATAAAAATAGAATATAGGGACAAAATGTAAAAATGTATGGAATTGACGCAGAAACTGTGAGAAATACCAAGGAAATAAAGAAAGTACAAAATGTAAAAATGTATGGAATTGACACACACTGAGAAATACCAAGGAAATAAAGAAAGTACAAAATGTAAAAATGTATGGAATTGACTCAAACTGTGGGAAATACAAAGGAAATAAAAAAAGTATAAAATGTGCAAATGTATGGTATTGACACAAACTGTGAGAAATACAAAGGAAATAAAAAAAGGTACAAAATGTAAAAATGTATAGAACTGACACACAAACTGTGAGAAATACCAAGGAAATAAAAAAAAAAAGTACAAAACGTAAAAATGTATGGAACTGACACACAAGCTGAGAAATACCAAGAAAATAAAAACGATAAAAAACGAATAAAAAAAAATACAATCTTTCTCAATCGGTATCTCTTGTATAATTCATTTTCCGGCGGAAGTTTCACATAGTACATTTTAACGCAAAAAGACTGACACATCGAGGCGGGGCTGATCCATACAGCAAAACGCTTCTTTACAGCGTTACAAATCATTCTATTTTCATGCGGTTATTTCCTTAGAAAAAAATAAATAAAATTAGGAAAAAATATCACTCACTGTAGAAAGTTTGAATGAAATAGACTCAGTGAATATTAGTGGCGGTTGCTCCTATGCAATTGTGTAACTAATTATATACTGTAGTTGACATCGCAGACTATTGGTTAAATTTATATATATAT
>NC_089790.1:9667500-9687500 GCF_040412425.1 Macrobrachium rosenbergii
TGGCAGCAAGACTCAACATAAGAAGAAGACGCCAAGCAAAAACCCCCCGACCCCACGGTCTGTGTCTTAGCCTCCCCCGCGCCTAAGAGGTGATCACGGCTGATGATGCTCGATGGAGTGTACGCCTTCCTTCCCAATCATTAGGCATCTTATGGCACTAGGGGCACGGACGGGCATCCACGAGGCACTCTTCCACAGTGTATTCTAGCAAATGCTTAGCGAATAAATGCTTTTATTCTACAAGATATGTCATATTATAGGAGAGGCCTCAAGATCTTGAGACATTTGGCACCTCTCTCACGACAACACTTCAGAGACGAGAGGAGGAGCCGCCGAAGCTCCGCCCCGCAGATTTCCAGCAGCCACTCACGGGGCGGAAGAGATGGACTTTGAATTAAAAGGAGCTCGGTGATTGGTTGACGCTAATATAAGGGATATCTGATTTATGCCGCTGGCTCTGACAGTTGTTTTATATTTGTGTACAAAATTAGCATGGGTTAATAACAGTGTTGATAATAAAAAAAATAACTCAGGACTGCAATAATCGCCTGTGAGAAACTTGTTTCGGTAAAAATGTCATCCTAATAACGCTTGGCAATGCCATAAAGCGAGAGGAAATCAGTTCAAGCACTATAAAAAAACACTAATTGGCAGACGCTTGCTTGTCATCTCCACCGCTCAGCCCGCGACAAACTTTCTAACTTCTAATTCTTGTCGAGTCCGGCGGAGCTGCTGCTGCTGCTGCTACTGCTGCTGCTACTGCTGCTGCTGCTGCTGCTGCTCCTGCTACGTTGTTGAGCCTCAGCGACGGCCTGCTCCTCCACGACAGTTTCATGCCAGTCCATCACGGGTCTACCTGTAATGTCAACAGTGCCAGTTCCCCCAGTCCACATCAAACGGTCATGATACACTGTCCCACACACACGCTCTCGACACCACCCCTGGCCGCCCGCACCCCTCCCATGGCCAGCCCCATCGCAAACATCAGTTTCCCCTAAGTTTTAGTCTTCTTTGCCACACTCGACGGAGGACGCAGGGAAGGAGAGAGACAGAGAGGAACGGCCGGAATAAATCTTCGCCGTCAGGCGAATGGAGCTGTGGAGTGCCTGGTCCCTAACTAAATATACACCTTAAAACGTGTAAGTGAAGGTTTCCATGTGAGGCAAATTAATGGCCGAATTATCATCGATCGTCTCCATGCATTTCGTAGAGGGGCACAGGAGCGGAGAGAGAGGCCCTTCCCTCTCCCTCTGCCTCCTCCTCCTCCTCCTCCTCCACCTCCCCCTCCCTCTCCCCGAGAAAAGAAGAGGAACAACCAACCACTGCCAAGATCATTATTTCCTTGAGACAAAACTCTCCCAAATATATTGTTCGCATTCCGTCAGATCATTAATTTTTGGAGACAAAACTCAAAATTTATAGTCCCCCAATGCCATCTGTCCTCCGTTATTTTCTCCAGACAGAACGGGAATGTACAACTCATTAATATCATCTGTTCTTCATTATTCCAGGACAAAATTCTGGGGGAATTTACAGTCCTCTGATGGTCTCCGTTCTTCAGTACCTCTGAGACAAAACTCTGGAACGCATAGCCCACTGATGCTATTACCTTCTTCATTACTTTCTTAAGACAAAAACTCTCGGATTTATAGCCCGCTAATGGCATTTGTTCAGCATTACTTTCACCAAACAAAATTCCATGAAATTTATAATTGCTGTTGCCATCTGTAAGACAAAGTCGGTTTTATTCAGCTGGAAATTACAGTGGATGTACATATATGGTACAGTTAAGGGTTGCACTGAACAAGATTATTCTAAAATATCTTCAATTATTGTTTTGGCAAAATTACCTATTCTCTTCACTTTAGGATAGTAAAGTGGAAAGGATGTTCACACTTTCTTTTCAGTCATTTATGTAATGAAGTATTTTTAATATTAAAATCAACACGAATGGCATGGAAGGAAAATGCTTGCTTGCACTAATGTGCCTCCTCTCACATGGGTAGACCACCTTCGTATCCAACAGTACTAACTGCAGTCTTAATAATCCAAAAACAAGCAAGGTTACTATTGCCACTTTTGTAAATCATAAACAATACTCTGTTTATCAGTAACTTGCCATTACGAGTGTACCCTTACAAAGTTACTACGAATACTCTAAATAATCGTCTTTATGACTTCTTAATTTTCCCCCCCAAGAAGATTTTGGGGTGCGTGCGTTTTCGTTAACTTTCCGCAACATTTAATGGACAGGCAATAATGAGAATTTCAAGGACGATGATGATGCACCAAAATGTTGACATAACGGAAAGTTATACCTGAAGTCCCTCGAGGTGGTATGATCCTGTAGAAAGGGGTGAGGCAAAGTACTTAATTCCTGTGAGGAAGGATGGAGGTAGATTTGGAAAGTGGTGAGTGAGTGTAACAGCTATGAGACCTGGTAGGCTAATCAAGGAAGGCAGAATGTACCAGGAAGAGACCAGTGACTGACACGATGCGTAAGACCTTGAAAGCATCGTTCTGCTACAGAGTCCTCGTTATTCCACAGACACTTAATCAATGGCTGTGCATTAAGAGATGGAAATAGCAGTGACTGATTATTATTATTATTATTATTATTATTATTATTATTATTATTATTATTATTATTATTTCAGTATATGAAACCTATTCACATGGAACGAGCACACCAAAGGGGCCACTGACTTGGAATTCTTCAAGCTTCCAAAGAATGTTGGGTTGAACCTCCCACCGTAGACCCCACACTGCAACAGTAACTGATCATCATCCAGAGGCAGTGGCTTTTCGCCGCCCTGGGAGAGACGCGAACCAGCGACGTCTGAGTGGCATGCCACGACATTAACCACCACTATACCAGCGGACCAGTATAAAACCGGAATTATTTTACAAACTAAGTCATAGCAATAATGATGATGAGATGACTTTTATTACTAGTGCATCCGTACCATCCACAAAAACGTTATATAAGATAGGGTCGAGAAAGTAAATACAATTCATACCATCAGAGGTTCTAGCCAAGGTACCTTCATTCTGCAAACTTATACAAGGACAAGTGGTAGCAAATCCAACCGTGGGATTCAGCTTACTGCTGCCGTGAAGACTGGAAGTATATTCACTCCGACCGATTTCCAATGGTCAGAACCAAAAGGAGCTCGTCTCAACGAGAGTAAGAAATTAAATCATTCCATCTCCTTACGTAATTCATTCCTACATCTTCATCTCACAAGTATGTAAGTTTTGCCGATAACATTGGCGGAAACAGGTTATGTATTTCATAAATATGTATCCAACTGTGCCATATATTTAAAAATATCTTTTAAGCAAGAAATATAATTTAATATCGAATTCACTAAACATTAGGAATAATTTACACTCAAGGGAATGAGAGTTGATAATTACTTTTGCCCCAGCCATAGCTGAGTGGTCAAAGTTGACTGTTTACCGCTGCTTCTCAGCCAAAGGCCCAGGTTGGAATCCCAGCAGAAGCACTTATCAATCATAACTCCCTGTGGGTGTAAGTTATAACCAAGGTATGGTGAATTCGACCTAAACGATATTTGTGGCCTGAAATTTATGAACATTTATACATATTCTTCCGGTTATTTTTTGGGCAATAAAGTAAATTTGGTGACTCACAATAAGTGACAAAAATTTTATCATTCTCTCTTCTATCATTCTCTAAACATATTCTTCCGGTTATTTTTTGGCAACAAAGTACATTTGGTGACTCACAACAAGTGACAAGAATGTTATCATTCTCGTCACTGGCGTCATAAACAAGTTCATGCGCTGTGTAGAGGGCGTTTCCTTACACCAAGGGATCCACAACCATTTACTAAAAGATTGTGTTTACAGATATTCACTCCAGTTATACCAATAATACATAAAGGTATGTTTGTTCACCCACCACCAACACAGCCTTTCAAAAGGCATTATACTACAGAGAAAGGGCAAGTGAAACCAGCCTCTCCAGTTAACAGAGAAAAGGTATTTAGTAGTATGTGGTGGACGAGACAAAACATAAATTGAGGCTGCTTTTGTTTTGGGATGAATGAGAGAGAAGGCTTTTCAGTCGATGCGAAGTTGTTTCCTCTCCCAAGGGATCGAAAACACTTTGCCTGCAGAATATTCCTGTAATAATAAAACCCACAGGAAAGCCATTGGTCCCGTGGCGGACAACTAAGTTTATTGCTGAAATTTTGATACGTACAACTGCTTTGCTACGTGGAGTGGTTGAGAAAAGAACTTGCATACAACGCAAGAACTAATAAATGAATATTGTGAAATGAAAGGTGAAAATGAAGGTAGACTGTTTACATAAAGGAAGGAGAGAGTAATTTAAGGTCATCAATTTGCATACAACGCAAGAACTAATAAATGAACATTGTGAAATGAAAGGTGAAAATGAAGGTAGACTGTTTATATAAAGGAAGGAGAGAGTAATTTAAGGTCATCAATTTGCATACAACGCAAGAACTGAGAAATGAATATTGTGAAATGAAAGGTGAAAGTGAAAGTAGACTGTTTATATAAAGGAAGGGAAGAGTAATTTAAGGTCATGAATTTGCATACAATGCAAGAACTAATAAATGAATATTGTGAAACGAAAGGTGAAAAAGAAGGTAGACTGTTTATATAAAGAAAGGAGAGAGTAATTTAAGGTCATGAAACAACGGTAATCAATTGTATCCTTATAAAAACGTAACAATGATTCTGGGCTTTTCTTTCCAGTTTATGAAAACGCTTTAAAGTCGAGCACACCTTCAAGAATGATTTAATTTATAAAGATCGCAAGAATAAACAGTAGCCCGAACCACAGGATCTTCTGGTACCATCCTTGGGGACTAAAGATTGTCCCTTAATTGTAACTAGTTTAAATACAATTCGTGTAAGTGTGTATTGTAGGCTACCATTAGTATCGTCTGTCCGCTGCAATGAAAAAATGCAGTTCAGCATAAAAATAAAAGATGGAATTTCATAATTCAAGAAAAATGACACATGCATTAAGAATGCATTGAAATACAGTATATTACGAATTTATGCCGACATGAAATATCACCTTCTCTTAAAAAAAAGACACGTCCATCTCTGATATGAAAATTTCTCTCGTAAAACATGAAGTAAAATCAGAATACTATATTTTCCACACAGCTGATAAAGAAGTAACACACTTCGTTGCAATTATATTTTACATATACAGACTTTACGTATAAATGGTAACAAGGTTTAATACCATATAACAAATTTTCCATTTACATTTTCAATTGCATTGATACCTACGATATCTAAACACTTGAATGAAGATTTTCCATTTTTGATTAAATATTATTCATACGACAGCCAATGACACGCGAGCTTCTTGAAAATGTATCAGCCATATGGCATGTAATTGTCTGAATATCAAATTAGCAGTTACTGAAGTTGTGTATGTATATGTATGTGTATATATATATATATATATATATATATATATATATATATATATATATATATATATATATATAAAATATTATTATTACGACAGCCAATGACACGCGATTTTCTTGAATATTTATCATCCATATGACATTTAATTGTCTAAATATCAGAGCAGCAGTTACTGAAGTTATATAAATTATATATATATATATATATATATATATATATATATAATCAAATCTTTGAAAAAATCGAAAAACTAAGAGATCTGACTCCCCTAATAGGAGAAATAACAATACCATGTGTTTAACGACTCCCCCAATAGGAGAATTAACTAAAACTTGTGTTTAATCTCAGAAGGCAAAACATGTATACATTTACACAACCGCATTTATCCCCTCATAAAAAAACAGTGACCTCGTTCATAAAATACCCTCTAGCTTCAGTAACTAGTGGCGCTTACCTTTTCAAGAGCTCCCTTTGGGCCGGCTGCTACAGAAGACTTTGTATACAAGCAAACTGGCTGGGAATGGCAGGACTGCTTCTGCAATCAGAGAATGATGTATGGTCAATAAGGTGGGCTCTATAATGAACTTCAAACATCCTTGTTCATTGTACCCAAAAATTAAAGTAATGCGTTATAAAGTACACAAATAATGCATACACATGCCTGACTTTACACACACACACACACACACACACACACACACACACATATATATATATATATATATATATATATATATATATATATATATATATATATATATATATATATATATATATATATATATATATATATATATATACTGTATATGACATTTTATCACACCGTGATTTATTTACAATCATGAAGCTACAAATGTCAGTGACATTCCTGAAGTAGCGTGAACTGGATATTAAACGACATTTGTAGCTTCTTGATTTTATATCTATACACACACACACACACATATATATATATATATATATATATATATATATATATATATATAAAGCATATATATATATATATATAGAGAGAGGTAGCTTTTGTTTACTTATATAAAAGTGTATTTATATATATATATATATATATATATATATATATAGAGAGAGAGAGAGAGAGAGAGAGAGGTAGCTTTTGTTTGCGAACTACCAGTGTAACTGCCTACTTCAAAGTACAGTATATACTATACATTAGTTCTCAAGAGAAGACTGAAATTTAACCTAATCTCCTTTTTACAATTCACAGAGAAAACAATGGTAACAGCAACAAACAGCAAAAGTGGCAAAACGCGCACTGCAAGGAACACAACACAGAATGAAATTATCCAGTCCCTTATCATCACACAGCGTGGCTTTCAGTTAAAGATCTATTTTCGCTTTGACAAAATTAATTTCTTAATTATTCAGCAGTATCATTTCCCTTTCAGCGGTGAATGACCACATAGGTCCCAGTGCTTGGCCTTTGGCCTAAATTCTAGATTCCATCCATTCCTATAGACTCCTAAGGAGCTAGAACTCAAATACCATCAATTGTGTTGATATCGTGCAGGAACCTTGACTCTTCAAATAAAGAGACTACAGTCTAATGGTTGAGGACAGTACTTACAAGTTCTTCTTTCTCTATCAAAAGAAAACAAACAAATAAAAGTAAGTAAACAAATATATAGGATATCTTCTGGAAGCCCTTCAGAAGGAGGCAAATGTTGTTCGTGCACAGAAAACGGATTATCAGAATTTGGAGGACATTTGAAACGAAGCAAATCCTCTTGCAAAACAACTGAATGGGCAGCCTTCACTAATCACTTCAGATTGAAACCATGGTAAATAAACAATAAACAAAGGTTAACCTGCTGCATAACATTTAAATGTCACACAGTACCAGGATACAATTATAAAACTTTAATGAAGAACAAGATTGTAGGCATGCGCTACGCGCTGTGGAACCCGGCACTGCTGTCTCCCCTACCCTCCCGATCCCTTACCTACCCCGCCCCCACCCGGGATGGATAAGCAGGTTTGCAGGAGGCGGGTGGTTGTCTCCTATACCCTCCCGTTCCCCTACCTACTCTGCCCCACCCTGGGCGGACAAACAGGTTGGCAGGGGTTGGGTGGCTGTGTCATATCTCCCCTACTGTCATCCGGTGGAGGACAAACAAAGATCCACTCGGATTTTATTTTTATAGATGGATTCCTAAGAGTGAATGATCAGTTTCCAAGTTAAATTCCTACTGAAATAATACTGCATTTTGAAAGGAGAGTATAATGCAGTTACCTATGAACATAGTCAAGATAACTGAGAAGGGCGTCAAGGATAAAGGCCTTTTTCGCATTCATAAAAATTATGGCGGAAAAAATGCCGGTACTTTACAATGACTGAGTGATATTCATGTGATTTTTAAGTTCTAATCATCATTTGGCAATTTTAACTGGACGTACATCAAAACCTTGTTTCCGCTTAGATTCAGAGGCAGACGGAAAGGGCAACCTAATGCACTCGTCTATACTAAGACTGATGGAAACAAGAAATACAGGGCAGGAAAAGGTAAAGTTTAACTCCGAAGGATGAAACAGAAACACCTATTAAACTTAAAATTTAAAGGATGGAAGATTGTAAGTCAGGGCAAACGGAAGCATGAAGCGAATGACGAAGCAAGGGATAGATCCTTTCAAACCCTGAACTCCTAATAGACCTCTCATGCTGAACGGTTCGCGATACTTCCGCTGTCCCAAAAAATGTGAAAGCCTTTACTGCATGCTTGCAAAAAATAACGCCTTCTACATGTTTAGAACAACTGGAGGCAAAAGGTTATTATAATTTAGGGATGAAAGCTGTGTATGTTTTAGTCCAACGTTCATAAAAAAGACAGGGAGATAAATAGTTAAAAAAAGGACCAAAACGTTTTCATCAGTCTGATGAATAACGTCAACTTCATGTCTATTGCTTCCTTGGCTAAAATCAATTTGTTTCTATCTTATTCTTCTTATTGTTTCTTTATACATAAGCCAGACCAAGGCATGTGGTCAACAGTTCCACTCATTCGTCTTCTAATTAAAAATAGTAATGCACCAAGATCAAACCGTGGAGTAAGTCACCAAGTGTGAAGGCCGCTGCAAGAAGATTGCTGGAATGTGGCTTTACAGAGATGTTACGTACAGGAACTTTATGAACACTTACTTGAATGTTACTACCTGGCTATTTCACCTGAACCTACCAAGAAACGTCACTTAAACGGAGCTAGTACAAACTTTTTTTAGCTCATTTTCCAGCAGATCTGACCAGTTGTTCTGACCGAGGACAAGCCAGAATTAGGCTAGAATGAAGAAGCCAGAGAAAGGTGGAGACCATGATGAGAAATAATCTCTCTAGGGAAAGCAAAGATCCACCTCTTTAAAAGAGAACTGGGTTGAAGAAATTAGGGAAAATCTAAATTATGAAGAGGGTACCACAGTTTTAGTACTTGAGTAGATCACCCGTGACCCGTTGGGTCAATTAATGTTGAAAATTTGGGGAGGGGAGGGGGAAGATAGGGGGAGGGCAAAGTCTACGTGCAGCACCAACCCCCATCTAACTTCCGGTGTGCAAACAAACAAACGTTTCAAAGTTTTAGTATTATATAGATAAAGCATTCATTACAACATGCTTCTTACGGAAAAATTGCACAAGATACTATTAAAATTACATGTACAACTAATTTGATTTTCAGGTTTCAGTGTGACCCACTACCACTTGCAGCACAGCCCTAACGTTTGTTACAATATTCGACGCCACTTTTTACCCCTTTTAACAAAAATAAGCATATCAAACTATGTTGAACCGTCCTGCTTTTTTGATGGTTTGGGCTTGGATGGAGGGAAGACTCACTTGCCTTCCCTTCGTAAGAAGAACAGCCCTTGACCCTTGAAGTTATATTTTTTTATCTCCACATAGGGAAGTCTCGAACTGGTGTCCTCTCAACCTCCTCATCGCCATGATTATCTTTGCTAACAACTGACGAAGGTAGTTGTCTGATTGCGTAACCAAAGCGTTTCACCCAGACTTAATCATCTTCAACAACTCTTGTTTAAGTCGAGATGAAAAAAAGTACTTATTACATGTACAGAAAGACGATAAGGACACAAAATTCGCTCAGAACAACTTAAATTACTTAATGTCTAATTCAAAGTCCACGAAATCATTAAATCGCCAAAATAAGGTAAAATTCTAGAAGCTGCAAGACGCTGAAATTGCTGATCAATGAAAACAAAGTCACGGTAGGTAATCTAGAGCAACGTAGATGCACGGTTAAACTTGACAAACAAGGAACCAATCCAGATCACCCGTTTGAACGTCGATCAAACGGTAGATGCAAAAGGTCCGAAGTGGGTCAAAAAGGAACATTACATACCAATCACAGCAGGAATAACGACTGTAATTAGGAATATTAAATCTGACGACGTCTCAACCACAGCAAGCGGTGTGCTTGTGCTTGCAATGAGAGACAACGACTAAAATGCGTTCAAATTATTGCCACACCTTGTGTAGGTTTTCAAAATACGAATGTTTATCTTGAGATTCGACAATTTCGCTTAGCTACAGGACAGTATTTTTAATACTCCTAATTATCTGATAATCACATTCCACTTAAGTATACAGTTAACCCATATACTCACGATGTGTTTCCAAACTTATCATGAATTTGATTAAAGCTGCTTTTTGACAATTCTTCAGGATGTTCGCTATACAGAACAGCATTTCTCAACACCAAAGGTTCGAAAAAATGTAATTTTATTATTTCTCATTTATCTCAAAAGTAATTCTTATTGACAGTAACTGGATTATGATAATCCACCATGACTGAACCTGGAATTCCGTTCTGTATACTTTCCTTATGATGTTTTACTTTTTCTCGCTCGACTATCCACAAATATTGTACACAAGAAACGTTAGAAAGTTTTGCTAGATAGCCTTGACCTTTTGTGGGCAGGTCAGGTAAAATCAAGGGAAAAAACTTGGAACATAGTTGTTCCTAAAGCAAGTATTGTAGATTCAAAGAAAGAAATACCTTATCATACTGGAGCTACTGAATATATTCCTTAAAAATGTTAAGATCAGCGAAGAAATGAAATTGTACTGTATCTACGTGTTACGATACAAGTTGTTCATATTAATACCAAACAACGCGGATTTAAAACGAATTGTGACAAAAAAAAAAAACATAAAAAAATCAATAATCATACTAATCACCTACAAATTCATTCTTAATTTTGGTCTGTATCTCACTTCCTGACGCTTTTAGTGTATTGTTTTTAAAACAAGGTCTTGTAAACGCGAAATTATATTCTTTTTGACTAAAGTTGCAAATAAAACGGAAATGACCAATAGGCTAAACAAAAAAAATTCAATACAAAACTTAAAACATTTTATCTGCAGGAATATTAGCCCTGTAATTATTCTTCTTACCTGGATATACTCAAAACTTATTCAGCTGCGGTTATGAAAGAAATATGACTTATCATTATTTAATTACCTTTAAGCTTTTCAAAATGCGACAAAGATACCGGATTTAATTCTAAAAGACTGGAAGAATCTCTCTCTATTTCCGTCGTGGAAACACACTCACACACCATAATATATGAAGGCAAAAAGAAAAATGAAGGAAAACAATTCCCAAAGAGTAATTATTTAGATTTTTTTTTTTTTTTTTTGGTATTTAAACTAATTTTAAGCAACAGTGAGATCGTGTTTTGGCTTCAGTTTCACTGTGCATTAACGGAACTTTCTCATTTCTTTAGTCTAAATTTCAATTGCGTCAGTCTGAATTCAAGGAACTGTTTTAGTTTGTAAGAAAGGCGCTACCATAATTTATATGCAACTTACTCAATTTTTCATAACAGTGACTCATTTCGTAAACAATAAACAATCACAGGGAAAGTTTAAGGGAAAGTTGGAAAGTGGTTAAGCTACGGGCCTCAATTACTGTATAATCATGGATTAGACACAGTTCTAATCCATAATTGACGTTAGAATATTAATATTAATATTGGAAGTTTGTAATCAAGACCAGAAAGACCTGCCTGAAAAAGGTGCACCTCAATAGTATTCGGTCAAGTATTTTTCTGTATCCCAGGAACTGTTGTTAATTCATTTAGGTGTCTAAATCAGTTTCTAATATATGGCGAGGTTGAGGATATAATGCTTTATATTTTCTGGAACTATGGATTCCTATGAGTATCCAGGGACGTAGAAAGACGCTTATTAATAGGACCTACTTTTGTCAACATATTATTATTATTATTATTATTATTATTATTATTATTATTATTATTATTATTATTCAGAAGACGAACCCTATTCATGTGGAACAAGCCCGCAAGGGTCACTGACTTGGAATTCAAGCTTCCAAAGAATATGGTGTTCATTAGACGGATGTAACATAAAATAAAAAAAATTAAAAAAAACCACCAGGACGCACGCGCGCGCACACACAACCCCCCCCCCACCACATACACACACAAAGAGAGGAAGAGCATAAGCCTCCTGGAAAAATTTACATTTTTACGATGAAATATTAGGGCATTCGAGGCAGTTACTTCTCGATTACCTTATTCTAATTTTATGGCGACGGAACTAAAATACCACCTTCCTGTCTAATACAGACATGTTAACGGCCACTCTCTCTCTCTCTCTCTCTCTCTCTCTCTCTCTCTCTCTCTCTCTCTCTCTCTCTCTCTCTCTCTTTATAGAGGTCTCTCTCAGTTGTCTATCCACTATCTATCTACCTATATATCTATACCTACTACACACAAATATATATATATATATATATATATATATATATATATATATATATATATATATATATATATATATATATATATATATATATATATATATATATATATATATATATATGTATGTCTATATGTATATATATATATATATATTATATATATACATATTACATATACATACACATACATACACACACACATCCTCCTCACTCTTCTCTCACCCTCCTACCTTACATTTGAGGTGGCAACACTCAAACTGGGCCTGGCCTCGGTGCAGACGCTTTCCCTAGGAGAGGGTAACTAATCGGGAGCATTGATCGCGAAGTGAATGAGTATTCAAATAAAGATCACAGAGTCTATAATACCGCCCCATTTTATCCTCCGGTCCACCTCTCCGGCTGACCGGCTCTCAAGCCCGGCTTTTGGAGACCCGAGAATTCACATTATCTGAAAATCTTACCTTCGCGTTCAGGGAAGGTATTCTTCGTTGAGGTATGATGTTTTCTAGCTTGCCATGATGGTCGTTGAAATCTATAGCGATATTCATTGAAATAATATGGATAAGTAACAGTTTTTCATAGACGCTTCTGATTCTTCGTTAAGATGTCGTATTTTCTAGCTTGCTGTAATGATTGTTGGAAGCTATGGGCGGTTCAACCCTAATGCTGAAGACAATAATGACCATTTTACAATAATAAGAAAAAATACAGTTCTTCATAAAAACTCCTAATTGTTATTGTTACGCAGAAGAATTTTGGCAAGAAGATACTTATATTTATAATTACCTGATATTTATAATTACCTGATCTTGGTACAAAAAAACATTTGTGAATCACATCCGTTCCTCATCATAAAGTGACGACTATCCTAACAAGACTGATATGCCATAAAAACCTTAATGCGTCGCAAAAACAATGGTTTACTTTTCCAACAAAACCGAAGATGCTTTGAATTTTGATGCGCTCTTTAATAAAAAAACATTCACTTTAAATGCTGCTTGACTATAACTTAAAAAACAATCAGTATTTAGACTGACTAATTTAATTTCATTAGATCAAAAATAACTCTGCCACAAAACAAAAACACTGATAAAATATGCACAGTAGTGACTCATAGTAACATTAACAGACATCAACCAAAGAAATAAGTCTACAATCAAATGTAAGAACATTTCTAAATATAGAGCTGTAACTGAATATGATGACTATACAAAATCATGTGTAGGCATACAGAATAAAAACTCTTTCTATTATAGGCAAGAATAGCCCCTTGGAACAGTGCCACTGCCTTAATAAGAGTGGAAGAGAAATGACTGATACATGAAAGTCATATAAAAATAAGAAGTAAAAAATGAGCAGCATAAAAATAAGTACAAAATGAGCCGAATTTTCTTCGGAGCAATCGAGTTTTCTGTACAGCGTAAAATGCTGCATGAAACTCAGCCACGGCCCTTGAGTCTCTCAGCCTGGGCCCATGAAACTTTCATGTGGTGGCCTGTGTTGTTGGCACTTATAGCGGTGCCAGACGCACGATCATGGCTAATTTTAACCTTAAATAAAATAAAAACTACTGCTTCACCGTCTAGCATCTTAATAAGTTTAGCCAAAACAACAAGCAACTTGATTTTTTTTTCTGCTAAGTAATGACAGAATTTTTTTATGTAGGCTATTGGCTCATTTTTAACTCCTATCTAAAAAAAAATAGTTGTTGCTACCACTTCAAAGAAATTATCACCAACCACCGGGCTTTCATTTCTATCTCACTGTAGCTAAATGTTCTACAGTGTAAAATGACTACACAATCTAAAGGCTACCTGGTATTTTTCGATTTTTGAGGAATTTTTCCTTCATGGTGGAATTCCTACAGGGTGGAATTCTAATCCCTCGAACTACATTCATAAATAATGTTTGTCGGATTCACAAAAGGATGAAATCTCAGCCTTATCCTACCTTCCCTCTATTACCCATTTAATGTCCACCTTGTCAACTGTAGAGATTCTTATATAAATTCCTGCGACCCTAAATGAAGATTTCACCAATAATGTGACTTGAGGTCCCGCCCTCTTCGAGATTTGGCCTCGTTCCCTGAAACTCTGGAGAAACTTTCAATTGAACGCTTCAGATCCAATAATTCGTGAGTCAAATTTCCTCTTAATACGTCCCTTCACTTTCCTTCGGTTGGACTGCAAGCGTTCTGCCTAATTTGTGTATCAGGGTTGTCATTTGCGTCACCGTACGTTAGCATTCATCTGACGAACGTCCTTAAATGCTAGAATCTCTCCGTCGTCATCTTCTGCGTTATATCTTCCACCTCGAGTTCTCCACCTGACTGGAAGACGCTTGATCCCCCTCTTCGTCATGTTCCGAGATGCGAGCTGGTTCTCTTTCCGATGCATCCCTTGACAGATGTGATTCAGTGCATTGTCGTAATTATCATCTTTTATATTTCATAACCAGATTTTCATAGTTTTTATCTTTTATATTTCGTAACTTGATTATCATAACTTTTATCTTTTATGTTTCATAACCAGATTATCATAATTATTATCTTTTATATTTCATAACCTGATTATCATAATTATTATCTTTTATATTTCGTAGCCAGATAATCATTATTTTTATCTTTTATATTTCATAACCAGATTATTATGATTATTACCTTTCATGTTTCATAACCAGATTGTCATAATTCTTGTCTTTTATATTTCATAACCAGATTATCACAATTATTATCTTTTATATATCATTACCAGATTATCATAATTATTACCTTTTATATTTCATAACCAGATTATCACAATTATTATCTTTTATATATCATGACCAGGCCGTCACAATGATTACCTTTTATATTTCATAACCAGATTATCATAATTATTATCTTTTATATTTCATAACCAAATCTTTTACATGTCATAACCAATCACCACGAGCTTTTATTCTTCGCATATCCATGCAATTTCTCTTTCAATAAAAACTACCTCGGAAAAACCACTTAAGATAAACAATCGTCAAGGTATGCTTTACACCCTGTCACAAAACAATCTCATGAGCTCGCTATGAGCACCTGTCAATTCTTCAGAGAAATCGGTAAAATATAACTGCTAAAACTTGGTAACAATCATTTTACTGCAGGTTTACACAAAATGCAACTCAGTTTCAACATGAATTAGGAGGTGTTGTTTTCATAATCAAAGAAAAAATTAAAACAATACTTTTGCTTTTTGCAACCCATTATAATTCAGTTGTTTCAACCATCACTTAAATTTTTACGTTGTATAAACCACTGTTTTACATACATGCACTACAGTGTGTACAAACTCATGAACAAACATTAACACACAAAATGCATATATATATATATATATATATATATATATATATATATATATATATATATATATATATATATATATATATATATATATATATATATATATATATATATATATATATATATATATATATATATATATATATATATATGTGTGTGTGTGTGTGTGTGTGTGTGTGTGTGTGTGTGTGTGTGTAATATGCACTTTGACCCTGGATAAAAGATGTAGTGGTTTCCATTGATCCTTTACCTGGCTACATTTTGCTTTCTGCCTACTTCAAGAACGATTTTAAATTATCGCAAAACTACAAAGCTAAAATATAATTTCGAAGGGATAATCCTTCCGCTTTTAATTAATCCTGTGTTTCATTTCATATGTACAATTTACCTATATTTGGTTGATATAATTATATCTCCACATATCTCCACTAGTCATATAGAGTGCGTCTCTCTGGCTGAGAGCACTAGGTAATGGACTATCATAAATATAGTGGAAAGCAATTTTAATCCAAAAACGAAAAAAAAAACGAAATATGCATTCATTAATAAAAGTTCTTTGTTATTTATACCTACTTAGCCTGGCATCATGTTTGTATACAGATTCACGCATCTTCTTTTTGCAATTTACTGTATTATAAGGAATGACGGACTCATAAAAAAAAAGCCATGTAATCAATATATTTTTTGACTATATATATATATATATATATATATATATATATATATATATATATATATATATATATATATATGTAATATAAATATATACAGACATGTATATATATATATATATATATATATATATATATATATATATATATATTAATATATACATATCTATATCTATATATTATATATATATATACATATACATATATTAGTCATATGTATATACCTGACTCGCCCCCAAGACGCATCAGTAAACTGTATGAACCCATAAACATATCTATATATATATATATATATATATATATATATATATATATATATATATATATATATATATACATATACATATATTAGTCATATGTATATACCCGACTCGCCCCCAAGACGCATCAGTAAACTGTATGAACCCATAAACTAAATGCGTGTGCATATATATATATATATATATATATATATATATATATATATATATATATATATATATATATATATATATATATATATATATATATAAACATATTCATCCTTTCCTCTTGATAATTCGATTTATACACTCTTCAACAACCTATCGGCCTCCATTCCTTCCACATGACTTAACCACCTCATAAAACTGATCTCCTTTCAAAATTTCCATATATCCCCGTATTTCTCAGTTTAAATTCTTCTTACATCATATATACTGTGCAAATCATTCATCTCTACAGTTTCAACCTTTTTTTCTTTCATTACACTCAACATTCACACCTCACTTCCATAAAGGAGTGTCGATACAACTGTCCCTTTATATACACCGACCTTGGCTTCCATGAATATTCTAAGGTTATTCTCAATCTTTTGTATTCACTAAGATACCTACCTTGCTTTACCTATTCCGTGACTCTTCTCTCGTCCTACCATCAACCGTTATATTCATTACAAAATACCTATAAACTAAAACTACTTTTATTACTCCATAATTAATGTGTTATATTCATTGCGCCACTTTCTGATTTTCACTTAACCTCATAAACCTGCTCTTTCTCATATTCACTGTCAACTTTTTCCACTTCCAAACGCTTTCAATTCTTTCCCTATACCCAATCACAGCTGTAATTTTTTTTTTTATAAACATCAACTATTCCAGATTCCATTCACGAATCATTCTCTTAAACCCCAACCTTCCATTCATATCTAATTTCCTTTCTTTGATTTTTTTGTATTAACCTTCCATAGAGACTTTAGTGAATACATAACACACTACACTTGCCTCAAACTCACTTTTGCAACAAACCAGTCATTATCATTTCCAGGTGCTCTGAACTCATGTTTTGCTTCCATCTCAAATTTTTTTATGGCTCTCAACAACTCATCGTCTATAACATACATCCTAAACTCCAACTGAATTGCCCCTTTATCATTTTAACTGCGACTGTCTCTAGGTCCATGTACAGCCGTTACAGATTTTTTCCCCCATCAGTCCTTCTGCCATGTCTTATTTGCTCAATCAAAATCCCACATACACCTTTCCGAACATACTTAGTAACGTTATGTCCCTATAATTCTCACTGCTGCCTATATCACCTCACTTTTAAACGAAGGAACAACATTCTTTTCTCTCATGTTTTAGAACTTTTTCCATATCTAAACTTACCTTACATACCATAGCAAGCCACTCGTATTTTAGAACTTTTTCCTTTTCTAAAGTTACCTTACATACCCTAGCAAGCCACTCACGTTTAAGAACTTTTCCTTATCTAAAGTTACCTTACATACCCTACCAAGCTACTCATGTTTTAGAACTTTTTCCTTATCGAAACTTACCTTACATACCCTAGCAAGCCACTCATGTTTTAGAACTTTTTCCTTGTCTAAAGTTACCTTACATACCCTAGCAAGCCGCTCCTGTTTTAGAACTTTTTCCTTGTCTAAAGTTACCTTACATACCCTAGCAAGCCACTCATGTTTTAGAACTTTTTCCTTGTCTAAAGTTACCTTACATACCCTAGCAAGCCAATCATTGACACTATCACTATCATACTGTAGCATCTCAACTATAATTGCATAAATTCCTTGTGTCTTTCTATCCTTTACCCAATCAACTGCCTCCTTACATCCTGAAGTCACAATCATATGTATTCTAAAATTTATACCTTCCCTTTCCACTGTCCAGTCATTCAGCTCAGCCCTTTGTCTATTTTTCATGTTCAACAAATCTTCAAAATATTCACCCCACTGACCCAAGAACGCATTCACTTGAGGCAGCATCTCTCCATTTGCATTTACAATTTTGACTGCATTCATTTCCAGGCAGCATTTATAGATATACTTGCTTCATTAACCTTCCTCTCTGCGGCTACTTATTTTTAGAATCGAGTAATTTTCTTTATAAAGTTTTTGCATTCTTCTTCTCTCACATTTTCTTTTTGACAACCCTATTCATTATCCTGTATATCTATTCATGATCACTTTTGTCGTGCAACTCTACTTCAAATAATCTCTAGGTTTTGTTTACTGAAGATTCCTTTTCCTTATCCAGCGACTCAATAATTTTATTCTCTCTTCCTACTATTCTATCAACTAATTCTATCTCTATGTATTTAACCCTAGCCTATATTAAATCTGGTTTCTCTTGTCTTCTTCCTTCTTATTTTTTATTCATTTTCAGCCCATATTCATCCCATCCCCAAAATGACATATCTAAGTTAACCTCCTCTTCAACCAAATAATTATCACATATACCTCCAGCCACACCTTATCTCACATCCATCAACTTGCTGCTGCATCTACTGTGCTTGCACATAATCAAGCAAAACTGTTTTCTTCCAGATTTTCTCCTTCTGAAGTATACTTTCTCGATTCTTCCTCTACTCCAGGGACTTCATACCTAACAAAGTCACCATTTTCTACTCTTCCACACATCTTGCATCTAAATCATCACAAAACAACTATTGTAAAACCATTCTCTTTTAGTATCTGCATCCAGTCCTGGGCCATATAACTGACTAGCACAACTTTTTTCCTGCCAAACCCAATCTTAAGCATATAATCTGTTCCCAGTCTTTCCTGACTCTGCAAGTGCTCCCCAGTTCTACTTCTTTCAGATGCCCAAGGAGCACAATTCTTTTTGTCCTTTCCAGCGCATGAAGTGCTTGTACCCTTGACTCACTATGTGCCAAACCATTCCCCTTTCACTGTTTAAAATGACTAGCACATTTCTTCTCTTTTATCAGATGCACATAGATTCAAAACCTCAAGACTTAGTATTTTATTATTTCTCCCTTTTTAATAACAGAGCAGGGCATATAGTCTAAAAACTCTCGCATTCCCAATGCAGGAGCGTGCGTGCAAGATAACAACGAACAGTGCAGTGTAAGTATTGAAGGTTGGACATACTGCTAGTGAACCTATGATTTTTGCATTAACCTTCTGTGGAGCTTTCCCAATGGGTTCATCCAATATTCAGCTGTTCAAGTGTGACTGCAAAGAAGATTGGTGCCTTTTCTTAAGAAATATCATAATCTGATTCTCTGAAGTAAATGCATATAGCTGGAACGACCCAATACGAAAAAACCCTGATAGCTGAAATATAGCTTGTAAAACTAGAACATATTAAGGTACTGGTAAGCTCACTATCTTTACAGAAGTGTAGTGTGGATGCTGAAATAGAATGAAAGCAAAAGCCTTCAGGGAATTATTTTGCGTAAAATACAGTGGCAGAGAAAGAATGCTTGAAAGATTAAGAAAATAGAGATAACATTAAGTTGTTGTACGAAATATTAACATGGGTGAAATGATGGATCAGAATGTTCTGAGATGGCTTG
>NC_089790.1:9692500-9707500 GCF_040412425.1 Macrobrachium rosenbergii
ATCTGCTTTAAGTTAATAAAACTCACAATTCTATTTCCATTTCTCGTGCTACTTTTTTTCTTTTCTCTCGTCCATATTTTTTTTTTCCTTTTTTCAAATCTAAATGGGTCAGTTTTTCTTGAATTCCATTTATGCATTTCATGGCACACGCTGGAGTGAGCAGCCAGTTCATTCTATAAACTCTCTCTCTCTCTCTCTCTCTCTCTCTCTCTCTCTCTCTCTCTCTCTCTCTCTCTCTCTCTCTCTCTCTCTCTCTCTCTCGCCGCTCAAAAACGGAATTAGTGGATGAGCATTATTTCTTTAATGATTGAAAATTCAGCAGAGTCGCTAATCTAATTTTCCCCCTAATGATGGGAAATTGCTCTTTAATGTGAATAAAGGAATTCGCATTTTTTTCTTTTGCTGTTTCATTAAATGTAACTTATTTGCTGTTTTGTTGTTGTTGCTGCTGATGTTGTTGTTGTTCCGTCATTGATGGAATCGCTGTTCCCGAGGGAAAATATGATGAATGGAAAGTTTTCGTAATGTGTTATTTGTTTGTCATTTTGGTGATTAAAAAGCGCGCGAGAATTAAAAAAAAAAATTTATTTCCGGTTAATGATGAGTAGTTCTTTCTTCTCTTGATCAATGGAATTTAATTTGGTCATAATGATTTACGATACTACTACTACTAGTACTACTACTATTACTACTATTACTACTACTACGCTACTAATGCAGAAAGACACTTTTTTTAAGAAGTTTATAACTTCTACTTTTCTGTAGGTTTTTTGGAATATGCTTCTACCTACATGCTCTTAACCCTAGTTGCGATCAACCACGTTCGACTAACATCCAGGTATTATTTCAGTGCTTAGATAAGCAGAGGCACAAATGCTTTTTAACAGAAGGTACCTAAATCGCTAAGCATCCCTTAGGAATCGGAACTTTGCCGAAAGGAGACTATCATTACTACTAGATCATGATGCCCTCACCACACCCACAGACACAAATACACAATAACACACGCACACATACATAACTTACACCCACTGAGTGTAAGTTATTTCCGAGGTATAGTAAACTGGATGTTAAAAGATATTTGTGGCGTAAGATTTGTGAATGTTAAACAAAAAAGTTAACGCGTGTATAAGTAACAAAAATTCATACATATATATATATATGTATATATATATATGTATGTATGTATGTATATGTATATATGTATGTATATGTATATATATGTATATATATGCACGTGCGTATACTTGTCCCTATGTAAGGAATAAGATACACAACGAACTTCATTCGTGAAATATTAAGTGGAAAAAGTAAACGAAACTAAGCCATTATCTGACATTTAATTTCACAAAAGATTCAAGTAGTCAGAGAGCTTATCCCGATGGGTCAAGTTTCTCCTGGAAGTTGAAAGTGGGAAAGTTTGACGTATTAAGATTCAGTTTCTACACCAGAGCTGTAAGACTTACTGTAAGACTTGGGAGACCCATAACGATTCGATCAGGTTGATGGAGTAGCCTAATAATAAGTAACCAAACACGTAAAAGTAATGGAAAATAATTCCCATAATGGGATTGCAAATATTCCCCTTCGGTGTCCATCTATCTGTCTACTTGTCTATTCAGCTGTTTAGCTATAAAATTGAAGTGTCTTTTTTTCTCAGTTTAGAATTTACAGTAAACAAAACAGTGCATGTTCCTCTCTTTATAATACAGTCCTACAGAGTACGATCTTTCCCAAAACTGCATATAAATAATCCTAGTGCTTTAAAGCAGACAAAAGCTTGAATTTTGTTAGCCTCGGCCAATCACAACCTAATTTCTAAAAATTTATAGTAGAAGACGCACCCGTCTAGATTAGTTCGGTGAAAAATCTTCAAGATCAGTCGGCTCGAAAACTATAAATTTCCATCTTTACTGATCGTCTCTAAAATTCAAATTTTCATGAGTTGTTCCAGGGCATAAAATATGTAGTAGTTAAGCATACACCTTTTCAAAATGTAAGATTTTCATATATCTGAACAAGTTCACTGGTGGACGAGGGATACTAGCCCAGTGGGGTGTGGTCATACTCCTTCTTTGCACAAAAATAAGTGAACCACAGAGTTCAAAGGTTTAAGGCAGAATTTCACAACATTTCAGGAAAGTCCCAACCCTTCATATACGTCTTTTAGTAAAAATCTTAAGACTCTTTCAAGCAAATAAACCTCAAAATAAGTTAAAGAAGGATTCAACTGTAGTTCAACACAGCAACTGAATCATGGCAAGTGTCAAAATGAGCGAAGGAAAGGTATGCCTGAGCCAATGCCACCAAAGGGTACCGGGTGGGCGTGGTGCCTTTAAAGCAGGAAGGAGTTCCTGTGATTCATCTGGGTAAAAATTTCTTACTATGGCATTGCTATAGTAATATAATACATTATACGGTGCCATTTCACCTAATATGTGCGCTGTAAAAGTCTCGGAACGTACATAGTACACACACTCACACGCACATGAGCACACTTTCCAAGAGCTGATATACCCTACAAAGGAATGGTTATGCAATATGAATCAAGTGAACGTTACTCCCTTAAAATAATCATTCTGGAAACCGGAAGCAGATTTCTCTCTCTCTCTCTCTCTCTCTCTCTCTCTCTCTCTCTCTCTCTCTCTCTAGTTCTCACACATCCACAAACACATTCAACAAAAACAGTACTTTCTCTCTCTCTCTCTCTCTCTCTCTCTCTCTCTCTCTCTCTCTCTCTCTCTCTCTCTCTCTCTCTCTAGTTCTCATACATCCACAAACACATTCAACAAAAAAGCACTTTCTCTCTCTCTCTCTCTCTCTCTCTCTCTCTCTCTCTAGTTCTCACACATCCACAAACACATTCAACAAAACCAGTTCATGTTCTTTCTCTCTCTCTCTCTCTCTCTCTCTCTCTCTCTCTCTCTCTCTCTCTCTCTCTCTAGTTCTCACACATCCACAAACACATTTCAACAAAACCGCTCACGTACTTTCTCTCTCTCTCTCTCTCTCTCTCTCTCTCTCTCTCTCTCTCTCTCCCTCTCTCTCTCTCTCTCTCTTAAAGCCATACTAATTCAGCTTGGAAAAAAAAAAGACTGAATCTCATTGCAGTAGCGTACAACTCACAGCAGTAGTACATTAGTTATACAAGATAAAAATCCTTCATTCACCTTCCATTATTCAGTGAAACACTTTAGCGTTATGATAATATTCTCTAAAATAACCCCCCTCCTCCTCCTCCTCCCCATCCCCCTCCCTCCCCCCTGCCAAAGCCAACAACACCCGGTCAACGTGTATAAACCAGGTGTGTATAAACAGTAATTACCTGAAACGAGGTTCTTCTTCATCATTTGGCTTGCAGACCCTTCTAGCAGTAGAGGCACACACACACTTCCATTAATCATTTTCCACATCTCATGTTTAAGAACTATTATACGCATTCTATATATTCTCATGGCGTTCAGTCACGTTTCCTTAGCGTCTGTCAGAGTTGCGCTTATATATATATATTCCTCTGGGGTGATTCGTAATCCAGTGTAATATACAACCATTTTCATAGTCTCTCTACCGAATATGTAATTCTATATTTCCACTATTATTATTATTATTATTATTATTATTATTATTATTATCACTGACTGTCATCGTCTTCCCACACTCTTGTACCTTAACATAATCATTATTGCTACTGCAGTTATTATATTCATAATTATCGAATCAATTCAACTAAAATTTATTACGCATATTCTCTACCGTGACCTAACTTCCCACTTGATCGCTAACGACCCTTGAATCATAGGCACGAAAAACACATCTATGCAATTTAATCTATAAACTCCTGTCATTCATTGGGACAAAACACTTTTGCAATTTTGTAATAGATTGCTACAAACATAATTCACTGCAAGACCTCTATCCTCTGTCAATCAACAGAAAATCCACCTGCCAATATCAAAAGGATATAATGATTGAATATTGCGAAATATAAACCACGCAAAGATTGAGTCCGTCCGTCCGTCCAATCTCTTAATATCTCCGGCTGGCCAAGAAGGGTGACAAATTGCCTGATCTGGTAACAGCCCCGCCATCCATGTATAATCTTGCCTCATCCTCAGAGCAGCCATAAATCATTTTCGTGCGACAGTTATATTCATGCTTTCTTTGAAGGCTGACACTTGATTTTAAACTCGTCCTTGATTACGACGGCTGCGACTGTCATGAGAAAAATAATGTAGAAATTCTAAACTTTACTGTATACTGCTTGAAGAGTAAGGCGGCTAAAACAAAACCTACCTTGCTAAATAATATTGTGACAATTGCAAACTTCATGAGCATTCTTAAGACCACAAGCACGATTTCGTTATTCCCAGGTCATTCACTAGCGTAGTTTCCCATATTTAGGTCGCTAACGACTCATAATAATATTTGAGAAACCTAATAATTACCCTGCCATCCACGACCATAACTTCTGCGCAGTCTTACAACGCTGCCATTTAAGCGCGACTGAGCATTCTTACAACCTGGCCACGTGCGCAATCTCAAAACGATCCTGTCAATCCCATGCAAATCTCGGCGCATTCTTAAAACCATCAAGCTACGCGTCGTCATTCATCATCTCCGTCTCTTTCACACACACACACACACGCACACGCACACACACACACACACACGTCCAATCCCCTCTCCTCTCCTTTTCCTTCCTCATTCCTTGCAGTCTTTTTATAAATCACTGCAGCTCCGCTTCCTTCTTCCCCTATTTACCTTCTTGAGTCTTTCTTCTTTATCATATTCTCTTTTTACCTCGACCCCAAATCGTCTCTTCATTTCGCCACGCACCGTCATTACTTCCCGTTTCTTTTAGCTCCCCTTTTTTCTTGCTCTCTCTCTCTCTCTCTCTCTCTCTCTCTCCCCGCGTGTCTTTAATCGCCCTGATTTTAAAAGCACTGTAATCTACGTAATAATCCGATTAGAAAGTTGATATCCTCGGGAATAAAAGACCAACAGTCCCCGAGAAGGAAAAAAAAAAAACAATACCGTTTAATCACGGTGCCGCTATCATATTGATAAATGCCGAGGTGTCACAGTTCACCTTAATAGCTTTTCCATCATAAGTCTTCTACTTTTCATATGATTGTGAGTCGATGGATAACCGCTGACGTGTCTCCTCTTCTTAAAGGTTTGGTGAGAAAAGTGGTTTCAAATTCACGTTCATTGGCACAAGGAAATGTATATCGAATCAAAGTTGAGCCTGGCAGTATTGTTCTGGAGTCACTCAATGATGGGGGAAAACACACACACACACACACACACACACACATACACACACATATATATATATATATATATATATATATATATATATATATATACATACAGTATTATCTATCTATCTATCTATACACTATACATATATCTATATATACTGTTTAGATAAATATATAATATATATATATATATATATATATATATATATATATATATATATATATAGAGAGAGAGAGAGAGAGAGAGAGAGAGAGAGAGAGAGAGAGAGACTCCATACATACATAGCAACCACAGCGATATTCTACTCAAGCAAGACACCAAGCAACAGGAAAGATGAAAAATCAAAATACTAAAAAAAATTAAAGCCAAACATTTCTCTGCCAACAATTACTCATTCATTCTGAATCCCTCTTCTCTCCTTATTCTCTCCGTGAGACAAGTCACCTAAAACTAAGATAAAATAACAAAATACAAAACGGAAATAGTAGCGTAACGCGGGCTTCACAACAAGCAAGCACCTTTAATACTAGAGCCATTTTTCCCCAAAAGTTATCACTTGCCAGCATCAAAATGTTACGTGTGCAATGCTACTGCTGAACTCGGTGCAACTCTCTTTGAATAGATATAAAGATAAAACGAACGGCTGAAAAATGTCTGGATCGGGAAAAACGGAAAGCCAGCCGAAAGAAAAAAATGAAAAAAGTCTGACCCATTTTTGCCGGCGAGACCTAGCCAGGAAAAAGAGAGAGAGAGAAAACAGGCATAAACACAAAACAACAAGAAAACCCCAACGCATCTCCCCTCCCCCCCCCGCCCTCCTTTTTCCCCTCTCGCGCCAAAATGCAAAAGCGGAAAGTTTTATTCCTCTTTTTTCCCTCCTTCGAAAACGTTTCAAATGGACGTGTACCTTTAAAAATTAACTCGTCACGCAGACCTTAAAGCTGAAAAAAATGAAATACACGACAATCCTCTCACGTGTGTATGTGGGGTTTGTCCCATTTCCCCCGACTTTATCTAATTAAGTGAGCGCGGGGGTGGGGGGAGGGGGGGAGGGGAGGATGAGGAGGAGGAGGAGGGAAGGTGTACAGCATGGATGGGGTAGGGGTAGGGTGGGGATTGTTTGGCACGGGGGAAGGAAGGCTGTGGGGAGTTGGGGGGAGGAGGATGAGGAGGAGGAGGAGGAGGAGGAAAGGTGTACAGCATGGATGGGGGGGCGTTGGGTGGGGATTGTTTGGCACGGGGGAAGGAAGGCTGTGGGGAGGAGAGGGGGGGGGGGAGTAAGGACGGGGATCTAAGAGAGGAAGAGCTGGATGAGGTGAGAAAAAAAAAAAGAGGAAAAAACCCTATTAGTCGGCACCAAAACATTTGAAATCATTTATTAGAATGGCGGAGCGCCTACTTAAAACTAATTGGCAATCATAATTTTAATCACACGGAGCGTGCATAAAACAACATCAAAACCGTATGGAGAGATTCTTTTTTTTTTTTCCTCTTCGTATTCATCTTTATATTATCTTCTTTTAACCTTTCTCCCCCACCGAGTTTCATAAAGCTACGAATGTTTATTCTAGGGCCCGGAACGAGGCGTACTTTATCGGGCAATTCTGCCTAAGAATAATTGTGGTATTGCATTATTTCAAACCATATCCCAAATTAAACCAGGTCCACCCAAGGAAAGATTAATGATAAAATCCGGTTTATAAGGTCCAAATGACCACGTTCACAGCGTACTACTTTAAGCCTAAAAGTAGGCGTGGTTTAATCTTATTTTCCCCCCACTGTTTGACATTAACCTGAAGAGCAAAAGACCGGGCAGCCTATTTGCATATATTTTAACTTTCTGGAACCCTGAATTAAACTTCCCAGGGAAGAGGAGGCGGCGCGCTGGTGTCGGGTTGTGCTGTTGTGCTTTCGCCCTCAAGTCGAGACGATATTGCTTGTTGGTTTCGGGTGACACAAGACGTGAAAGCTGGACTCCGTCTTTTTTGGGGGGTGGGGAGGACGCTACGGTGGTCCCGCGGAAATTTCAGGACAAACTTCTGGATAATTTACATAAATTAATAGGACTTTACAGCGCTGGTAGATTTTAAATCAGTTCTTGGAATGGCAGAGTACAGAAGAAAAGAATATGATGAAACAGGGGCAATTGACAAAGAACTCCAGAGACCGTATCTCAAATGTAACTGGACTTGGGCCAAAACTGAAAGAAATCATTTTCCCTTATAAAAAGTATTTGATACATTATTTACTTAACGTCGCATAAGACATCATGAGATAAGACCAATATTCCATTCTGCATTATCAGTAACATTCTTGCAGCACTGTTAGTTTACATCACTGACATCAGAAAATTCCAAGCACGCGTTTTATTCCATAACAATAAATGGTTTTTCCATCTCATTAACAAACAAGCAACTAATTCCAATCCGGATTTACTTATAGGCCAACTTTAAAGTCAATATTCCTTCTGATTGTTCTGTCGATATTATTTTGGGCTTGCTTACATAGGTTTCACTATGCTGCTACCACTCCCTCGGTCAAGGAAGTCGTGAAGTCTAAAGTCAGTTAGCTTAAATAGTTCTCCATACCATTTACTCCTAACATGTAGAGCCCTCTATCTTCCTTGGTGTTTCCCAAACCATTCTACCTCCATATTTTTAACAACCAGGTTTAATATCACGTGAAACAAGATATTAAGTTAAAAAATCCTCTTCTTAAAGTAACCGGATTTGATGTGAGAAGTCACACCAGTTTCTGAGCTTGAACTCCCTGTCAATCTCTAAGCTTAATCTGAGTAGTCAGGTTTATCCCCCAGCCGAATTTGACAGTTCTCGCCTTCTGCAAAGCAAGCTTGAAAAGTCACGTCTTGTCTTGATCTTTTTGCAATAAAAACTATTTTGTTAGTGAGTGACTCGTCTGTCCTCCGTATATTTTGTGGTCTTTCATAAGACCTTCAACAGTACAGTCACCTAGTTCTTCACTGGAGGGGTGGGTAGAGCTCTCGGCTAGCACGCTGTTGGCCCAGCGTTCGACTCTCCGACCGGCCAATGAAGAATTAGAGGAATTTATTTCTGGTGATAGAAATTCACTTCTCGTCATAATGCGGTTCGGATTCCACAATAAGCCGTAGGTCCCGTTGCTACGTAACCAGTTGGTTCTTAGCCACGTAAAATAAATCTAATCCTTACGGGCCAGCCCTAGGAGAGCTGGTAATCAGCTCAGTGGTCTGGTTACACTCAGTTGGTTCTTAGCCACGTAAAATAAGTCTAATCCGTCGGGCCAGCCCTAGGAGAGCTGGTAATCAGCTCAGTGGTCTGGTTAAACTAAGATACACTTAATTTAGTAAAGTCATCTTAATACCTTTATTTAATTCAAGTCTCAAGGAAAACAGGACGGAGGAACAAAAACAGGCAACACACCTGCCTCTTAAAAGATGGCAAACTTATGGAAGTCAAAGAAATGAAGCAAGTGGATAATTCCAGAGTCAAGTAAGGGAAGGAAAGAAATTCTCACAAATAGGAACAATTCCTAGATTACTCACCTCCAGAGGTGTATAACTTGGGATTTTATGCGCTGGCAGGTGTTATATAAGATTCTTAACGGTAAAAATTCTTTCCTCCAGCTTAAGGGAACAACGACTAAATGTGCACCTGTACAGTAGAACAGAACCAGAACAACAAGATTGGCAGACAGCCTAGCTTCTCCAGTTGTGCGTTGGAACACATTACTTTCTGATGTGGAAAAACAATCGAAAAATAAACAGAAATTTTTCTACTAAACGCATTATCAAAAATGTTCCTTCAGTTAGTGCTACGTCGACTCATATATAATTTCATTCTTATCTGCGGTTATAAATTTGAGATTGATTGATTGATTTATAGATTTTTAGGCATATATGCCAAGCACTGGGGCAACTAAGGCCATCCAGCGCTGAAACGAAAATTGACAGTAAAAGTTTGAAAGGTGTAACAGGTGGAAAACCTCGCAGTTGCACTATGAATCAACTGTTAGGAGAGGGTGGACAGTCAGATGGAAGAAGGAGAATATGAACGGAGTTACAGTAAAAGGAATGAAAGCAGCTGCAGCTAGGGACCGAAGGGACGCTGCAAAGACCCTTAAGTAATGCCTACAGTGCACCGCGTGAGGTTCACTGACGGCACTACCCCTTTACGGGTTCTAAATTTGAGAGATCTGACCAAAATTCAAACATTATATACGCGTACTGTACATACTGACTAATATCTAAGATAATCAGTAATGATAAGGGTTAAATTAAAAAAAAAAAATAATAATAAATAAATGCTCAAATCAAATTTCCCGATAAACTTAAATTTCTCTCCATCATCCAAGCAACCTTTTTTTTTTTATCATTACCCTTTATTCCCACCCCCATATTTTACGTAATTCTTTCGAACGCTGTGGTTCGGTAAATAAAAGAATCATTTAGGTCCTATAAAATACAGCTTTAATTACACAACGAAGATTTAACGTGTTTGCATGCAATTGCTTGTCACTTCAATGCAAACCTGAACAGTGACGTTGCAAAAAGGTAATTCAATGAGAGTGAAAACATGCGACCGATATAAAAAGGCAGGCGAAAACACACGGCAAACCACTGAATGGCCTCATGTTAATGAGCGAACGCGAAAATAACGCAGCTTTTCCGAACCATTTCTGAAAGACTCCAAAAGATTTATGTTCATTAGTTCGCTCCGATTTATTTATTTTGTTTTTCTGACCGTGTCATTTGACGTGTGGCTGTGGTGGTGGTGGCGGCGGCTTCGTGTCGATGAGATTATTTTAGCTGGAAGTCAGTTCAGTTGGGGAAAAACAAACGGAAGATAAAAAAAAAAACGTCCACAAAAGACGACATCAAATGAGTGTAGATTGATTGTTAGTATACAATCGCTTAAACATCATGGGAGAAACGGCTGAAATGGCCGGCGGTGGAAAAGGGTGGCTTCGGGAAAAAAAAAAAGCTGATATTCCGAAATGATGGGAAACGTAATGTAGGGAGAGAGCAGAGAGAATCGAATAGAATCGAAAACTCTGAAAAAGGGAGTTTCAATGTGAGGCGCAAAAGTTAATTAATACACAAAACAGGCGCACTTTTGACGAGGCTCGCCATCAGAGAAGCGTTGGACAAACAGATGAAATCACAAAGTTATTTGGGCCTACAGCGTCATAAATACAGATGTAACCGTTTTTATTCTTACTTGATCATATAAAACAAATATAGAACGTGCCCATAAATCATATAAAATGCATATAAAACGTACCCATAAATCATAAAATACATATAAAATGTACCCATAAATCATATAAAATACATATAAAATGTACCCATAAATCATAAAATACATATAAAACGTACCAATAAATCATATAAAATACATATAAAACGTACCCATGAATCCTATAAAATACATATGAAACGTACCCATAAATCATATAAAATACATATAAACCGTACCCATGAATCCTATAAAATACATATAAAACGTATCCATAAATCATATAAAATACAGATAAAACGTACCAATAAATCATATAAAATACGTATAAAACGTACCCATGAATCCTATAAAATATATACAAAACGTACCCATAAATCATATAAAATACATATAAAACGTACCCATGAATCATATATAATACATATAAAACGTACCCATAAAGCATCGTAAAAAGACAACTACTTCTTGTCCTGCCCAAACTTTATCCAAGCGAAAAAAGTTTAGTCGACTGAAGGCTACAATTACTTCGCACATATAATTTTAAACTATCGCATATATAATAGATGAAAAAAATAAAGCTCTCTTTTTAGCATTAAGAAAATATCCTACAACATGTTTATCTTCAGTTCATGTTCATTAAGAAAAAAGTGAACTTGAATGTAACTATATTCCCACAACAGAAAACAAAACATCACAATACGATAAAAGTGCACCTAATAGATAAAAATTGTAATAAATGTATAAATAATCACTCATGCTGCCCATCTTTTTGTCTCAACATCCGTCGTAGGCACTGTCACCACGTTCTTACCATACCTATCAACACTACTGTAAATATCAAAAGCTTTTTCCACAGGGGCTTAACTGGCTTGCCTAGCCATCACTAGCGTGACAGATTCTTTTGTCAATATTAGATCTTGTCTTGCCACTGACAGCCCTCCCCACTGCATGATAGACTTGCCTTACCATAGATTCACCTACACACCGCAAGTTCTTTTCTATAAGGGCTCAGCTAGTTTGGACAAAAGCTCAACCGCAGTTTTTCTACAGTGGTCCAAGAAGGATCGATGGTGGATACAACCATCGATCCTTCTGGTTACAGTTCGATAGAGTTTAATACCAACTGCCGGATCCTCCTCTCAAGAGGACCCGCCTATCCGTATACCAGGTTCGAAGCAAGTCTTCTTGAACGCAGATTCCAAAATAAGCATTTTTTCTATAAAATATTATAAATGCTCTCAGCAAATTAGGCTACCTCTGTACCAAAAATGCTTGATATTTCCCACGGCATTGCTGACAATTTCCTAATAAGACTACTCTTGGTTCTTATATACCACAAATAACAATCATTTGCTCTCAATTTTCTACTAAAACTGTTTGTGCCTAAAGTGCGAGTTAAAAACATCATCAGATTTTTCCTTAGCACAAATCAACAACATTTCCTCCATCCTATTCGTTTAATGTACTTTAATATACAACTGTGCAATGTCTTTCAATCACACGCCCTAACAATCGGTACAGCCACCTAGATTTAAGGAACGAGTGGCCCATCCTTAAGTTTATTCAGTGAATGAATCACCCATGGATTCTACCACCTCAAGGACGGACAAAATTAGAAATGACTCCCCAGTCTCAAGCAAATGTGGGTGCTAAGAATCGCCCAATTTATAAACAATAAGGATAAAATTGAAAGTAGGAAACTGGATTTCAGGAACATGGACCAAATGTAAGAGGGAGGAAACGAATTTAAGAGATCTGGACTGGGCATCTTGGTTGCCAATCACGGTGCTAATGGATGTGAAAAGATATTAGATGGGTCCAATGGGTAAGCAAAATAGGCACGATCTTAACCCCAAATGTCGAAAAGGCACTGAATGACGGAAATGCAGAGAGTAGGAGATTACTGCTTGCAAAATTCTAAAATTAAAAATGTGTAATACAAGTATCATAACATGCTTTGCAACGAAACCGAACTCCGGAAAGAAAATAAAAGGAGAATTTTATACAGAACTGGAAAGTGTTACACGTGAAATACCAGAAAGAGATATGCATATTGTCGATGGTGGTAAGAATATAAAAACTGGTAGGAACAACCACTAGCAGATCAAGAAAAATTTCATGGGGGCGGGCACCAGTTTTCATATACATACAAACATATACATACATACATACACACACACACACACACACACACACACACACACACACATACATACACATATATATATATATATATATATATATATATATATATATATATATATATATATATATATATATATATATATAGTATATTGTTTAACAGATTTTTAATTTTTTCCAATTTTTATATTTCTCATTTATCTTATCTAAATCTTCAATATTATTATTTTTCATTATTTTTATGGGGGCCACGTGCCCAGGTGCCCCCGGCCCTGGATCCGCTAGCGGGAACAACGAAATTATGGAAAATGTAATGAGGAAGGAAGGCCTAAGAAAGACTGAGAATAAAAATGGGATACAATCTATTAGTTTTTGTACTGCAAACAATCTTGTACTTGGCGGACTCTGTTCAAATAAAGGGACATCCTTAAATACACTTGAAATTCTCAGATGGCAGTCATAGAAACCCGAGAGATCACACAGCCATAAATCTAGAGAGAAATGAATACTGAGGAATGTTAGGAGCTATAGAGGAGCAGACATTGGTGTCTACGTTTAATACAATATAATTTTTTTAAAAGTTAAAGATGGAGAGGCTTTTGCAACTGAATGTTCTAGAAACCATTCCTGAGATGCAAACAACAATGAGGATTAAGAATTACTGGAATGTGGGGTAACAAGACCGCAACCCTGGATATCGGATGAATACTGGAATGTAACAAAAAAAAAAAAGACTAGAATGGAGATGAAGAACGCAAAGTGCAACATGCTAGGTACTCAAGTCTAGCAAACGAAGTTAAAGTTAGTAAAAGTGATATGAAAGAATATCTGATAAAACAGAAGAAGATAGTCTGAAAGCCATGTATGCAGAAGGCGGCCCTGGTGTTAGGGTGGCCCAAAGAATTATTAACAAAATATCAATGGGTGAAAAGAAAAAATACTTGTCAAAAGGAGTGATGGGTCAGTTGTCATGTCAGAAGAATAAAAAATGTAAGGAGGAACATTTTTGCGACGCTATGAACAAGAGATATGGTGGGGATAGCTATATTGATATCCGAGAAGGTGAAGAGGGCCTGAATGTGCTTATAAAAGAATCGGCTTTTTTTTCGAAGTGGAATTAATAATAAAGAAACTTAGGAGAAGGAAAGCACCGTTCTATGATGGAATCACCTGTCACATTACAGAACGAGAAAACAAAGTCTCACAATTCTAATTAGAAATCATTAAAAGGAAAAACAAAGAAAGACGACATAACTGAGTTTGGAAACTACAAAAAATATTTAATAAGCTCTTCCTCAATACAATGGAGAAAGAAATTGATAAAACTCTTATAGGTGAACAAGTTAGATCAGATACGTATATAATAACATACTGCGCAACAGCGTATGGAATTCCAAAGCTCCACTCTGGCGGCTATTGTTGATTACGAAAAGGCAATTGACAGCATCCAAAGACCAATAATATGTGAGGTCTTGCGTCTCTATGGCATTCCCATTAAATATGTAAAACTAAGTTAATGTTGACAGAGTTACGGGAATTGAATCTTCTGTAAATTTTAGGGTGCGCAGGAAAACGTTATGTCGCCTTTCGTATTTGCCCTCCGGATCCTAATTATGTCAAAAGTAGTTGGAGGTGGGAAAGAAATTTTAGAATGGTGGAACACAAAAAACTTAACAGGCTTGAAATAGGTAGCTGATTAGGCCTATATTTCAGTTAGTAAAAAAATAACTTCTGCCAGCCTTATCTAATAAAATGCATCATATACCTAGCGATTGGAATTATGATAAACCTATGAGAAACTGAAATAATAAGGACAGACTATGCACAAAGGGATGAAATGACACTAAAAGGAGAATGGATTATAGGGACAAATCTTTCAAATATTCACGAACAGCAATATTCAATTCAGGTTCTCTTCATTTGAAATTTAGTGAATCTTAAAAAGATACATCAAACAATGAACTGGATAATTAAGATATAGATTTTTAAAAACTGAAATCTCATAATAAATAAGGTAAAAGTTTATACATTAGTCTATATTGTCATGTAGCAGAGCAAAAAAAAAGGGACCACCCCATAAACAGTCTTAATATATACTGGTAGTCTACGATTTTCCATGAGTTTACAAAGAAGCTTTTTGTTTCTTTCTCGTGTCTTTGCTTATTTGAGAATAATGCTTTAAGAAGATGGCAGGAGAAAATGAAAAATAACACCAAAAGATAAATTACAGAAGTTATACATATTGATGAGACAATGATGGAGGGGAGATGGAGGCAGATTTGACGTGTGCTTTGCATTACCCCGGGGGAACAGTGCGTGGTAGTGTCAGCTGGGCTTCTTTGGGCACAAGAGTAGT
>NC_089790.1:9715000-9740000 GCF_040412425.1 Macrobrachium rosenbergii
ATTTACTAATGAGTTCCTGCTGCTGCTGCTGCTGCTGCTACAGCCGTAAAATGTTAAATATTTGCATGGCAGTAAAACTGAACTTACTTCCCGACAGGTGTTTACCGAATAATGAATGGATTTCTTTGCAGAATCGGGTGATGGGAGATTACAGGAAAATATCGAGTAAAACCAGCACAATGAACAAATAGAAGAACGAATAAACTTTCAAAACACTCACAAAGTTTAGCTTGGTTCTACTGGTCATCCCCATGCATCAAGACAGCATCGGCGCCTTTCCTGGAGAAAATAGATAACATTCATTATTTTCTGAAGCTTTTGTTGAGTTACCTACGTCAATTTCCACTGGTGAATGGTTTTCAACTGCTACGTATATAACCATCAGGGTACATTTTTGTCTGCTCTGCACTTAGTCTTCCAGAAGCTGGATTTGACACTACTTCGTTTCTCTTATGGACGTTTGTATCAGCAAAGGCTTGTTTCATATTAAACCACGCAAAATATTATGTAATAAAGATATTACAAAACACTCCTGCAAACATACACAGTTACTGATGAAATCTTCAGTTTGTAAAAATGAGAACAGGTTTAAAGTAATACGTTAGTAAGAAGTCAAATTTACCTATCATTATGTAAGAGAGATAAAGGAAAAGAAGTGTCATTTCATTATTATCCTACGCAGTGGGAACAGTTAATTTCTCCTGTCTTTGAATCAAAGAGTTTAGTTTCCAGTCTTGAAATGCACATTGCGATATCATTAGGTAAAAAAAAATTAACTAACTGGTAAGGCAATGAAGTTCAGTGTTACTTGTCTGGTAACACTGAGCTTCATTGTCTTACCAGTAAGGTAATATTTTTTTTTACCTAATGGCATCGCAATGTACATTTTAAGACTGAAAACTAAACTCTTCGATAAAACAAGACATGAAATAGGTCCATGTCCAGCTCAGCCACTCTAAGGAATGAAAAGGAAATATATATATATATATTCACAGTTTCAAACTTCCTCGGACTCGGCCTCTTTGTAACCAGTCGCCAATAGCATCATACCTACCTATTCGAGTCCAGCCATCTCAGGGACGTGATCACGTGCATCTTTAATATTTATTGCATGCGTACTTTCCAGTGGGCTGCCTCTCCGGTGCCTCAACCTCTCTATCCGCTGGAATTCTGCCCACTCTAATTTCCGTTGCCAGTTCTGGTGTTCTGTTCTCATCAATACTTTGGACGTGAATATCAGTCAATTTGCAAATATGTCTGTGCTCGTATTCCACTGGCCTTGCCGTTTTGATAATTGATTAGCCTAAATTATAAATGCTTTCAACTGAATTAAATGAGGATGTTTCTTATAATGGATAAAGTTATATAGCAGCTTCTTACAAGCTTTGTCCACTCAGTGGCTGTTGGCTGGCCACTTTTCAAGATGCCTTTTCAACTTCAGTTAGATATAAGAATGCCTACAAGGATCTTGAACTTCAAATAGAAATAAGAATGTCTATAAGGGTCTTGAACTTCAAATAGAAACAAGAATACCTATAAAAGCATTGAACGTCAAATAGAAATATGAATGCCTACATGGATCTTGAACTTCAAATAGAAATATGAATGCCTACAAGGATCTTGAACTTCAAATAGAAATAAGAATGTCTGTAAGGGTCTTGAACTTCAAATAGAAATAAGAATGCCTATAAGGGTCTTGAACTTCGAATATGCGCAAGAATGCCTACCAGGGCATTAAACTTCAAATGAAAATAAGAAGCCTATATGGGCCTCGAACTTCAAACAGAAATAAGAATGCTTACAAGGGACTTGAACTTCAAAAGAAAGAAGAAAGTCTATAGGGGCATTAAACTTCCAAAAGAAATTAGAATGTCTACAAGGTTCTTGCACAGTAAAAAGAAATGAGAATGCCTAAAAGGGTCCTGAACTTCAAACTGAAATAAGAATGCCTTCAAGGGTTTTGAACTACAAATAGAAATAAGAATGCCTATCAAGATAACTTCAGATAGAAATAACAATGCCTATAAGGGTCTTAAATTTCAATTAGAAATACGAATGCCTAAAATGTCTCCAACTTCAAACAGAAATAAGAATGCTTACAAGGGGCCTGAACTTCAGACAGAAATAAGGATGTCTTTTAATACCCAAAATCTTCCTAAATGTTGAATATGGCAACCCGGTGACCAGCTCTTGACCTTTGACCCTACATAAAAATGTGTACAATGATACAAAGGTGAATGATCTGCCTGACGTTACTTTCAGCAAAAAAGAAATGTTTTACAGTTCAACATTTTTTTTATAAATTTACTCCCTATACGTACGTACTGACATACATTTTTAAGGGTGACAGTAAATCCGTTAGGTAGGCTCATTTTTTTTTTTTTTTTTTTTTGCTCAAAAAGCAAATCATATTTCACATGAAAATCACAGCTATCTTCAAAAATTACATGTTCATTTCCTTCCTTCCATAATGTTATTAAGTCCATATTCCTTTCCTTTTTCTAACGGGGCACAGTCTCAAGAAGTATAAAAATTACCCGTATCTTGGTCCAATTTAATTTTTTAAACAAGATAAATCATCAAGTCACTTATTTAATTATAAGCCCATCTTATTAATCAAGCGCATAATTATTCAAAATTTTGATACCAGTTTAGAAAACTATCACTCCAATTTTTCCATTTCTTTGGTAGTTCATTTCGGCATTCCAGGATAGGTTCTCGAGAGAAAAACCATACCATTTTTTTTTATAATTAACGATTTTTGTTTATATCCCCATTTATCGACTGTAATACTTTATTAATTAATGCCTCAATTCTGATATCCCAGCAAAAACTCAGAACATATAATTCTGCTAGTGTTTTCACAAGAGAAATTTACAACACTAGTTAAAAAATCATTAGGACTGAATTTATGCATATAAAACTTTTGTAAACATACGACTGCATATGTGGAGTCCTGTCTCCTCAAATACTTATGCATGAAAATCTAAGCACACAAATATTTTATTCACAGCATACATATACATACATACATACATATATATATATATATATATATATATATATATATATATATATATATATATATATATATATATATATATATATATATATATATATATATATATATATATATATATATATATATATATATATCTTTGTGGTAAGGAGACCCTTAGGGAATTGCAGACGCAGTCCAGGCTTCTTGAATGCTAAACACACAGGAACACCAAGTGACAGAGAGAGACTTGGGAGGCCATCATAAACGGCATCTCTTATTTCAATGTACTTCGACCAAGCGGAATCGAAGAGGAAGGCAGGCAGCAACCCATTCTGTCTGAAGGAGGTCCTAGAATTCTCCTTCTCTGCCTCCTCCTCCTCCTCCTCCTCCTACTCCTCCTCCTCTTCCATCTATTCCTTTCCCTACCCCCTCTCATATCGACAGCCCCCTACCCACCCACCCACCCCTTTCCGCCTCATCCATCTAAAAGAGAGAGAGAGAGAGAGAGAGAGAGCACTTTCTCCATCCATTACCCTACTCCCCACCCCTCCCCCCGCGAAACGTTATCGCTTGGTGTCGAAACCTCCCGGAAACCATTTGCCTGTAGTGTGTTGGGAAGGAGGAGGCGTGGACAATGTGTGTGTGGAGCGGCCTACGGACAATCTGTCACACCTAAAGCTCCGTTGACCACCGCCCCTTGTTTGCCTCCCCTCTCACCGGTGACGGGCCTAGAGGAGGAGGGGGAGGAGGAGGAGGAGGAAGAGCAGCAGGAGATGGAGGAAGAACAGAGAAAGGGTAGGAAATGGGGAAAAGGGCCAAGCTAGCCTTATTCGTCCCCCCCCCCCCACCCCTTTCTCCTGTTAAGTCGGGTGCTTCCGATGGTCAATCTTCCCTTCCCTCCTCCCCCCTGCAAAATGGTTTCTTTCGCAAAAATGGGATTTGGGGGAGTCCAGAGCTCTTTCAAGGGCAGAACTGATTTTCCTGAAACGTAAGTAGCACTTGCAAGAACACCAGCCTCTCTCTCTCTCTCTCTCTCTCTCTCTCTCTCTCTCTCTCTCTCTCTCTCTCTGTGCGGATGAGTCCAGCTCCTTGTTGTTGGAAACTAAGACTTTCTCTAAGAACAATTAGTGTCTCTGACAGATGCAAAGAGCTAAATGAAAAAATGCTTCTAACATCATCATGAGAGCAAAAAAGAGGGTAAAACTCTACTAAAGCCAAGAGCTTAAATAGTCCTGGTTCCTTAATGATGGAAACTAGGACCAACTCTAAGGATAATTGGTGTTTCTGAAAGATCCGAGGAACTGGAAAATATTTCTTATATCTGTATGAAGGAAAAAAGGCGGTAAACCTACCCAAAGCTAAAAGCTGAATACATCTGGAAAACCACCAAAATATTTCTTAATATCTGTATGAAAGTAAAAAGGCGGTAAACCTACACAAAGCTAAAAGCTGAATACATCTGGAAAACCACCAAAATATTTCTTAATATCTGTATGAAGGAAAAAAGGCGGTAAACCTACACAAAGCTAAAAGCTGAATACATCTGGAAAACCACCAATTGCGGTCCCTAAAATTCGCTGCGTAAGTGTATTCTTAGATGTTATAGGCTTGAAGAATCACGAAAACTTAAATATCGTCAAAAGAAGCTACATTCTCTCTAATAATTCAATTATTTGTTTCTTTTTAATCATCTTTCTGTATTTCCCATTACCTTCTGTTACTTCTTCCTAATGAACACCATATTCTTTGGAAGCTTGAATTTCAAGTCAATACTAAGGGGCAAATAAAACATTGTACATATCTTATTTAGACAGTAACCCAAAATTTGAACTTTTATGCAATTTGAGCTCTCTTTTTTCATTCATCCAGGCTTATTTTTAAAATGAGTGACCATATTTTATTCTCATTGAGACTCTACCGTCTCCCAAAGAACGTGGGGCAAAGAATCGCGGTGAATACTCTGCATTTTATCGAGGGGGAAAGAAAACCGAGTTTTTCAAAAAAAAAAAAAAAAAAATCGTTGACAGTCAATACGAACCAATTATCAATTTTGTAAAAGTTTCTTTTACCCTCCACCAATGATTTACTACAAGCTTTAAAAAATCAGAACAATCTCATTTTAAAGGTCGATCCTGTATAAACTCAATTTTACGATTTCAAATCGAATCTAGTTCAAGCTAGACACTACAAAAAGGCGCTATAAGACTGTCTCAGATCAAAACACCACCTTGGGACTTAATGGCAAAACAAAGACAAAATAAAAAAAAAAAACTTCCAACACCCCAGCGATAAGCACTGTTATGAACTGCCTCGCCAAGTGTGTCAATTAGCTATGAAACGCATTCCATTAAAGCAGTTCATGTGGAATTTGTCAACACCTAAATCTCACGTTTTCGCGCTGGGAACTTCGCTGGGACCTAAGAGCAAGAGAGAGAGAGAGAGAGAAGAGATACCTACCATCCTGCCTACTGTACTTCTCTCCATGGCTACTGTAAGCGCAGTCACACGGCTACGATACTTTCTTGCGATGAGTTTTTCGTAACTCAGGAAGTGTCACATGAACATGTTTTCTCCCATCTTTTAGTATCTTACGGCTAAAAACCGCACTTCTTCTTCTTCTTCTTCTTCTTCTTCTTCTTCTTCTTCTTCTTCTTCTTCTTCTTCTTCTTCCCATCTTTGTATGGGGTCGCCGTGATGCCTTCTTTTGAAGGACTCTGATTTGGCATTTGGGGTAGACTTTGTAGTCCCGATCGGCTGCACTGCCTGACATCGCAATACTTATTAATTATAGACTAAATTCCGAAACCACGCATGTTGATAAATGTTACGTCATAAGAGCATGAAAACCCGTTGCTTCAGTTTAACCAACAATATAGAAAATATATGAGTTTGCAGGTGAAAGATTTAGCGGAAAAGATGCTAAAAATGGGCATTAAACTTGATTGTGTGAGACTGACAAGCAAAGGCATGTTAGGACTTCAACAATGCCAACAATACTGAGCAATTATTGCTAATCTGGGTGCAAGAAGCTAAAGCATATCAGAAACAAGTGGTAGCGTGATGCCAAACTAGTTCTTAATGACTAGTTTTGATATAAGTAAGTCTGGTATGATAACCTGGTACTGACTACTCTTGAAAATTTAAAACAGCATCACAGAGATTTTCAACAGCAAATTTATGTACCTTTAATTTTTCTTTGGAATGTATCAGATTTGTGGGAAATACGAAAACGACGCCACATACTCTTTGCTGGCTCTATGGTAATATTATCAAATATTTTGAAAAGCTAAAAAAAAAAAGCACAATCGATCCTTGTGGGACACCTGACAAAATTCCTGGTTCGTTTTGAATTTTTGGAATAACCTTCATGACTAGCATCGTTTTTCAGTTTTCTGTAAAAGAAAACTATTGTGCCGGCTTTGTCTGTCCGTCCGCATTTTTCCTGTCCGTCCTCAGATCTTAAAAACTGCTGAGCCTGGAGGGTTGCAAATTGGTATGTTGATCATCCACCCTCCAATCACCAAACATACCATATTGCAGCCCTCTAGCCTCAATAGTTTTTTTATTTTATCTAAGGTTAGAGTTAGCCATAATGGTGCGCCTGGCAACGATATAGACAGGCCACCACCGGGTCGTGGTTAAAGTTTCATGAGCCGCGGCTCATACAGCATTATACCGACACCACCGAAAGATAGATCTATTTTCGGTGGCCTTGATTATACGTTGTACAGAAAACTCGATTGCGCCGAAGAAACTTCGGCGCATTTTTTACTTTTTTTTTATTTTCACATCTAACATAGGGCATTTCTTAGAAACCGAAACCAATAACTTGGCTAATGGTACCAAGCTTCGTTGCCTCTTTAAAAAGGCTGATATGTTTTGAAAGTCTCATCTGAAATAAATTACGAAAAAACTAAAACGTCATCAATTCTCTCAGGAAATTACATAGACCATGGTCATGTAAACCAAATGCAGGGGTACTTTCCGATTCGAAAGCCTAATAATACATAAGTAATAACATCACTTCTTCATTTTGAAAGCACGAAACTGAAACACTGGTTCTTTCTAAAAGCGTATTTGTTTCTCGCTGGAAAATCAATAAGGCATCAGTGACACTTTTCAAAACTTAAAATCGGCAACAATAAGCCTTTTTCGAAAATAAATTTCTACAGAATCACTGATGCTTCTCAGAAATGGAAAATCAATTTCTTTTAACAGTATAACAAAGTGTTACCAACAGAATCGCCAAGCAGCCACCGAGGGTTATTAGCCTATACTGTACACTTCATGGCTAAATCTTATACTGATCTCCAGCAAAAGAAAATGGTAAAAGAAATATAAATATACATACATATATATATATATATATATATATATATATATATATATATATATATATATATATATATATATATAGAAAAAGGATAAAAATATATCGAAGCATATATTAATTTAATATATTTTCGAGACATCAAGTCTCATCATCAGGGCTGTAAAATATACAAAATTTATAAATTAAAAACAGACTCAGTAAAATGACAATGTTACAAAGGTTAAAATTAAAACATTGTCATTTTACTGAGTCTGATTTTTAATTTGTAAATTTTGTATATTTTACAGCCCTGATGATGAGACGTGATGTCTCGAAAATTCGGCCATTAAATTTATGATGCTTCGATGGTTGATTTCATCCTTTCCTCTTGAATCTCCGGCGTTCTAGATGCCCTAATTTGCCTGAGTATATATATATATATATATATATATATATATATATATATATATATATATATATATATATATATATGATTCTAATTTGCCTTGAGTATATATATATATATATATATATATATATATATATATATATATATATATATATATATATATATATATATATATATATATATATATATATATATATATATATATATATATATATATATATATATATATATTTCTACAGTGAAAGAAAGTTAACTAACGATAAACTATTGGACCTTTACTTATACAACCTTGAAGGAAAGAGAGAGAGAGAGAGAGAGAGAGAGAGAGAGAGAGAGAGAGAGAGAGAGAGAGAGAGGAGGGGGATAAATTAACAATCATTTTTCAAAAGATTATGACAATATTCTTTCCATGATAAACATTCGGTGTTACATTATCACGATACACGACAAAAAATTGCACAAAAAACTTCCTCCGAATGCTAGGAAATACCTGAGAAACCAATGACATTTCGCAGTAAAAGCAAAAAATTAAATAAATAAACGACTAAAGTCTGAGGCGTACATTGTAGAAAACTACATAAATTACACATGCTATGAGTTGGTGAACTCTCTCTCTCTCTCTCTCTCTCTCTCTCTCTCTCTCTCTCTCTCTCTCTCTCTCTCTCTCCTATATTGTTGAGTGTTCTCAGTAGCGTTAACCAATGCAGAAACTTCAATGTAGGTACTGCTAGCAAGAACTTGCCTGATCTTAAAACATAATTCCCCACCTTCAAAGAGACTCGTCAGTCAAAAAGTTCTTGCCATCAGTACAGGAATAACAACGAGCAGAAAGAACTTTGCTGATGTTTACGTGAAAACAAGAAACCTCACTTTGTAGAAAAAAAAAAAAATCAGACAACTTTGCCCAAGCATTCGATGACCCTTGTGTCTGCAGAGAGAGAGAGAGAGAGAGAGGACGTTCCGAGAAATCTTGCCGTCATAAATCTAGAACTCCACAGGGGGTCACTATGTAGCATGTAACATGCCGGCATTTTGCTGAGGCAGCACAAATCAAATCGGTTAAACGGAATAAAACCAGAGGAAGGCGACTGAGGGAGGAAGCGCCGGCAAATCCCTCTGAAATTTGTGTCACTCTTGTCAAGTGCAAAATGAAATGAGAGGGAAGGTGGCATGCCAACAGGCTTTTAGCCACAATGCTCTATTGATCTCTTGGTATTCCATCCCTGAAGTTTTTGCAGCATGTAGTGGAAGAGGGGGTACAAAGGTTAAGTGTTCGTCTATGCATCGTTCAAGCAAACGGTGAACTGAAAGCCAAGGGTAAGATGGAGAAGTTTAAATGATAAAAAGTAGATAAGAAACTGAAAATTAAAACAATAACAGAAGACGCACCGGTAATACCAGTACAGAGAAGAGAAGAATGAAGAAAAACAATAGCATCATTCACAGCAACCAAGGATAAGCACCAGATAATGAGTAATTTTACTACGAGTAGGACAAAAGTCAAAATCAAAAGTTCCTAAGCCGTGTCCTTGCACGAAAAGGTCCTTTTCCTCAGGTTTTCGGGATATCTAGATCATCCTTTGAAGTGCGACGAGTCAGCGTATATATCAGCTACCAAGAGTTCCTGAGGTTAGAAACTTCTTTAGTCAATACTAGAACCAAAAGTGTTCGTGCCGTTACACGGGCAGAATCGTTTCTTGCTTTTTCTTAGTTCAGAGAGCAGTCAGTGGCCTACGCATTTAAACCAGTAATACATTTAATATTATCTACTTGCTAGACAGGTTTATCAGTTATAACTGACACCTACCAGCTTTCCGCCAATTTGGCTTGATACACCTATGGTAAAAACCAATAGCCAATGCATTTAAACTGGTAACAAACTTTAAATTATCTATTTGTTAGACTGGTTTACCAGTTAGAACTAACAACTACCAGCTTTCTGTAAATTTGGCTGAAAAGTCTTTAGCTAAGATGCAGCGGGCCTAGCCTGGGCCAAAGCTGGTGACTATTATTCTGCAATGAATAGAATGAATAGGTAATCGTGCTTCTGTTGTACTGACTATTTTATTTTTTTTTAATTTTTTTTTTGAGGCTGAATAGGCAAAGACGCCGACCCCTGGCCACAAGATGCAAAAATATTCTGGAAAATGCATCTAATGCATCCATGTGACAGCACCTCAAGATAAGCTAGTTGACACTTCAATGTTAACAGCCATAAGTAAGTCGGGTGTGACTGATTTTCAAACATCTTCGCTTCTTTTCATCGATTTCATGACATACCTTAATCCCCATTTCCATTTCAAATCTGGATTTCGTCATGATCTTATGGGGTTTACGGGACCCTATATTAAGATAACGAGACCCTGCAAATGAAAGATTGTACTAATATAATCCTGCGAGGCGTTTATTTTGCTGTATCAACAATGTCCTTTACTGCACTTGAGGCCACGCAAGCTCAATAAACACCACTCAAGCAATCAGCCATTACTGATGTGAATCATACTGAGGAAGTTAGATAATGATTAATATTTCTGGAATGTTTCAGGTAACTGCTTGGTGTCAGTAGCCGATTGCTTAAGTACTTGTAACACGATGTAATGATACAAAGCATTACTGAAGATGTTACTATTATGACTGTATGTATGGGGTTTATTTGTTGATGAAAAGCAAATTAACGGTGTTTTCAATGGAGGAGGAAATATATACATAAAAACACTGCCTTTGCAGGCACTGACACGGGGTTACAGGCTCTTTTTTCAAATATGTTCCCAAGATGTGACAGATGGAGGAAGCCAAGTTCAGGATTGAGTATGATTGACCTAGATGGCTACTAGCATGTGAAGGAAGATGTAAAGTTCAGTGATGGGTATATCCCATATTTATGAAACAGGTAATCTGGCGAAGACTATATGAAGAGGAGGTACATTCTATAAAAGAGAATGTTGAGAAATACCCTTGTAAAAAAAGATCTAGAAAATGGACACCAGACCTACTGAGCACAACTGGAAAGTCAAAACTGGAAATAGCCATAGTACGAAATATATATAAAGTATTACCGTAATTTTTAAGTGATATCTCTATCCAAGAAAATTCATCCAGTACTAATAAAGAACCAAAAACGCAATCCGATTAAATTAATTAAAGAATCTGCAGACATCTGGATCCTCCCTTTTTACAGTCATGAAACCAGACACTTATCCTTCTTCATGGAAGCATGTATAGGTTTACCCAAAACCAGAGAAAGCTGACCCCTCTGATGGTTCAAACTACTGTCTCGTTATGTTCTTTTTCATCACTGAAGTGTTTCTAAAGTTTGATCGAGCTCTCTTTGTCACACATCCTGAATCCTAGTCTCTTCTTTCAGACTACCTGCCAGGCAAGAGTAGCTGGGATCAATTTTTCCATCTGACTGATAACTGGACATTGCCAATGCACATCTGTTTTGGTCATTTTTTGTTATATCTCTAAGAGGCATCTGGCAGAATCTGGCATATTTGTTAAGGTTTTATTCCTCTCTGTAGATTTATTATTAACCTTTCATCTAATTGCTATACAACAAAAGTTTCTTTCCCAATGAAATGGGTATTTCTCTGCATTATCATAGACACAGTGTACCTCCTTTTCACATAGTTTGCCAGTTTACCTATTTCATAAGTCGGGGATATGCCCACGATTGAAACTTCCCTATTTCTTCCTTCACGAGCTAGCTATCTAGGCCACTCATACTCAATCCAGAACAGGACTTTCTCCATCCGTCACATTTTGCGAGCATGCTGGAAAGGGAATCCTGTAACTCTGTAAGTGTCAGAGCCTCCAAAGGCAGTTTTTGCCTACCTCCTCGCCCAGTTTTTTCTATCCACTTTTAATTTCTCAGATCTGCCCCTATTTTGGGTTTCCACGATATCCTCTCACTTGTTTAGGAGACCATATAGTTCAAACTGGTATATCTGCTCTGGAAAGATGAAGTGTTTTGTGGCCTCCAGAATACCATTTCCTAAGTTTAATCTGTGGAATTGAGCAATCCTCTGACTGCTCCTTAATGAATGAAGGCCAATACTAATTAGAACTATAGTTTTTGAGTATTAGTTAGGCATAACGAAAGATTGCAAATACAAAGATCAAGCTTCAAAAAAGTTCCCCAAGAAGTAAAGCACGAAGCACAAGTGACTTGAGAAACATACATCACTACCTATACATAACGTAAAATTTACACTTTTTCCAGAGAGATAGAACAAATACACCTAGAATATGCACAAAAATCTAGATTTCATTAACTCCCGCCGAGGCTGAGCAACACAAAAACGTAAACACATCACACATATCCCAAACGGTCCTTCTTCGTCAAGTCTGTTATAGAATCATCTTCAGATCAGAATATGTACCAATCTAATCACTCACTGCCAGTCATGAAATCTACTTTCGATAATATTTTCATCTAAATCCCCGTGTTATTCGTGGTGTAATTCTGCTCATAACACACCTTGATCAAGATCCAGAGTAAGTTTCTGCCAAATCCAATCATTTGCTGCTAATGTCGATCTTTGCGAAAACTCTTGAAAAATCTATCATAATTTGTTGCATAATCCTTCCAAAAAAAAAAAAAAATCTTGAATCAAGATCCCCGCCATGATCCCTAAGAAAGTCTAAACATTGTTACTAATTAAGATGCCTGCCTTTAGTAAAAGTTTTCCTAAAAATCCATACGTAACCTGTCGTTTAATCTTTAGTAGATAAACAAAAAGATCCCTGAATCCAAATCTGGATCTCTCGAAACATCTCATGATTTTTTGTCATGGCTGTCAAACAATTAACGGACAAACAAATACACTTCTGTATTCAGATCTGGCTCTCTCGAAAATTTTAGTGTTTTTTTTTTTATCCTGTTTGTTAAACAAATAACCATTTTGTTAGACTTGAGTTCCTATTTTAAAACATCTAACGAGTGGACTAACAACTGGTATTAATGACTTAATCAACTAAAAAGGCACTGGCTATGCAAGCAGAGGAATACCGAAATATCTAACCTAAAACGATATTATATATTGAATAAATACGACAGCCAATAAATAACTGGATACATAAAATAAACAAAATAACAGACACTGCAAATTCATGGAGAGGAATGGGTTTTATTGACAACCAACAGCAACCAAAATACCGCTTGTAAAGTGACGATAAAAATGAGTAAATAAAAAAAGATCATGAATAAATAAATGAATAAATACATGACGAAAAAGTATAGGAGACGCATTCGGACGAACGGACATCCTGACAAGACCAAACCCCAAATAACCGTTGTAGCAGATGCGCGGAAAAAGGAATAAACGCAAACGCCGAAAAATAAAAAAAAATAAAATAAAAATAACTTAAATGAATGAATAAAGGGAGACATGAAAATGAAAAGGTATTGGAGATGCATTCGGAAGACTGGGCGCACTGACAAGCGAGAACACCACCAAATACCGATTGCAAAGCGACGAGAAAAAACTCTTAATTCTGACTGGGACTCTGAATAGAGCCTTCGAAGCAAGTTAAATTTTATCAATTGTTTGCCCAGAGCGGAGGCAGAATTTCAAGACGATTTTTCACGCGGATATTCGAGGAGAGGGGGAAATGACAAAAGGAAATTAATTAAGAAACTGGATAAGTAGATTAAAGACGGAGAGGGAAAGAGTAGGGGAAGAAGATGAAGAAATAAAGGAATTAAGAGTGGAAAAGTCGGTGATAAAACAGGGAGTAGAGGTAGGGTTGCCAACGCGAAAAATAAACCAGGGGGAAAATGGAAAGAACAGACCGAATGACGGACTCTGGAAGCTGCAAAGGCGTAAAGAGGAAGTATGCTTTCCAGGACACCGCCGGAGTCTCAAGAACAAGGTCCTTAGGAATACGTTCTGCTGCTGCGGGGGATGCGTGCTGGAGCTTAACATTCTCTCTCTCTCTCTCTCTCTCTCTCTCTCTCTCTCTCTCTCTCTCTCTCTCTCTCTCTCTCTAGTTTTAGGTTTGGGCGCTCAGGTTTATTTAAGTGAATGCATAAAGACACGGTGCAAAATATGAAAGAATACATACACAAGTGTGTTTATATACTGCATATATACATACATATATGTGAAGATGTGTGTGTACATACATACATAATTATAATCACACTGACACACACATACACATACATACACACATATATATATATATATATATATATATATATATATATATATATATATATATATATATATATATATATATATACATACATAAATATATATATGCGTGTGTGTGTGTGTGAGCTGGTTGTGCGTTCGCTTGCAAGTAATGATTAAAATGTACTTCTGAAAAACACAACACATAACTTGAATTCCACTTCACTCTACTTCACAAACAGATATATAGTACGAATTAACTCAATGATGAACGGCAATAAAAGCAAATCAAGTCAGTATTACAGAAGATGAAAATATTTACTTTCATCCCTTTAGTTTTAAGATAAAGAACTGTAACTGGTGGGTGTTGAAAACAGTTTAGCAAGAACGCCACAATCATCCACTGATATAGTAAGTTTTATTTTATTTCACTTCAATAACTGTCTGAGTCTTACACAGACATTAATGAAAACAACACTTTCTTACTGACGATTACACTCTATATATTTTTGCGAGTGTATATATATGTGTGTAATATATATATATATATATATATATATATATATATATATATATATATATATATATATATATATATATATATATATATATATATATATATATATATATATATATATATATATATACTGTATATACATAATATATATATAGGTGCATGTGTGTACAGACATATATACATATATTTCGTGCATACATACAATCATTAGTCAGAAAATGGACGATATATATAAAAAAATATTCTTAAGAGAGATACATTACGAAGATAATACCGTTTTCTCCTTTGAAAAAGAAGAAGAAGAAGAAGAAGAAGAAGAAGAAGAAGAAGAAGAAGGAAAGAATATGTCGTAAAAAGCAAAGGCAATTTATGATCCCCATTATGCGAAACATGACTGCAGAATGTACCATTCCGCTGAGATCCAACAATTTAACCCCTCGACTTGTAGAGGCAAAAGCTAATTTGTTAGTCTATGCAGCCGACATCGGCTCTCACCTTATGTAAAGTTCGCGACATTTCAGGGCGAGAGATGGAATCGAGCCCCGAGTAAAACCTGACGGGAAAATTCAGCAAAATCCTGTTTCCTAAATATGTAATGGCAATGCTTTTGTTCCGATCAATCATTGACGCCGCGGGCGTCAAAAAGGTCTCCCATGCGCGCGATTTTTTTCCCTGGGTTTTTTTTTATCCTGTCCGAGGGAGCGACGAACAGTGCCGATATTTTAAAGCAAAATATATATGCTGCAAAATGTATATGCTGCAAAAGAGACAAATGCAATTGAAAAGTCCACTACAGAAAGAAGAAATGCCAGTGTTATCTCACTGATGCAAAGTATACAAATTCCCTTTTTATATATGAAATAATTTACAATTCTTTTAACAAATAATCTAGAGCTAATTTCAAGTTGTAAATTACAGCAAAGGAAAGAAGTTCGAACAAGGAACAACAACAAAATCGGGGAAGAGAAACTCTTGGGTTGTTTCTCGAAAGTTTTCCGTTTCCAAATTTTTTACACAAACATTTTCTCATGGAACAGTTTTCTCGTCAGTATCTATAACAGAAATAAAGAAAAATTCCATTTCCAATAGTTTTAGAAAAAAATGCCCATTTTGTACCTGAAAGCCATGGCATATTTTTTAAAGAAAACATGAAGCAACAACAACATCAATAATAATGGTAAAACAAAGCAAAAACATGAATAATAATAGTATGAAAAAAGACAGTTCCTATTGCCATCGGCAAAGTTTTACTGGAAATAAAAACATTTAATTTTACAAAAATTCCACTAGCAAAAGTATTTGCTCAATATCCATTATCCTCATAAAGATTCTTTTCCTATTCCACGTTGTCTACGACAGTGAATAACTAAGGAATAAAAGGTGATTGAACAAAGAATAGAAAAACAAGTTGATAAAAGAAAAAAATTCTAAGTAATCAAGCATAAGAGATGAACATTATACGTTTTGCCATTTGGGAAAAGAAATATTAATAAATTCTCCTGGAAACATTGATGATCAAACAAGTTCCGAAAAATAAACAAGAAACAGTTCACTCTAACTCTTCTGCTGCGCTAAATGATTTTCGTTTGCCTTAAATTTGGTGGCTCCCAAAAATAAGTTTCAGAAATAACCATTGCCTTGATATGTGAGTCCAAGTTCATAATTTTCCGTTCAGATCTCAGAGATGGGGTCCGCGAAATAATAATGGCATTTGGAGTTCCTTGTGTACATATTTAAGTCTGACTGACAGTCAGTATCTAGAGGGCAGAGAGTGGCTGGTATATATTTTAGATTATTACAGAGCCCAGATCATCATATTTAACTGGTAGCTATAAATCTGCTCCTTTAAAAATCTCAAGGGGATGTATAGGGGTCTTATTTCCAAAAAGGGTTTTGCAACATTTGAGCACTTTCAAACTTTGCTGAATGCTATACCCTAGGTACATCTGATGGAAGATCTTAAAACCTGATCCTTGAGAGTTGAAAATACCTCTACGAATAATAGGTGTCCATAATGAGACATTAAAAATATGCAAGACTTATTTGGTCGAAAAATTCAAAATAGTCGGTTGGCCTTCCTCTAGTGAACATCGAAGAGAGTAAGTGTATGGTATTTTGTATTGTAGAGGATATAAGTGACACCTATTCTCAAGCATGCCTGGTTCTCCATATTTGCTGTTAAGCATGTACACTATTTCAAACTGAGTGTCGCCAGTGCTAATTACAGATTTCAAAGTAAATGCGCAATAAATCTGAACCCAATGGTTCAAGTAAAAATGGTCACTCCACACACAGACACACACACAGACAGACATATATATATATATATATATATATTATATATATATATATATATATATATACACACACACACACACATATATATATATATATATAAATATATATATATAGTCATCTCTTGTAAAAGTCAAGGGGCTTGCAGTCGCACCCTTTGAAATCACCTCCTCCTAAGGGAAAAAGATATGTTGGATATTATCTATCTATCTATCCATATATATGTATATATACATATATATATATATATATATATATATATATATATATATATATATATATATATATATATATATATATATATATATATATATTCACTAGAAGGAGTATCGGGAGCAAAAAAATAAAAACGAACTTTTACAAGTCATCAGAAAATACTGACGAACACGCTTTAACAAAAGCTGAGAAAACTGATAGAAATGCAGGAACATATTGTGATGTCTGCCTGCCCCCCAAAAAAGTGTACATTTTAAATAAGAAAAACTGTCACGAAAAATAATGAATAAACCAATTCTGATAAAAGGAAAACAATATCAGAGGACCATATGAAAGTGTGGAGTAATTTTATTTTCAGCTTATGCTAGCTAATATGGCAGGTCATACAAACATTTCTACTTTATTGCGAATTTGTTCCAATTCTACGGTTTTTTCCTTATTTGAAATAGCTCACTAAAATTTTAGTCAATGACTCGTGTACATCACTTAACTGAGTGCTAGATCCGATAAAGCTAGACCTTGGAAGTCTTATTTTGAAGTGAAAATAAAAGGTTTGTGCATTCAGCAACTGTTATATTCATAACTAAGTTTAAAAACTATAAGAACAAAAATAGTCCAGTTTCCAGTAAATTTCATGTACTTGCCTGCACAAGTTTTGTTTAAGTTTAAAAAAATGGAGGAAATTCGTTAACAAACAGTCAAATGTGGATACTTAATCATTCAAAAGATCAATCTCAGTAAACCTTTCCTTTAGCTGAAAGGTCGATTAAACAGGAATAAGTCCTGACCAAAATTCGCAAAAACAAGGCTAACAGTTTTCCTTCGACTTGAAATAATTCTATACAGAGAGAGAGAGAGAGAGAGAGAGAGAGAGAGAGAGAGAGAGAGAGAGAGAGAGAGAGAGAGAATTAAGTCATAATTATCACAGTAAGCATAGGTAGAGCTCACTGTACAGACTGTAACAACTGAACAACAAGGTATCAAGATTTCTGGTCATGAAAAAAAAACAAACAAACACTAAGGAATAATTAGTTCTTATTTTGATATTCATATTAAAAACAAAATACGTACAAAAATAAACTGTTTTGTTGCTTTTAGTACGCAACACCTAACATGCGCTGCCTGCAGGTCTGACATTCTGCTCCTTTTGTTTCAGTATATCATTTGTTATAATAAACGATGGGGCCCCATTAACTATATTTCCATTTACTTCAGCTCTGAAAGTATAATTGCGAATCCCAGAAGTATAATTTTGAACTTCCAAACTATAACTTTGAACCCCCGAGCAGGAACGCTATCGCCAAAAACAATAACATCACGACCCAATTTGTAACCAAAACACGTGTTGTCAACTAAATCCATTCTGCCTAAAACTACACAACAGACGTCACAATTACCACGAAATCCTTCAAAACTAAGCATAATAATAGACAGAGGCAAGAATGGGACGAGAACTGCATGCAAAGGGGGTTAATATCGAAATGTATTAAAACATGAATTACACTGCATATTAGGGGAAATATTTTGCAACCCCGCTATGACATGGCAGAAAGAAAAGTGACAAAAATGACATGGATAAAGGGAAAATTAATATGCAGCCCGTATTTCAAATCAGCTGGGCTTAAATTTACCTGGCGTGATGCCCAACTATCTAGATATAACTAGAACCATTCAATACATTGCTCTAGAACACATGCTTGCAAGCTTACTTGCCCTACGCCTTAAAAAAATGTGTAGAGGCCTTATATAATACTTTGTACCTAAATTTTAACTGAAAGACAGAGACAGTGAAACAAACTCATATTCAGTCTCACAATGCAAACGCAGAAAATTACTGATCATGAACGATTCACTTGACTGCGTTTTAATATCATAAATATTATAGTTTTGTGTTTATATCATTACCTTACAAACTTACATAGTATATCGAGGCTCTTATATTCATTAATCTTTTCATTGCAATTTTTCCTTCGATTGTTACATAATTACTGTCCATCTTTCTTTTCTGTTTGAAGGCAAACACGACGACCTTTGTTAAGACATTCATACTCTAAATTTGAAAAAATGACTCATTTTACTTACTATCTCCCGTCCGGCAACTACTCGATAATCATGTTCCTCCTTCAATATAAAACAACTATCTCTCTCTCCCACACACACAAAATTACGAATGCCAAACTTTCTACCCTGCTTAATTCTCTACCTCCCAGCCTCTCCTTCCCCCTCCCACTCTCACAACCTCATTCTACCCTCTAGAACCCATCCATGCCTAACCCCATAATGATGGTGAGCCTTCATCATATCTCCCTAACCAACTGACGATGACACCTCTAACCCTTTCTCCCTCTTCTCCTTCTTATTCTTCTTCTTCTTCTTCTTCTTCTTCTTCCCCTTCTTCCAGCAACCCTACAATACCCCTTCCGGATCAACATCCCTCCTCCAATCTCTCTATTCCTCCCCATCCTCAATCCAACGACTCATCACTCCCTCAAACCTCCTCCTTCTCCTCCTCCTCCTCCTCTCTCTCTCCTACTTTCTCTCCTGATCGTCCAGTTAACAACACCCAGTTAACCGGGATCTACCTGTCACTTACTGAGGAGGATCAGTTACTGCCCTCTCTCTCTCTCTCTCTCTCTCTCTCTCTCTCTCTCTCTCTCTCTCTCTCTCTCTCTCTACCTGGCGTAGATACGCACGTCCGTCCAATCACTTTCGGCCGGACAGCCGAGTGGTTGTATCTCTTCATTGATTCGGCTCCCGTCCATTTTTTACCGAGGGAGAGAAGGGACTTCGCCCTAGTGCAACCTCCTCCCTCCCTCCCTCCCTTCCTCCTCCCTCCTCCGTAAGCCACCCCACCCCACCCCCTCGCTTTCCTTTGCTTTACCATGACAACAACCAGATCCTAATTAATTTCCCATTTTTACATTCAAAGGCCGACGGGACGGGCAACCTGTGGCCCTTATCTAGCCCTGATCAGAAGGAAAAAGAAAAGGTACGGGAAGAGGGTGGGTGCCAAAGGGATCTTTTTTTTTTCAATAATTACCCTTTTATTTTCCTTTATCTTTTTTTAATTACCTTTTTATTTTCCTTTACCTTTTTTAATTACATTTTTTCTTTATTTTTTAATTACCTTTTGTTTTCCTTTATCTGTTTTTAATTTCTAGGAGACTTTGGAATTTTGTATTGTAAAATCTTTCTCTATGTTTTTATGAGATTTATTAATATTTCGATGCAAAGACGTCTTCGGGGTTTTCAATTTCGCTTCAGATTGTTTTGAGTATCCCCTCACAAAGTGCATATATCCATTAAGGGAAGGACAATCTTTAAAATAAAGTAAATTCAAATATAAAAATAATTTGCTGAGCCTGTCTCCAAAGAACAGAAAACTGATATCTTGGAAAAAAATCAACAAAAATACAGTAGGATAAAATAAATATACAATGCAAAGAACGTTTGCATACCCACATAAACAGAAGCTGTCAAATAAACCTGCAAATTGAGGCGAAGGAACCTGGCGCAGATCGCTAGTATCACAGCGTCTCCTGAGCACAAGGTCAACAGAACTTGCTTGTACATACGAACACCAACAGTTCTGGCAAGAAGTTTGTTCCAAATGCAGCAAATGGATTGAAAGATCGCAGGTGACGGCGCTGTGACAACGTGGCATCTCAGCCGAATACGGAGACAGGACTTCTACAAAAAAAAAAACCTACAGAACGCTAACTCTGACGACACGGACACTAAAGAGGAATGGCGGAATTCCTTCCACATTAAAGCGATCGGAATTCTTCAATTGTAAGCATAGACTTATTAACGTAATCGAAATTCTTCAATTGCAAGCAGACTTATTAACGTAATCGAAATTCTTCAATTGCAAGCATAGACTTATTAACGTAATCGAAATTCTTCAATTGCAAGCAGACTTATTAACGTAATCGAAATTCTTCAGTTGCAAGCAGACTTATCAACGTAATCGAAATTCTTCATGCGCAAGCACTCTTAACAACGTAATTGAAATTCTTCAATTGCAACCACTCATTATAACGTAATTGCAAGTCTTCAACTGCAAGCAGACTTATTAGCGAAATCGAAATTCTTCAACTGCAAACACTCTTAATAACGTAATTGAAATTCTTCAGTTGCAAGCAGACTTATTAACGTAATCGAAATTCTTCAATTGCAAGTGATTTATTAGCATAATCGCAATTCTTCCATTACAAGCAGAGTTATTAACGTAATCGAAATTCTTCAATTGCAAGCACTCTTAACAACGTAATCGAAAGTTTTCCATTGCAAGCACTCTTAATAACGTAATCGAAATTCTTCAATTGCAAGCAGAGTTATTAACATAATCGGAATTCTTCAATTGGAAGCACTCTTCATACCGTAATCGAAATTCTTCAATTGCAAGCAGACTTATTAACATAATCGAAATTCTTCAATTGGAAGCACTCTTCAAAACGTAATCGAAATTCTTCAGTTGCAAGCAGACTTATTAACGTAATCGAAATTCTTCAATTGGAAGCAGACTTATTAACGTAATCGAAATTCTTCAGTTGCAAGCAGACTTATTAACGTAATCGAAATTCTTCAACAGCAAGCGCTCTTAATAACGTCATCGAAATGCGTCTATTGCGAGCAAACTTGACTTCAGTGTGTAAAAAACTGGAATTCGAGCACAAGAAAATGTCATTAAACGTCTGTAAACGATGTATACTTGAATCGGGATTGTGAGAGGTTGGAATGTGTAGAAAAAATGGTAAGAAAATAATTTTATATTGTTTTTAAGACGAGAATCACGAAGATTTATTTATGTCTATTATACATATAATTTAAATATACATCATTTGACTACATTTCCGGTGTTCTCGTCTATCATTTACAGGTTATTACCTTATTAAATGCTTTCTTTTTCATACAGAAGTAAAATCTGTGAAGAAAACAAGAAAAATCTGTGAAGAAAGCAAAACGGAAGTCTGCAATTACTGAAAAATGCCCGTGGATACCGGGCATATTATAATAAAAGGTTAGATAAAAAGTTAGAGAGGACTTCCGGACATTCCACACATTTTTCGATAATTTTTTTTTTATTTATTTCAGCACACATCAGAAGAAATTAAGGAACATCACGAATTGATCATCTACTTATCGCACTGTCTTCCAACCGCCATCGCAAAATGGAACGAACGCCCACGTGAAGCAAAGCGAGACCGTTTTCTTTCTCATACAGATTTGGAATAAGGTTTCTACAGTGGCATCGACATATTCAGATCAGCGAGTATGTTTTACTTTAAGATATATCACTCCGGTCTTCTTTCTGTCTAAAAATCCAAAGTTACACTAATCAGTAAAGTATTCAAGTATTTTGTCTCTCTCTCTCTCTCTCTCTCTCTCTCTATATATTATATACATACATATATACATATATATATATATATATATATATATATATATATATATATATATATATATATATATATATATATATATATATATATATAAATATATATAATATATATATATTTATCCTTTATATACAATTGTTCTGTGTATTAGTACAATTACTAACAGGACCTCATTCAAACTGGATGGTATCTAAAGGAGATATTTATTAAAAAAAAATGTTACAAGCTTTCTAGGACGAAGAGTCTCTAGTCATTTACGGATACTTGTCCCAGAAAGCTTGTAACTTTTTTTGAATAAATATCTCCTAGTGTGACTGCCCTATTGAATATTTGTTAGAGCCATCTCAAAGTGGAGTTACCGATGGCTTAATGCGCCTTACAAGACAACAGTCTACATAAATCACCGAAGATAAGTGTTTACAGTGACAAAGAGGCATTAATCATAGGTTCTTGCTGAATTCCGCTTAAGTCATGACCTTTCAATTGTGTTATCTTTCTTATAATCATTAGTGGTAGTGACTTCAGTTATATTATCTTCATTATCACAGAAAATAGTACTGAACCATTATTTTTACCATAGACAATCATAATAATGAAAATTAATATAATTTTTACTGAGATTAACATTATTACTGGAATATCATTATCATTGCTTAATCCAGCCATGCGCAAACGGTGCTAACAAATATAAATAACCAAACGACCAATACAGGAAGTGAGGAAAGCCAAAGATTTCCTTATCAATCTCGTATGTGATTTTTGTAGCTTTTTTCTGAATACAGAACTGAATACAGAGTTTAGGTCAAATGCCAAGCGCTGGGACCTACGAAGTCATTCAGCGCTGAAACGGAAATTGACAGTAAAAAGGTTTGAAAGGGTGCGCTATGAATCAATTGTTAGGAGAGGGTGGAAAGGAAGATGGAGGAAAGAGAATATGAATGGAGGTACAGTAAAAGAAACGAAATGGGTTGCAGCTAGGGGCCGAAGGGGCGCTGCAATGAACCTAAGTAATGCCTACAGTGTACCGCATGAGGTGCACTGACGACACTACCCGCATACGGGGTGCAAATTTTGTCCCCAGTGCCAAAAGAGAGCAGTAACTATTACTGCAACGGGGACCAGATTTGTGCGGTGAAATTCACTGCTGGCACATGGAAAATAACGATAAAATACATGCAAACGCGATCAACATAGACTTTAAGTAAGATGTTCAACTTATATGAGTTAGGCATCAGTGACTAACAAAAGATAAAAGAAAATACAAATTGCCTTTTCGTAGATTTCCTGCTACCATTCGATTTAAGAAAAAAAGTATTTGTGATTCTGGAATAAATTCCGTGTAATTGTAAATGATTAACCTTTAACCTCTGCAAAATGGCTAATAAGAAAAAATTCTAACCCTGTCAGTGTCAGTCAATGTCTAATCCTGTCAGTCAGTAGGCTAAGTGTCTCCTCCTGTTTGTCAGTAACTCAGTAGAATTGTCTACCCAGCCCTCTAGAAATAATGAGCTTTTTTTATTAGACATTGCGTTTGAAAGTCTTACTGTAGTATGAGTTATGTTTTGTTTCGGAAAATAATTAAATAACAGCTTCTGGCTAACACCAACTGCTTTAGAGATTGTCAATGCGCACATTAGCACATAGAATGGATTCTAAGATCTCATTGCTAGGTAAATTTAAAAGTATATTGTAACTTACACTGGCCGCAACGTTCTCATTCAAAAACCAATCATCTGACCACTATTATTATGTAAATACCATAATCATGCGCATTTCTAAAGATACTACCGGTAAACTGTATAATCTATATGAAAAATTATGAATCAATGGGAAAGTAAACATTATCTTGGCTGAACTTTGATTCCATGTCTTGACATAGTCATAAATCCTACTATTCCAGGTAGTTTCACCATTCAATCAGAGAAATTTCTTGGGGAATTCCTTTAAAATTAATAGTTATCAGATGATGTCAATCTTGTTATCCATGAATGACCGCCCAGTTACAAATAAATCTCTCAATTTTCTAAAATCTTTGGACATAACTAATTAAGAATAAAGGTCGCAATGCAGAAACTTTCATTATCTTAGGACAAAGTAGTTTTACAAGTAAGTTATATGTATTTCAGAAACTTGCAAAGATTTCATGACAAATCTACTTATGGACACAGGCCGTAACGCCAAGTCACTGGTAAACTTGGTATTTGAGTTTAAGCTAGTTTAGAAGGAAAATAAATCATTTCATTCATATGCTGAGAGATTAAACTTTATGTCTTAAACAAAATTAAGGCAAATTACTCTATAGTCCGCCCCATATTTGTGGCATATCCAAAACAGTGATTAGCGATTTTCGAAGCGTGGGTGAATTCTGAAATATACTATGTGTGTGATTTTAAACCTAATCATCAATGGATTAATCAAGGATAAACATAACTAAATTTATTATTGAATTATATTAATCACTCCTACCTCTCTTCTGAAACTGCTAACTTCCTTCACGTGGCAACCCTGAAACATTGTTAACTAGATTAAGGAGAAGTTATGACGAGCATGTCAAGCTTCGTAACCAGCTCTATACATGTTTGTCCGTTTGTCTCTACCTCTACCTGTTTAGCTAATCAGATTACCTTTACGAGTATATATATTTATATATATACATACGTATATTTTAGTGTATATTTTATATATGTATATATACATATATATACACGTAT
>NC_089790.1:9745000-9770000 GCF_040412425.1 Macrobrachium rosenbergii
ATAAACAGAGCAAAAAAATTTTCAAAAAAGGGACTAATGAAAGCGGGAAGAAAACAGAAAAAATTTCAGAAAAGGAACAGGGCAAAGAAAGTGGAAATAAAAATTCCTGAAAAGGGAGAAAATAAGTAAGCAGGAGGAGAGAAAAATTTTTTAAAAATTGAGCAGAGCAAAAAAAGCGTGAAAACAAGGAAGATAACACAAAAAAAAAATTCAGAGAAGGTTTAAAGCAAAGGAAGCAGGAAGAAAAAAAAATCAGAAAAGGGGTAAAGCAAAGAAGCAGGAAGAAAAAAAAATTCAGAGAAGGTTTAAAGCAAAGGAAGCAGGAAGAAAAAAAATTCAGAAAAGGGGTAAAGCAAAGAAGCAGGAAGAAAAAAAATTCAGAAAAGGGGTAAAGCAAAGAAGCAGGAAAAAAAAAAATTCAGAGAAGGTTTAAAGCAAAGGAAGCAGGAAAAAAAAAAATTCAGAAAAGGGTAAAGCAAAGGAAGCAGGAGAAAACAAAAAAAAAATTCAGAAAAGGGTAAAGCAAAGGAAGCAGGAAGAAAACAAAAAAATTTCAGAAAAGGGGTAAAGCAAAGGAGGCAGGAAGAAAAAAAAAGGGACAGAGGAAAAAAGCGGAATGAGAACAAAAATAAATTTTAAAAAGGGGCAAAGCAAAGAAAGCGAGAAGGGAATACAAAAAATGCAGAAAAGGTAGCAGAGCAAAGAAAGCGGGAGGAGAACAAGAAAAGCAGCAGAGAAAAGAAAGCGGGAAGAGAAAAAAAATCAGAAAATTGAACAGTCAAAAAAGCGGGAAAAAAATCCAAAAAAAATTTCAGAAAATAAATTAGAGGCAAGAAAGTGGGAGGAAAAAATCCAGAAAAGGGGGAGAAAAAAAGGAAAGCAGTCAAAAAAGCGGGAAAAAAAAAAAAAATCAGAAAAAATTAGAGGCAGAGAGAAAGAGTCAGAAAAAAAAAATCAGAAAAGAGAGCAGAGTCAAGAGAGCGGGAAGGAAATAAATCCAGCAAAGGGAGAGAGTAAGGAATGCAGGAGGAGGACAACAAAAATTTTCAGAAAAAGGAGCAGAGTCAAGAAAGCGGGAAGAAAGAAAATCCAGAGAAGAGAGAGAGTAAGGAATGCAAGAGAAAAAAAATCCAGAGTAGGAAGCAGAGCAAAGAAAGCAGGAATAGAAAAAAAAAATCAAAAAAGGGGGCAGAGTCAAGAAAGTGGGAAGCGAACAAAAATTAAAAATTTTCAGAGAAAGAAGCAGAGTAAAGAAAGCGGGAATAAGAAAAAATTCAAAACGGGGGCAGAGCCAAGAAAGTGGGAAGCGAACAAAAAAAAAAAATCAGAAAAAGAAGCACAGCAAAGATAGGGGGAATAAAACAAAAAAAATAAAAGGAAATCAGAAAAGTGAACAGAGTAAAGAAAGCGGAGAGAGAGAGAGAGAGAGAGAGAGAGAGAGAGAGAGAGAGAGAAGAGTAAAAAGAAAAATTTAAAAAAATTTTCGCCATCGGAATCTGAAAAACCGCGATAAAAGTGACGCCGCTTTTCCACGAAGATGTGTGTGCTTGTCTGTCTGTCTGTCTGTGTCCCGTAGTATGCGTATTCGTTAAAATGGGAGTCGCCCGTGGGGAGAGTGACGGAATTATCGCCGACACCGAAGTACAAACTGTCTGTCTGGGGAGTGATTAGTTCCTTCTGGTTAATGGAGAGGTGAGTAACAACGAAGAATCCTTCGTCTTTTTTTTCTATTTTTTTTTTTCTATTTCCTTTCCTTGTTTGATTTGACAGTTCCTCGTACGTTACTCTACCTGTTCCTGTAAGTTGGCAGGGAGATTCCCCACACAGAATGATTTTTCCTTTTAGTTATATTTTCCTTCTTTTAAACTAAATTTTGGGTAATTTAGGTCATTTCTGATTTTTCCTTTTAGTTATATTTTCCTTCTCTTAAACTAAATTTTTGGTAATTTAGGTCATTTCTGATTTTTTCTTTTAGTTATATTTTCCTTCTCTTAAACTAAATTTTCGGTAATTTAGGTCATTTCTGATTTTTCCTTTTAGTTATATTTTCCTTCTCTTAAACTAAATTGTTGGTAATTTGGGTCATTTCTGGTTTTTCCTTTTAGTTATATTTGCCTTCTCTTAAACTAAATTTTTGGTAATTTAGGTCATTTCTCATTTGGTTTTATGTTATCACTAGACTTTGTGACATTCTCCCCTCTTGCATCTATATTAAAGTTTTATTCACATTTGCAATTATGTTAAGCAATACTTAATAATAATAATAATAATAATAATAATAATAATAATAATAATAATAATAATAATAATAATAATAATAATAATAATAATAATAATATTCAAAAGCACCACTTTATCTATATATCTATCATTTTCATCTCCTGAATATAAAATTCTTCTTGATCAATAACTTTTTTCCTTCCTGAAAGATTTTGGTACTTGCTGTCAAATCTAGTCTCTGACTTATATAACTCAATGTTTAATATGGCTAAGATATCACTAGATAAAATATTTTTTCTTATTTCTGCGATAAACCAAGGAAAATATTTTAGCTTCCTCTGTTTTGTAATCCAAAATGCTACTGAAACAAGTAAAAAATGCGCCAAAGTTTCCTCTCCGCAATCGAGTTTTCTGTACAGTCGCTACAGCGTATAATCAAGGACACCGAAAATAGATCTATCTTAAGGTGGTTTCGGTATAATGCTGTATGAGCCGCGGCCCATGAAACTTCAGCCACGGCCCGGTAGTGGCATGTCCTATAGCGGTGCCAGACGCACGATCATGGGAACTTTAACCTTAAATAAAATAAAAACTACTGAAGCTAGAGGGCTGCAATTTGGTATGTTCGATGATTGGAAGGTGGATGATCAACATACCGATTTGCAGCCCTCTAGCCTCAGTAGTTTTTTTAAGATCTGAGGGCGGACAGAATAAAGTGCGGACGGATAGACAAAGCCGTCACAAGTTTTCTTTTACAGAAAACTAAAAACCAGTAAAACGAAACAACGATGACTGATGAAGAAATAAAGCAAACGTCAAAAATAATGCAAGTAATTAGACTTTTAACATTAAAGAAGCCAACTCATTAAACTAATGAATCACTCACGAGACCTCCAGAGTATTTTAGAGCGTAATGCACAATACTACCATGGACAAAATCATCTTATTTAAGTTTTCACATTGTTTAAGAGAAAGAAAAGTATTTCTGAGAAAGCGTAGATTCAAACTTTTTGCATGAAGCAACACACACACACACACACACACACACACATATATATATATATATATATATATATATATATATATATATATATATATATATATAATATACATGTATATAATATAAACATATATATATGTATATATATACAATATATACATATATATAATATACATATACTGTATGTATATATGATGAGAAAGAATAGAGTGAAAACGTAATTTGAATAAAGCTCCTAATTTTAAATCAAATTAGGCAACAGAAAAATGTGTCTATCGCATCGTCTGCTACAAGAAGTGTCATGGGATACACAGGTGGGTCGAAGCACGTAAATATTTTCATCGAATGTGCTTAACGGCAACATAAAAAAAATAACTTTTCATGATATTACTACATCCCTCTTCTAGTTTCTACCCACCATGGGGCACAAATTGAAAAAAATGCAATTTAAATTTCAATAAGTAAAGAAAAGGACATACAATGTCTGACCCCCACGACATGTATCATGTAACTTTTATTTCTATGTGTGTGTGTGTGTGTGTGTGTGTGTACACGCATCAATTTATGTATTTATAACTTTCTACCACAGCTCAATGATAAATATGTATTTTTGGCTTCCTGCCACAGCTCAGCGAAAAGTTCTTAAGAAAGCAACAGGTAAAGGTCGGTGAATACAAATAACATTTATAGTATAATACTTGTGAATACAACAAAAGAATCCAAACTAAAAAAACAACATGAAAAGGTTGGTGAATACAAATAAGATTTATAGCATACGACTTGTGAATACAATAAAGGAATCCAAATAGCAAAATAAGAAGTCCCTGTACAAACAGTAAAACATCCATAAATATTTGATGGAAATATGCTAGGTTAACGTAAGCTTAAAGGGTAGAGATTACTATCAAAGCTGTTGTGATCAGTTCTAAATATCTTTACAGTACTGAATTGAATATAGAATTCAGGACAAAGTCCAAGCACCGGGACCTATGAGGTCATTCAGCGCTGAAACGGAAACTGACAGTAAAAGGTCTGAAAGGTGTACCAGGAGGAAAGCGCCCCAGTTGCACTATGAACATCAATTGTTAGGAAAGAGTGGAAAGTAAGATGGAAGAAAGAGAATATGAAAGGAGGTGCAGTAAAAGGAACGAAAGGGGCTGCAGCTAGGGGCCGAAGGCACACTGCAAAGGACTTTATGTAATGCCTACAGTGCACCGTATGAGGTGCACTGATGGGACGAACTCCCTACGTGGATCTTTACAGCATTACAGCCCGTGTGAAATAACTTTAAAAAGTCTACCTCATAAATTAGAAAAGGACTTTAGTATGGTAATCTTACATTAATTTACGGTCGCTGCAATTTTCGAATAAAGGCGATTTTCGTTTAGACCCAAAATTGGAATCCATCCGTGTCAAGAAGTAAGGAGCGGATTTATATTGCATTTCTGACACATTCTCAAAAGAACTTGTGCCTTCTTTGCAATAAGGAAGGAAGGAATACAGAATTTAGGCCACGTGCCAAGAACTGGGACCTACGAGGTCATTCAGCGCTGAAACGGAAATTGACAGTAGAGATGTTTGAAAGGTGCAACACGAGGAAAACCTCGCAGTTGCACTAGGAAACAATTGTTAGGAGGTGGATATCAATATGGAAGAAAAAGATGATGAATGGGGGCACAGTAAATGGAATGAAAGGGGTTGCAGCTAGGGTCCGAAGGGACGCTGCAAAGAATCTTAAGTAATGCCTAAAGTGCACCGCACGAGGTGCACTGACGGCACTACCACCCTGCGGGGTCTTTGCAATAAGCCATGTTACTGAATATATATATTTTCTTATCCAGATGCCTGTTCTGAAGTCAAGCTGACAGAAGTCTTTAGTTTGCTTTAGACGAAACACATTTGAATGCAATAACACAAATATAATCAAAACTAACGAAAGAAAAACCGTTTAGACGATGGATGCGTTGTGTTCTTACGGTGCAAAGCACCCTAAGAACACAACACATATCATCTAAATTATATTTGAATCCATACTTGACAACTGATTTCCTTAAGGTGGTAGCCCACCATCCAAAACGTGGGCAGAAATCCACTTTTGATGACAGAGGCTAAGTTGCCTATGTATAGAAGTGGTATACCCACCCTTAAGTGTCTGACACCTACTGATTTCCATAAAGAGGCAAGCAACCATCCAAAAGGTGGGCAGAAATCCAGTTTCGATGACAGAGGCTAAGTTGCCTTGTCACAAACTGGTATACCCAGCCTTAAGTGGGCCTGACAGCTACTGATTTCCTTAAGGAGACAGGCCACCATCCAAAAGGTGGGCAGTGTCAATGACAGAGGTGAGCTATGTCTGATTTCCTTAGTGGGCCTGAGACAGAGCCACCATCCAAAAGGCGGGCAGAAATCCAGTTTTGATGACAGAGGCTAAGTTGCCTATATTTTGAACTGGTATACTCACCCTTAAGTGGCCTGACAGCATACTGATTTCCTTAAAGAGACAGGCCACCATCCAAAAGGTGGGCAGAAATACAGTTTCAATGACAGACACAAAGTTGCCTATGTCTCGAACTGGTATACCCACCCTTAAGTGGGTCTGACAGCTACTGATTTCCTTATGAAGAAAGGCCACCATCCAAAAGGCGGGCAGAAATCCAGTTTCGATGACAGACGCAAAGTTGCCTATGTCACAAACTGGTATACCCACCCTTAAGTGGGTCTGACTATTACTTATTTCCTTAAGGAGACAGGCCCCATCCAAAAGGTGGGCAGAAATCCAGGTTCGATGACAGAGGCAAAGTTGCCTATGTCTCAAACTGGTATACCCACCCTTAAGTGAGCCTGACATCTACCGATTTCCTTAAGGAAACAGGCCACCACCCAAAAAGTGGGCAGAAATCCAGTTTCGATGACAGACGCAAAGTTGCCTATGTCTCAAACTGGTATACCCAACCTTAAGTGGACCTGACAGCCACTGATTTCCTTAAGGAAACAGGCCACCTTCCAAAAGGTGGGCAGGAATCCAATTTCGATGACAGAGGCAAAGTTGCTTCTGTCTTGAACTGGTATACCCAACCTTGAGTGGACCTGACAGCCACTGATTTCCTTAAGGAAACAGGTCACCATCCAAAAGGTGGGCAGAAATCCAGTTTCAATGACAGACGCAAAGTTGCCTATGTCTCAAACTGGTATACCCAACCTTAAGTGGACCTGACAGCCACTGATTTCCTAAAGGAAACAGGCCACCACCCAAAAAGTGGGCAGAAATCCAGTTTCGATGACAGACGCAAAGTTGCCTATGTCTCAAACTGGTATACCCAACCTTAAGTGGACCTGACAGCCACTGATTTCCTTAAGGAAACAGGCCACCTTCAAAGGTGGGCAGGCCAGTTTCATGACAGAGGTGTTGTTTCTGTCTCAAAAATCCAACCTTGAGTGGACCTGTTTCAATGCCACCATCCAAAAGGTGGGCAGAAATCCAGTTTCAATGACATTGCCTATGTCTCGAAATGGTATACCCAATCTTAAGTGGACCTGACAGCCACTGGTTTCCTTAAGGAAACAGGCCACCATCCAATAGGTGGGTAGAAATCCAGTTTCAATGACAGTGGCAAAGTTGCCTATGTCTCGAACTGGTATACCCAACCTTAAGCGGACCTGACAGCCACTGATTTCCTTAAGGAAACAGACCACCTTCCAAAAGGTGGGCAGGAATCCAGTTTCGATGACAGAGGCTAAGTTGCTTCTGTCTCGAACTGGTATACCCACCCTTGAGTGGACCTGACAGCCACTGATTTCCTCAAGGAGACAGGCCACCATCCAAAAGGTGGGCAGAAATCCAGTTTCAATGACAGACGCAAAGTTGCCTATGTCTCAAACTGGTATACCCAACCTTAAGTGGGCCTGACAGCCACTGATTTCCTTAAGGAAACAGGCCACCATCCAATAGGTGGGCAGAAATCCAGTTTCAATGACAGACGCAAAGTTGCCTACGTCTCAAACTGGTATACCCAACCTTAAGTGGACCTGACAGCCACTGATTTCCTTAAGGAAACAGGCCACCATCCAATAGGTGGGCAGAAATCCAGTTTCAATGACAGACGCAAAGTTGCCTATGTCTCAAACTGGTATACCCAGCCTTAAGTGGACCTGACAGCCACTGATTTCCTTAAGGAAACAGGCCACCATCCAATAGGTGGGCAGAAATCCAGTTTCAATGACAGACGCAAAGTTGCCTATGTCTCAAACTGGTATACCCAACCTTAAGTGGACCTGACAGCCACTGATTTCCTTAAGGAAACAGGCCACCATCCAATAGGTGGGGAAATCCAGTTTCAATGACAGACGCAAAATTGCCACTGTATACCCAACCTTAAGTGGACCTGACAGCCACTGATTTCCTTAAGGAAACAGGCCACCATCCAAAAGGTGGGCAGAAATCCAGTTTCAATGACAGACGCAAAATTGCCTATGTCTCGAAATGGTATACCCAATCTTAAGTGGACCTGACAGCCACTGGTTTCCTTAAGGAAACAGGCCACCATCCAATAGGTGGGTAGAAATCCAGTTTCAATGACAGTGGCAAAGTTGCCTATGTCTCGAACTGGTATACCCAACCTTAAGCGGACCTGACAGCCACTGATTTCCTTGAAACAGACCACCTTCCAAAAGGTGGGCAGAAATCCAGTTTCGATGACAGAGGCTATCCAGTTTGCTTCTGTCTCGAACTGGTATACCAACCTTGAGTGGACCTGACAGCCACTGATTTCCTCAAGGAGACAGGCCACCATCCAAAAGGTGGGCAGAAATCCAGTTTCAATGACAGAGGCAAAGTTGCCTATGTCTCAAACTGGTATACCCAACCTTAAGTGGACCTGACAGCCACTGATTTCTTAAGGAAACAGGCCACCATCCAATAGGTGGGCAGAAATCCAGTTTCAATGACAGGGCAAAGTTGCCTACGTCTCAAACTGGTATACCCAACCTTAAGTGGACCTGACAGCCACTGATTTCCTTAAGGAAACAGGCCACCATCCAATAGGTGGGCAGAAATCCAGTTTCAATGACAGAGGCAAAGTTGCCTATGTCTCAAACTGGTATACCCAGCCTTAAGTGGACCTGACAGCCACTGATTTCCTTAAGGAACAGGCCACCATCCAATAGGTGGGCAGAAATCCAGTTTCATGACAGACGCAAAGTTGCCTATGTCTCAAACTGGTATACCCAACCTTAAGTGGACCTGACAGCCACTGATTTCCTTAAGGAAACAGGCCACCATCCAATAGGTGGGCAGAAATCCAGTTTCAATGACAGTGGCAAAGTTGCCTATGTCTCAAACTGGTATACTCAAGTGGACCTGACAGCCACTGATTTCCTTGAAACAGGCCACCTGGTGGGCAGAAATCCAGTTTCAATGACAAAAGTTGCCTATGTCTCAAACTGGTATACCCACCTTAAGTGGACCTGACAGCCACTGATTTCCTTAAGGAAACAGGCCCACCATCAATAGGTGGGCAGAAATCCAGTTTCAATGACAGTGGCAAAGTTGCCTATGTCTCAAACTGGTATACCCAACCTTAAGTGGACCTGACAGCCACTGATTTCCTAAAGGAAACAGGCCACCATCCAATAGGTGGGCAGGAATCCAGTTTCAATGACAGTGGCAAAGTTGCCTACGTCTCAAACTGGTATACCCAACCTTAAGTGGACCTGACAGCCACTGATTTCCTTAAGGAAACAGGCCACCTTCCAAAAGGTGGGCAGGAATCCAGTTTCGATGACAGAGGCAAAGTTGCTTCTGTCTCGAACTGGTATACCCAACCTTGAGTGGACCTGACAGCCACTGATTTCCTTAAGGAGACAGGCCACCATCCAAAAGGTGGGTAGAAATCCAGTTTCAATGACAGAGGCAAAGTTACCTATGGCTCAAACTGGTATACCCAACCTTAAGTGGACCTGACAGCCACTGATTTCCTAAAGGAAACAGGCCACCATCCAATAGGTGGGCAGGAATCCAGTTTCAATGACAGTGGCAAAGTTGCCTACGTCTCAAACTGGTATACCCAACCTTAAGTGGACCTGACAGCCACTGATTTCCTTAAGGAAACAGGCCACCATCCAATAGGTGGGCAGGAATCCAGTTTCAATGACAGTGGCAAAGTTGCCTATGTCTCAAACTGGTATACCCAACCTTAAGTGGACCTGACAGCCACTGATTTCCTTAAGGAAACAGGCCACCTTCCAAAAGGTGGGCAGGAATTCAGTTTTGATGACAGAGGCAAAGTTGCTTCTGTCTTGAACTAGTATACCCAACCTTGAGTGGACCTGACAGCCACTGATTTCCTTAAGGAGACAGGCCACCATCCAAAAGGTGGGCAGAAATCCAGTTTCGATGACAGACGCAAAGTTGCCTATGTCTCAAACTGGTATACCCAACCTTAAGTGGACCTGACAGCCACTGATTTCCTTAAGGAAACAGGCCACCATCCAATAGGTGGGCAGAAATCCAGTTTCAATGACAGTGGCAAAGTTGCCTATGTCTCAAACTGGTATACCCAGCCTTAAGTGGACCTGACAGTCACTGATTTCCTTAAGGAAACAGGCCACCATCCAATAGCTGGGCAGAAATCCAGTTTCAATGACAGACGCAAAGTTGCCTATGTCTCAAACTGGTATACCCAACCTTAAGTGGACCTGACAGCCACTGATTTCCTTAAGGAAACAGGCCACCATCCAATAGGTGGGCAGAAATCCAGTTTCAATGACAGTGGCAAAGTTGCCTGTCTCAAACTGGTATACCCAACCTTAAGTGGACCTGACAGCCATTGATTTCCTTAAGGAAACAGGCCACCTTCCAAAAGGTGGGCAGAAATCCAGTTTCGATGACAGAGGCAAAGTTGCCTATGTCTCGAACTGGTATACCCAACCTTAAGTGGACCTGACAGACACTGATTTCCTTAAGGAGACAAGCCACAATCCAAAAGGTGGGCAGAAATCCAGTTTTGAAAACAGAGGCAAAGTTGCCTCTGTCTCGAACTGGTATACCCAACTTTAAGAGGCCTGACAGTTAATGATATCCGTAAGGAGACTGGCCACAATCCAAAAGGTGGGCAGAAATCCAGTTTCGGTGACAGAGGCTAAGTTGCCTATGTCTCGAACTGGTATACCCTACCTTAAGTGGACCTGACAGCTACTGATTTTGTTTAGGAGACGAGCTTGATGAGCTTGACCGATGACATCCAGACAACTCCAAGAGACAAATGAATGGGTCAGAGACTGGCCTGATGACTGCATTGTCAAACGCACACCAAAGGCAGCTAGGGAGAAACCCCAGACACACCTTCAGAGGAACCTCAGAGGGTGTGGGGGAACACCTTCAGAAGAATCTCTGAAGGTGTGGGGGAACACCTTCAGAGGAACTCAGAAGGTGTGGGGGAACACCTTCAGAGGAACCTCGGAAGTTGTGGGGGGAAACTCCTTCAGAGGAACCTCGGAAGGCGTGGGGGTACACCTTCAAAGGAACCTAGGAAGGATCTTGGAGTTCCTCCCACGCCACCAGAGGTGCGTCTTCGACCCCGCAGTCATCAAGTCAACCTGTGACTCATCCACACTGCCCTTTGGATTTCTCAAGCCTTGTGTCCTTCTTGCTGCACAACCAGCCAGAATTCCTCCATTGCTACTGGTGGTTGGCAGCATGATCACTTCTGCTGTCTGTCCCTCCTGGACTGCTGCCTCAGATTGGACTTCCTCGGTAATCCTTTTATTCGTCTCCCCGAATTAGATCCTCCACCATTTGCGTCAGGTCCTCCCACTGCTTCCCGTAGTCGTCCTTCTCTTGCTGGGCATTGTGGTACATCCTGTACTGTTCCTCTTCTACTTTCCGAACTTGATCACATCGGTTCTCTTCCTGGCCTTGGTCTTTTCCCTCAGTCGTTTCAACACAGTTGTGTGGCTCCTCTTCTTTGCTGTTGTTGTCCATGTTTTTGTTGTCCAGGGTTTTGTTTCTACAGTCCAGTGCAATGTGTTCCAGAAGGAAGTTTCTCTGAGCAGTCCCATGGAGGAGCGTCATCAACATATACTTATCATGATTCCTTAGTTCTTCTTCCTGCATCCTTAGGTGCTCCCTGACACGTTTTTGTTCTTCAATTGTATTCTCCTCCTGCATTCTACACTTTTCTTTCAATCTTTCACATTCTTTCCTAAGTTGTTCCAGTTCACAGAGGTTTGTGTTTTCTGCCTTCTTCAAAGAGCAGATCTCTCCTTCTGCAAGTTTTAAAGAGCACTCCAAGTTCTGCTGTTGGTGCAAAGCGCTCTCCAAGTTCTCCTGCAGCTGTTCCTCCCGTTCCCTTAACATCTCTTTTTCATTGTCACTTTTATTGAGCCTCTCCTGGTAATGCACTGTCATTTCACTCCTTTCTCTCTCCAGCTCCTTTCCATGACTGAGGGCAACTTCTAGTTTGGCTTCCAGATCTTGTTTCTCACATATTAATTTTCGTTCTGTGCTGGCAAAATTTTCTATCTGCTGGTCCCTTTGTTGGAGAGCATCCCTTTTCTCATTTGCTAAAGAGTTCTGGAGTGTAGTTACCTCCAGGAGTGCTTCTTCTAACCCTTCTTTAAGCGTGATATTTTTGGCTCCTAAATCTGTGACCCAGTTCTTCATGACCTGGACTTCTTCTCTTAGAATCTGGGTCTTCTCTTGTTCGTCTCCTAACTCTTTCCTGAGTACAGTGATGTCCAAGCATCTGTCTTCCAAATCTTCCTTAATTAAGGTATTTTCACCTCCTAATTCAGATACCCAGTTCCTCATGACTTCAAGTTCTGTGCCAGTGATCTCATTTTTTGCTCTTTCAGTGTTTAGAGCTTTTGTTGCCTCCCTTAACAAGTGATCTTTCTCCTCCAATTGATTTTCCAGAGACGCAATGTTATTCATCAGTTCCTTTTGTAAGGTTTCCATACTACCACCTCGGCCTAAAGCCTGTTCATAATCATCTTCCAACTTTTGTTTTTCAGCCTGCATTTGTTCCTTTTCAATGCTCAAATGTTCAATTTCTCTTTTCAGTTCTGTTCCTTCAGCTGCTTTCTTTTCTAGCAGAAGATCCTTGTCCAAAATTTGGTTTTGAAGCCACACAATCTCTTTCTTAGCCTCGTCCAACAGGCGTTCCAGTTGTAGTCCTTCGTTAACTTGACTGATTTCCAGTTCCTTCGCTGACGTCTGTTTTTCCTCATTCAGTTGTTCTGGATGTTGTCTCAGCAACTGGGGTTCTTGGTTAGTGTCTTCCAGTTCTTCTTCTTCCTCCTCCTCCTCAGAGCTGTTGAGTATTTCACTTTCAAAAATTTCGTCTTCCTCCTCCTCCTCCTCCTCTTCCTCAATGCTGTAGAGTTCTTCAGTTCCGAAAATTTCTTCCTCCTCCTCCTCCTCCTCCTCCTCCTCATCCAAGCTTTCCATATCTTCAGTTTCCAGAATTACATCCAATGCGGGCACTTCCAGGTCGTCTTCTTCACGATCAAGGTCATCGCATCCAATGAGTTTAAGCCTCCAGTAAACAGCCAAGAGCACCGCCAAGGCCCCTGCCATCAAGGCCATCCGAGGGACGGCACCGACAAAGGCTGACGTCTCAATGCCTCCGCTGTTTGGTCGGGTTTCAACGACCTCTGGGGTCCAAGACTCGGCGACGACGGCATGATGAAGAGTTTCCCGTAAGTGTCCAGTGATTCCTTGAGCGCGAAGTAGGTTGAGTAAGTCCTCCTCAATTGACAAGTATAATTCACAAGCAATGAGTGCGAGTACGAGCACATTCCATGCAAATACTTGGAAGGCAAACATTATGCAAAATGTTAACCGTTACTCTGGCTTTCACCAAGCCTAGTTTTAGAATCTGCCACGGCCTTGATACGTATCTGAAGGAGCGAGCGGGATTCCTTCGGAGTCCTCAGTGAGGACTCCTGAGGAATCCCGCTGGGCACTGGAGTCTTCCTTGGAACGGATTCTTCTTCTTCTTCGCTTCCAGAAGAATGATTAGGACTCCTCATCATTCTTGGCTCGCCTCCAGAGAATTCTTCTTCTCCCTGGCTTTCTCCGTCTTCCTCCTTCTCTTTCTCTTCTTCTTCGTTGGGGAGTTCCTTGAAGAATCGAAGCCTCGTCCAAGGAATCCCAAGGAATCCTCAGAAATCTTAATCCCCAACCCTCACCTCAGCTGAAATCATAAGACTAATTTTCCCTGTCTAATATTCTCCTCTATCTGTCTACTGACGCCAGTCTCTCTATTTCTCTTTTTTTCATATTTCTCAAGTTTATTGATGCCATATTTCGCTTTGTTGGTTCTGTTTTATCTTTCATGAAAGAATTTCTAAATATTCGTCTTTTCCATTTGCTATTATTATTATTATTATTATTATTATTATTATTATTATTATTATTATTATTATTATTATTATTATTATTTTATTATTATTATTATTATTATTATTATTATTATTATTATTATTATTAAATGTTCACGTCTGACTTTCATCAGTGTTTTAATTCGTAACTTAATTCTTATTAGTAATAGTAATACTGTAGTGATTATTATTATTATTATTATTATTATTATTATTATTATTATTATTATTATTATTATTATTATTATTAACTTACACACGTAAGAGAGCCATACTCCTATTCAAGTAACACAACCAGTTTTCATAGGACACCAACCAACAACTTAACTTATGTCCATTTTTATTCTGGCCACCACCTTAATATCAAAACATCCATTTTTTCATCTATGTTTTTTACGAGCATTGAGCACTATCAGTCCCCAGTGTTTGGACCAAGAAATCGAACACATAAGAATGGTGTTACTGGGCGCTTGGAAAGCCACAAATATTGTTTTTTACTTAATGGAAATTATTGAAAGAAAAACGGTATTGACAGCTCCTATGGGAAACACTGCGTTTTTTGCTTTTGGCCAAGTGCTGGCACTAGGCCAAAAGCATTTCATGTCACTCTAAACGCTTTGAAACACTTTTCATAGGCCTATTTAATAGTAAATGAAAGCTTAGGCTGACGCTATATATACAGTATGTGTTTGTGTATATATATAATTATGTATATATATGTATATATATATATATGTATATATATAAATATTATACATATACATACATACATATATACATACATACACACACACATACACACATGCATGGTGCGCTAACTAAACAACTGACAAATGGCTCACGACGATCTAAAGAATCATATATTAAAAAATAAGCAGCTGGTGTGCAAAAGAAATTAATGTTTGCGTTCAATGTGACCTACACACACATATGCGTTTTATATATATATATATATATATATATATATATATATATATATATATATATATATACGTTATATATATATATATATATATATATATATATATATATATATATATATATATATATATATATATATATATATGTATATTTGTATGTAGGTCACACTGAACACAAACATTAATTTATTTGGACACCAGCTGTTTTTTTTTGTTAATATATGATTCTTTAGATCGTCGTGAGTCATTTGTCAGTTGTGTAGTTAGCGCACCATGCATGGATCAAGCGGAGAGAGAGAGAGAGAGAGAGAGAGAGAGAGAGAGAGAGAGAGAGAGAGAGAGAGAGAGAGAGAGAGAGAGAATTTCCAGTCTGAAGCTAAGGGGGCAAGTGAATAAGATGTATAAAATAATTTGCAATGAAATAAATAATCTGTTATGTAAATATTTTTCTTTCTTCTTCGGTAATCAAGAAAATATAAAATAATGTTTTGTATTAATTACAAAATTCTGTAACTGATTACATGATATTGCTATTAACGTGTCCATTTCTACTTATACTTCAGTCGTGCACCTAAACTGTCGAAAAGAGAGAGAGAGAAGAGAGAGAGAGAGAGAGAGAGAGAGAGAGAGAGAGAGATTATTTAAAGTATGAAGTATACCTCTATATCTTAACACTAGAGAGAGAGAGAGAGAGAGAGCCTGCTTAAAGTATGAAGTATACTTCTCCTAATACTTGAGGAGAGAGAGAGAGAGAGAGAGAGAGAGAGAGAGATTATTTAAAGTTCAAAGTATACTTCTGTCTCTTAATACTAGAGAGAGAGAGAGAGAGAGAGAGAGAGAGCTTACATAAAGTAGGAAGTATACTCCTTCTAATGCGAGAGAGAGAGAGAGAGAGAGAGAGCTAGCTTACCTAAATTCTGAAGTATACTTCTAATACTAGAGAGAGAGAGAGAGAGAGAGAGACGAAGAACTTGCCTAAATTCCGAAGTATACTTTTCCTAATACCAGAGAGAGAGAGAGAGAGAGAGAGAGAGAGAAGAGCCTAAGGCTTGCTCAGTCTGCAAGCCCCAAACGCTCGTGCTCTACGACATATAAAGATTTCTGTTGTCTTAGGTATTCGGAAAACTTGAATATTTAAAATCTTTATACGTCCTTAGGAAACTTGATATACCAGCTACGTGCTGATGAAAAGAAGGTTGTAAGACGGATAGAGAGGACTCTATATAATCTATGTAAATTGAATGACGTGGAAACAGCTGATATTTTCAACGCTACTGCCCTCGGGGAAGGTCTCCTCCCAATTATTATTATTATTATTATTATTATTATTATTATTATTATTATTATTATTATTATTATTCTGGATGAAGAAGCCAACTGATCAAGTTGGCGAAAACTTCCTGTATATAGCAATACACTCGTACACACACAATACTGCGGACTTTATTTTTTCATTCAAGATCACGAGGAAGTGATGATATCAAATAAAATTATTATTATCATTATAATTATTATTATTATTATTATTATTATTATTATTATTATAACCGATATAACCGAACTTGAAAAAAAAACCGACCCAGCGTGACCAGAAGGATAAGCCTTTTCCCGAACGCCCCTCCATCATCCACCCAAGGATAACTGGATTATCTTATTCCCTGACGACTGGGACGCATTCCCCGGGTCCTGCGACCTTCCGAAATATATCATTTTCTTCCTTTCATCTGCACATTCGATGTAGATGAGGATATGTTTTCTCCGTCATATAATTTTTTATATTAGACCGTCTCGGGCGATTGATATTGCCTTTATTTCTCAAGATCGTTTGTTGATAGTTGTTTGCATATTTCTTGTATATATACTGCCTCCAGTACGTGTTTATTAAAATTCTAATTTATTAGTGGTTTCTCAAGTTTTCTTTCAGATCAGTTTGCGGTATTCACTTAATTTCACTTTGTACATATTCACTCTTTTAGCTTTCGGAAATTCTTGTCTTGGAACGTTTTAGCAAACGATCAAAGATGACGTACAGTTTTTCAGGCGTTGTGATAAATCACTGGTGCTGATAAAAAATTATTGGACTACGTAATTGAAAATTCTTTGCGATAAGTTTTATTCGAATTAAAAAAAAATTGAAAATTCTTTACGATGAGTTTTATTCGGATTAAAAATAACTGAAAATTCTTTACGATAAGTTTTATTCGAATTAAAAATAATTGAAAATTCTTTACGACAAGTTTTATTCGAATTAAAAATAACTGATTATTCTTTACGACAAGTTTTATTCGCATTATCTCTCAACATCATGGAAAAGGAGCTCATTTTGGAGGAAAATCACAAAAAATTATTTCAGTATTTGAAGGTTTCCTTTTTTATAACCTTAATATTTACATTTTTTAAGGTCACTCTTTTGCAAAATAGACAAGAATGTTTAGACCGGAAACAGTTCTTTTTCGAACGCTAAATAATTAAAAACCCTTAATCATACACGATTACAAATCAAAAACAAAGGAAATGTGCTTAAAAACAGGAATCAAGCAATGCACAAAATAATGCACATAAAGACCAGTGTTAAGGAGTGATCACAGAAACATAAAAGCTATTAAATATCAAAGATTCGTACCTTCCTGTAACTGAAATGACAACATGCTTTATATCTAATAAATACCGACCCAAAACCTAAAATATAACCAAGTCTAATGACTCTGATACAGATCATATTTGCTATACAAATTATCATGGCCTTGGCCTATTAGCCGATAACAAAACGCCAAAGGGCGTCTTAGGATTATCTGTACCTTTTAACAGATGTGCTCCCTGATTAACCCTGTTTCATTTTTTTTCCATATTAGGGTGGTGTTTATTCAACAATACTGCAGTCAAGGTTTTCAAGATGTTTGTCAGTTTTAAACTGAACTGAACTGAACTGACTATAGAATTTAGGCCAAAGGCCAAGCACTGGGACATGTGAGGTCATTTAGCGCTGAAACGGGAAATTGACAGTAAAAGGTCTGAAAGGTGTAACAGGAGTTAAACCTCGCAGTTGCACTATGAATCAATTGTTAGGAGAGGGTGGAAAGTAAGATGGAAGAAAGAGAATAAGAAAGGAGGTACAGTAAAAGAAACGAAAGAGATTGCAGCTAGGGGCCGAGGGCACGGTGCAAAGAACCTTAAGTCATGCCTGCACTACCACCCTACGGGTTTTTTTTTTTTTTTTTTTTAATGTAAACAGTAAGAAACAAAAGGAAAGTGAGAGAGGAGGAAGAAACTTTCTGAATAGTTCAGTAGATGGATTTTGACAAAATTACCCTCTACTGTTAACCTAATGGGTTCAAGATCAAAATTTAGTATCACTCAGTACTTCTACTCTATATTCTTCGGAACTTTTGTTTCATCTCCATCTAAGGAGGAACTTGCTCTCGTTACCCGTGTGTGTGCGTGTTCGTGTTGTGTGTGTGTGTGTGTGTGTGTGTGTGTGTGTGTGTGTGTGTGTGTGTGTGTGTGTGTGTGTGTTTATGTGTAAAGTGCGCTAGGGTTTTTGGTTCAGATCAACCATCGCGCTTTTAACGGTTATCATAAGCTTATATTTTACTACTGCCCTAAAACAATTCTCCTTTTATTTTACTTATATTTATATCTGTTTATTAATTAATTTGTTAATTCATTTTTTCTTTTCTAATAACTGATCTATTCTTTCTTTATTTCCCATTACTTTATGTTTCTCCTTTCAAATGGACACCTGTGGGCTTGTTCCACATAAATAGGGTCCATCTCTGAATCTAAATAATAATAATAATAATAATAATAATAATAATAATAATAATAATAATAATAATAATAATAATAATAATAATAATAATAATAATAATAATAACAGAAGGTGTAATTTCGTAAAATAAACTATGCAGCAACAATAGTCACAAAGAACAAATTTTGAATATTTATAAAAAAAAAATTACAGAAATTATATCCTGAAAATAACATTGCAACATGAAGAGGTTTTTCCACCAAATTTTATATTAACTTGTGTCACATCCATGCAAAATTTTATACTACTTTTTTTGGAAATCTTTCATTCTTTCATATCAGCTAAATAAAGTTAATTTAGATCTTATTTCACCCCTGTTATTCCCTCTGCGGCACCCTTCTAATACCCATATACCCAAGTGATAACTCAGATGAGCATGAGAGAGCAGAAATCGCTATATTCAATGGAGGATTTTTTGGCTGGCCTTACTTAACACGCATCAAAAGTTAAGCATTTGATAAATAATAAATTTTCTTTTCAAGGTTCTTCGAACAGGGAACAATATACATGAAAGCCAAACAAACATACAAGGACACTATCATTTATTCAGAATTCATAATAACTTTTATTCAAAATGCGTTAATATATAACATGAAGGATAATCAAAGTAAAATAGTGTTTACTGACCATCGGCGTAAAAGTGATTTAGTGGCCATCAAAAAGGATTTACAAGATGGCCTAACATTGTCTTTCGTGCACTACATTCCTCTCTTTCCCGTCTTACCCCTTTTACTTACAGTGATTTTGAAAACAATATAAAACCTTAGTCGTGATTTTGCCACATTTTAATTTTCTGTAAAAGAAAACTGTTGAGATGTCTATGTTTGTCCGTCCGCACTTTTTCTGTCCACCATCAGATCTTAAAAACTACTGAGGCCTGAGGCTAAAGTTTTGCAAAGTGGTATGTTGATCATCCACCCTCCAATCATCAAACATACCAAACTGCAGCCCTCTAGCCTCAGAAATTTGTATTTTATTTAAGGTTAAAGTTAGCCATGATCGTGCATCTGGCAACGCTATATGACAGACCACCACCGGGCCATGGCTAAAAGTTTCATGGGCCGCGGCTCATACAGAAAATGCAATTGCGCCGAGGAAACGTCGGTGCATTTTTCACTTGTCTAATTACTATACATAACCACATGCAATCAGCACCAAACATAAAAACTCCATCAGTTGTCATTCTCAAACTGAACTCACAACGGAAACAAACATTAACGTAAAACGTACCTAACTAATCTAGAGCACCGCCCGAGTCCATTAATCCCAAATACCCGGAGATTTCGATTCGCCCTGACGTCCGGGATCCTTAATAAAAGGCAAACCGCGAGGAGACTGTCTAGCCAAGGGCTATAGCGAAGCCCCGTGCGCCGCAAAGAGCGCCCCACAAAGCCACGGTCCACCAGGAGAGATCTCATCACGCCATTCACCCTAACTAGATGCCCCGGTTTACCAGCATCCCTACATCCACCCCCCCCCCTCTTTCCTCCCCCTCCCCACCCCCAGGGAGTGATGGAAGCATTCTGCCGTGTGTGAAAAGCATATCAAAGGATAAGGACCCAAATAACGTCCGTGATAAAGCATAATGGCCGGATCAAGGGAATGCTCCCGCAAGCACTCCACGCACAAAGGGACAAAGAAACAATCGAGTGGAGAAAATGGTATAAACTCCAATCTCATTAGCTTTTAAGATAGAAAGGAACATAACCGCACTTATACGACAGAGCATCCTTGAATTAATGTGACAACAATAACTAACCATACCTCACTCTGGTACTTGAAAATATTTTTTTTAAATCTCTCTGGTATTTCAGCATTATACACAGCTAGATGGATAAAAATTCCTGCGCGCATGAAAGTACAAGACTCCCATAGCATCCTTGAATTAATATAAAAACAATAACTAACCATAACTCACTCTGGTGCTTGAAAATATCTTTAAAAAATCTATCTGGTATTTCAGCATTATACACAGCTAGATGGATAAAAATTCCTGCACACATGGAAGTACAAAACTCCCACAACACGAGAAATCCAACTACTCCCAACAGAGAGAGAGAGAGAGAGAGAGAGAGAGAGAGAGAGAGAGAGTGGTGGATACCTCTGGCCTGCCGCATCATAGCCTTAGACCACGTGTGCAACACCTGCCTTCGGGTCAGCCTCTTCCCGAAACCCTATATACGCAATCTCCTCCCTGCGCTTTTTCTTCCTCTCTCATCACTATGCAGCTACTACGCCAGTTTTGGGGGTTTGCGGCGAAGGGCGGAGGGTGAAAGGCGAGCTATTATTACCTGCGGAAAGAGTACCGATACCTGATGACTAATTCATAAATCCTATATCAAGTTCTTTATTGAAGATGTTGCGTTGTGTTTCGAACACCCATGTCTTAAAATGTGTGGGATATTCGTATAGATTTAAACAAATGCAAGAAAAGTTATTGGGGTTTTAAGGAACTTTGGAATTCGTGGAGAAAATTAACATGATTCTTCGGTTATTTCTTTTCTGAAATACTATGAGAGAGAGAGAGAGAGAAGAGAGAGAGAGAGAGAGAGAGAGGGGAAGGCTTGTGAATCAAATAACGGGCCCCCTCTCTTTTTAATGCAAACACATACTTTATTTATAATATACATATATGAATATATAAATACACATAAATATATGAAGAGAGAGAGAGAGAGAGAGAGCACGTATATGTGTAAGTGTGAAGATATGTACGCGTGCTATCTCATGTGTATTAGTACGTCTGACAACAAGAGAATTATTCTATCATTAAATCCACAGAAACGTTCTTAAATTTAAGTAAAACCACTCATAAAATCCGTCGTTTCAAATGCCTTACATTTTTGCACTTTCATGTGTACGAGCATTTATTCAATGAAAAATCCCCTGAAAAGGACTTCCCACCGCAAAATTAATTCTTAAAAATATGATAATTTGACCAGATGATAGACCTGAATCTCAGATGAGTAGACTGTCTCTCCAACTGAAAGACGATAAAGGCAGGAAAGCAGTCTATAACTGAAGTTTTAGTTTTCTGTAAAAAAACTGTTGTGCCGGCTTTGTCTGTCCAAGTCGGCTAGAAGAAAGCCTTATTTTAATGTATCAGGAACAGGTAGGAAGAAAGAGGCTTCACGAATATATGAAAAAGGGTTTTGTAGGGAGAAGAACTACTTTCCAAACCGCACTTGAATGCAACTTCTAACATACAATGGATGTGGACTTTGCCTGGCGAGCCACAAGATCTTTCCAAGAGGGTGTAGCAATTCCATGATATCGAGGAGAACAACATTTGATTTACAAGTCTGTGTTAAGCGTTCGACTCTCCGAGCCAGTGAAGAATTAGAATTTAGTGAAATTCATTCTTGATAAAATTTACTAGGTCCCTTTGAGTAACCATTGGTAAAATAAAAATCGGGCCAGCCCCAGGAGAGCTGGTGTCAATGGGTGAGAAAACTATCCAAGTAGTATGCGGGACTAGGCTATCTGTTACCCAGGCCCCCAATGAAAGGAAAGACACCAGAAAGGGAGATTAACAATATAATGGGATACAAATAGTTACGTGGAAAGATGCAATTTGTATCCCACTCAACTTCAATTGAAACAGAACGGCCCAAGGAGAAAACCGACAGAAGAATTCCCGTCAATCATTCTATTTTTCATCGATTTTGAATCATTTTAGTTTTTCATCAGTACGGTTTGAATGGTCTCAGTCGTTTGATAAACGATTTAAGCCTGTGGGTTTACAAGCTTGCCTGCCTTGGCCTCTTGTTCTAAAAGTCAGTCACTAGTAATTTATCAGGAATGTTTATACACATAAAGCCAAAATGAACTCTTGTTTAACAGTCGATCACAAGTAAATTACCAAGCATGTTTATAGACAAGGCCAAAATGAAGTCTTGTTTAAAAGTCAGTCACAAGTAATTTATCACATATGTTTAAACATATAATGCCAAAATGAAATGAAAATACCAAATCACATTTTAAATATTTTTATGATGAAATCGAACCTTTCTAGTTTAAAAAGAACGAATATTAAAAAGCAAAAACATGAACGTAACGACCCAACCTTATGCATATGTCACGAAGAAGGCAATTTCTTCTGCTCCCATTTTTCTTTTTTAATAAAAAAGTACAAAATATGTAAAAAAAAATTACTAAAAAGCACTACGGCAAAACGTTGTTCAGGGTACTTGTAAAAAGAGTTTGTAAAAAAATACGAACAAACAAAAACTTGCAGCAACGACTATCAAAACTCAATAAAGGAAAACCACCACAGCACACTTAACAAGCATTCTGAGAGCACCGTTCCCTATTGATCCCAAACTAACTTCTCTCCTGAGAGCATTGAGACTGAGGACAACTAATGTTGCAGAAGACACCGTCATGAATCTCTCAAAGTAAATTATTTTGAAAACAATTTTTTTATTCCCGTAAGATGTTTGGTTTCAAGTGTTTAATCTCTCGTAATGCGATTTCACCTTTCCCATAATGTTATCAGACTACAAAATTAAAGTTAAATGAATAATGAAGACAGACAGTTGGACCAGGCGGATAATATTCCTTCAAGCACATCTACGTAAAATGGTTAACTATTATAAGTCCGACCGGGATCCCTTCTATGGTAAAGGAGTTGCGATGACAGAAATACTGCCTGAGAGACAGACGCAAGGACGGAAGGACAAACAGTAGCCCAGGCAGATAAAAAATTTCATTGCAATCTGATCCTTATGGACACTTGTTATAATACTCCATACTTAATAAGAAAAAAAATTTTTACACTAATTACTACACTCCTAGTAACCATCTCAGTGCGAAAATCATAAACAGAAGAAAACTAAATGCATAAAAGAGAAAGCGATCATATGAAAGGTCGGAATACAAAAACACAATCATAATATATATATATATATATATATATATATATATATATATATATATATATATATACAATTGCAACCTCATCTTATTGAGAGCAAAATGTATAATTGGTTATATCGGAAGTATATAACTTTCAAAGTTATTTATTCCACAGGAAAAGGCACACACAAAGACGTACATACAAATATATTTATGTGTGAGTGCAACTGCGCAATCTGCTAAAAAGCCGCTCCCTCCAAGAGGTGGCCCACATCAAAGAGAACAAATTCTCTAACCGTTCATTCTTTCATATCTCCATAAAGCTAATATCAGCAGCATGTCGGCAAGCACTAGACAGTCTGTGCCAGTCACCTATATCATTAAAATGACAGTTCTCATCGCGTCCTGAATATTAAGAATTCTACCATTTAAATACCGCAACATTGCTAGTACTTCCTAAAAACTTCTTCATCTACCTTTCCACTTACAATCTTTCCATATGACCAAACATCTTGTCACCACATTAAGTAACCTTACTATATCTTCTGTATGTATCTGCATTTCTCATTGTTCTTATTCCACATATAAGAACGATTTAATTATCTCAACGGTTTTACACTCGAAATCAACATCATTTTACTTCCATACCAGGGAGCAGCCTCTCAAATAAATTCACCTCTCATTTTTCGCTTCAGACTTTAAGTTTTTCTTCTCTTCCCAACTTTTCGTACAGATGTTGCTACCATCATTGCTTCTCTAGCTCTGCCATCATTCTATACATTGGTTTCTATAAATCTATATGAATGTACCACTTTTATTCCATCAACATCATTACTAACATTCAATATTCCATATACCTGGCTTCCATTCACAATCAGAACCTTACTATGGCTAACAATGAATTTCAACTTTCTTTTTATATATAAAGTTTGCAATGTTTCACCATCCCTCCCAGCTTCTCTTCACTATCATCCAGTGCCACAATATCACTTGAAAACATCAGCACCTCTGCACTTCATTTCCAACGAATTTTCCTAATGAACAATTTCGTACTTACAACCAGCGTGGGTGTCTGCTCCTGCAATGATTTATCTCTTTTAGTTACAGTGGTTCGTGATGACAGGCTCCTGTTTCCTAACAGTATCAGTTATGACTTAAACCAGCAACGGATGGTCTCTTGTTTGCCAATTTTTCGCAAGTGGTATTCTGACAGAACTTTCCCTATCACAACTGATCCCCGATTCTCTTTTCCTGCCGAAGCGACCAGATTTGCTGAACAGCAGCGCCAATGTGCAGTAAATTTGCCACGCTGTCGACCCTGTCAGTTCCAGAGGTCTTTTATTCCTCACGCCGTTGGATTGTGGAACAGTCTCCCTGAGGATGCTGTGCAATTAGAACCTCAGAGGTTCAAGAGGAGATGCAATGCATTACTCCCCTAAAAATATTCACCTTGTATTTTACTAATCTATTCGTGTAATTATCTATTTATTATTTATTAATCTGATAATATGCCAATTTTCTTTTTCTTTATTTTTCTTTTCTAATTGCTCTTTTCTTTCTGTATTTCCAAATACACACCGTATTCTTCTGAAGCTTGAATTTCAAGTCACTGGCCCCTGTAGGCTTGTTCCATATGAATATGGGTTTATCCTCTGCTTAATAATAATAATACTCTCTGGCTTCTGTCATCGCCTCATTCACAAAAATATTAAACAGTCAAGGAGACTAAACAAACGCATGATTTGGCTCCATTGCATCATCGAACCAGCCAGTCATTCTCCCATCTGCATGATCTAAAACATCATCGTAAAGCTA
>NC_089790.1:9775000-9792500 GCF_040412425.1 Macrobrachium rosenbergii
ATCGCACAAATACTGAGATTCTCGTGTTACGGAAAGGCAAGCCTTTTCAGCATGACAAAGGCCTAATCTATCAATGCTCTCTCCACACCTGGAGAACCTGTCTTCTTTGTTACGTCCAAAGTTTCCTGCCTGACAAAAAATATAGCCCAAATCTGAGCTCGTTTTCTCTCTCTCTCTCTCTCTCTCTCTCTCTCTCTCTCTCTCTCTCTCTCTCTCTCTCTCTCTATTTTCCGCTTTATCAGAATTTATACGAGTTACCTTTCTTTATTTTTATTCTTTCGATTTTCTAAAGATACCTACAGGAGTTAGCATACCTTCCCTTTTCCTTTCCCCTGTCGTAACAAAATTCTGTATTATGGTGGGTGCACGTCTGCGCATTACGGTCATCGTTATTTTCCTATAAAATCGGTCTGAACGTGAAGTTCTCAACTCTTGACTCCCTTGTACTCATAACTTTTCTATGGTTTAATTCCCCAGCCGTTACCCCTGCCTACCCCTTTTTTCAAATTTTGTGATTTTCGCATTTTCGTTTTTATCCTTTGCTTTTCTCTTTGTAATCAATGATTTTCATTTAAAAATTTTGAGAAGAAACATTTTCAAGACTAAAAAACAAAAAGCGGAATACTGATGTATACTTCTTCAACCTACACTTCATCTCCTTTAGAGTGAGGGGACGCCAGAATGCTTAAACATCAATGTTCTCCGAAAGTATTTTGGGATGAGGTTGCTAACCCCATGCCTTTTGAACCCTGATTGCAACCACCACACTGTGTAAGCTAACAGAAACAAATTAGGCCTTTTAACAGTGTTCTTATCCGTTCCTCACACACACACACACACACACACACATATATATATATATATATATATATATATATATATATATATATATATATATATATATTATATATATATATATATATATAGTGTATATATATATATATATATATATATATATATATATATATATATATATATATATATATATATATATATATATGAATATATAAGCCCGTTAACCTTCGGGATTATTTTCGATCTTGATAGCTGAATGGACAAGTTACTATTACCCACGCACAACCCCCAAAAAGGAAGTAAATTCTTCCCAAAATTAATTGGCTATTTGTAGTTTATTGTTTGAGAGTATAAAAAAGGTTCATGTGTGAATTATGCACCTGGTAGCAACTAGACCATGGTAGGTTGCAGCCAGAGTGGAGCAGGCCTGGGGCTGACAATCCCATCTCAAAACGCATTGGAGAAAAAATTTATAGAGTTAGCATGACCCCATACATAGTACCTGTACATACGCACAAACTATCTCAAAAGCAAGCGGTTTCTACTGTTTTCTCTAATAGAGGTGGCTCTAAAGAAAAAGACATTCACCAGTCACTGTGATACTGATCATTTAGCCTCTGCATCAGTCGTGATTCCCTTGTGCCAAAAACTTCTAAAAGCTTAATTGCTCTAAAAACCATTCTTCATTATCTTGCATTCTGACGCTTCGTTAGTTCTTCAAATACTTCTTTACCTCCATAAATTCAGTACTTTCATTCCAGCATTCATACGTTATACACATTTTTATCATCCTATTATCGTCTATTATTTCCACATGACTAAACCATCTCAAAATATTCTCACCGATTCTACATATTTATACATTTCTTACGTATTCAGTTCATCTTACCCCACATACACTTCTTCAATAAAGATCTGTCTCAATGTCTTAACTCTTCTTAGCTTACAAACACATACACAAATATTATATATTTATATATTTATTATATATATATATATATATATATATATATATATATATATATATATATATATATATATATATATATATATATATATACACACACACATTCCATTTCTGACGGAGATGGAGGCAGAATGGTTGCGCTGAATATAGAATTTAGGCCAAAGGCCAAGCGCTGAAACCAACGAGATCATTCAGCACTGAGACGGAAATTGACAGTAGAAGTCTGAAAGGTGTAACAGGAACCAGAAGTCTTACGGGTGAGGTTGCTAGCCTCAAGCCTTTTCTTGGCCTCAACAGACGCTGGTACCCATTTACAGCTCGGTGGACTGGTTGGCAGTATGCTGGAAACAATACAAGGACCTAGCAAACGTAATCAGAGCACTGCACCACTCAGCCACGGATCCAACTTGGCTGTTTACACCAGGCTTTGATGAAATTTGGTATTCGCCAGGAAATTACAATTTTAATTACAAATGATTCCCTCAAGTTTCAGTTAAGAATGAAAATATCATTATTTTATAAAGAAATAAATATTAAATAGCAAAATTCTATTTCAATTACATGAAATTCTTAGGCTAACCAGATGTTGAGATAATGGTATTCATGTTGCAGTAACGATCTAGGATATAGGCTTATATTTTATTGATTTTTTTATATTGCAGTTAACTATTGTATTACTGAAGTTACAAATAATGAAACTGATAAACAGAAGTTCGCGAAAGGTTGCAATTACCCGCTAGGCTCTGCTGAGAATGAGGGAATGACCACCTACATTTAGCACTTCCTGTAGGTATCGAAGTGACATTACCGCTCAGAATCTCTAACCACATACTTCAATTGAAGCAACTTGGGAGAGGTTCCTTCTTTTGGCCGAGGCGTACACACTGATAGTTTTCTTGAAGACATGGCCCAATCTGTCTGACTGAGGGTGTGATTGCTGCTTACTTTTAGTTTCAGGGGGCATGAATAAAAAAATGTGGGTTCTTTTTGAAAACCTTATTACGAGTTCAGCCGATTCATGCTTCTTCTCACTATTTCCTTCCGTATTACAGACTGGAAATCAAAGTCTTTGAAAAGTTCCTGCACTTTCAGTTTTCTGTCAAACTATCATGACGGCTTTGTCTGTCCGTCCGAACTTTTTCTGTACGCCCTCAGATCTTAAAAACTACTGAGGCTAGAGGGCTGCAAGTTGTTGTGTTGATCATCCACCCTCCAATCATCAAACATACCAAATTGCAGCCCTCTAGCCTCAGTAGCTTTTATTTTATTTAAGGTTAAACTTAGTCATAACCGTGCTTCTGGCACCGCTATAGGTACCAGCAACACAAGCTACCACCGGACCGTGGCTGAGTTTCATGGGCCGCAGCTAAGAGTTTCATGGACCGTGGCAGAGGCCACCACCGTACAGTAGCTGAGTTTCATGGGCGGCGGCTAAGAGTTTCATGGGCCGTGGCTGAAAGTTTCATACAGCATTATACGTTATACAGATAACTCGATCGCGCCGAAGAAACTTCGGCGCATTTTTTGCTTGTTTCCTCTTGGAAAGGGTAACCTCTCCAACTTGTAGATCACGCCGGCGTTTTTCCACTTTCAAAGAATTCATATAAGACTGGCCAAAGGTTCCAATATAGGACAGACATGACTGAAGCTATTTCTGTAAGGATTGTTTTAAATAATATTGTGACTTTATACGACGCTAAGCTTATGTCAATTTAAAGTTCAAAATGACTAAAGGAAAGTAGCGCTATCTCCTTGCTTTTAATCTTTGATAATCACTGTCCTTCAAATTTGAACATGGTAACTAGTTGTTAATGACAAAGTAATTATCAGAACCAAATAAAACATGAATCTTTACAGTTTCTAATTTTTCATTAACGCCAACGGGAGGCGCAAATGAATGTCTTTAATTCACGAACAAATGATTGCCTGACTGAAATGAAAATCATGTAGGCGTTCCCGATCTGAAGGAGGAATATATGAGCGCCCGAGCAGGAGAAGACGGGACATAAGATTGGGGTCCACCATACCGAAGGATTCCATAGACCCGATACATAAACGAGCTATGGTTACCAAAGAAAGGTTCAGTAGACGAGAGACTTCCATAGCCTGAAGTAGATAAGAAGTCAAGCACAAAACGAGCACTTTTTAAGTAGTGAAATCCGTAGTCTTTTGTCCAGAAACGATAATTCAGTCGGGTTACATGAACATAAAATGTAAATGTTTCTTAAAATAAGGATTTTATTTCTTTTCAGAGTCAGAACGTTCACAAAAAGTTGGTTGCATCCAAATGGAATCTACTTAGTAACTAATGTACGGTTGCGATTAGCAATATATACTGGAGAGGGTAGTGGAATTTTCTTATCTGGGTTTCCTTTGTGTTATATATATATATATATATATATATATATATATATATATATATATATATATATATATATATATATATATATATATATATAATTTCTTATACACACTATAAAGAAATAAGGTGAGAGCTGCTGACGATGTTCTCTGAGAGAGAAAACCTATCATGACTGGTATTCCACAGGGTAGTGCTCTGGGACCCTTCTTGTTATAGAAAATATTTTTTTAAGATATTAAAATACACAAATAAATATCAAGTTTTCAGATGAAAATAATATGTTTCTGGTAAGCAATGAGCTCGCATTTTCAACGTTCGTTATTCGAGACAGGCCAAAAAAAAAAAGGGGGAATGGGGCTAGCCATATTATCTCTAAAGAATTGCTTAGAAACTTAAGGGTCTACCATCCAAGCGCCACGTTCCAAAGGAGGAAAAAAAAGTATATGGATTGGAAAAAAAAATCATTCTCGTCAAATCTTCACGACTACATATTTCTCTCTGGCTCCCAAAAACGCAAAATACTTTCCTGCGAACATTCAGATTCTACAAACGGGAATACCACCACTAGTGATAGGCCAATTTACTCACCTGCCTCTCTGATAGTCACGAGTCGGTACCTATCATAAAACAGCCAGCTTCATTTCCTCCCTTTTGATTCAACTGCAGTTGCATAACTGCTGAATAAAAGAGTTTCGCGCCAGACATACGGAAATGAATGAAACTGTTGTTGTTGTTGTTGTTATACATAATAAAAGCAATCTTTTATCTTTCACTTGAGTGGCGGGACAAAATATATCGCCTATGCCGATTCTCAGGTTAAGGGAAATGGTTTAAGGAATACGACTGTTTTATAAAGTGAAGTCGGAAATATAAAGCATTCATAAAGTGAAGTCCGAAATATAAAGCTTTTATAAAGTGAAGTCCGAAATATAAAGCCATCCAATTACTGTGCAAAACTAAACGGTTTAGAAAATAGCTTAATAAAGTGATCACTCAAATATACGAGTGTAACATTTAATATTTTGACTTGATCACTTTCGTTTATTTGAGATTTCTGCTGAAATCTCTCTCCCCTTCTCTCAGTAGCATGTATAAATGACTTTATTTACGTATGAAGATGCTTGCAAAAAATGGCATTACAAAATCCTTTTTCCAAAAAGTCTTTTGTTCCTTTTTTTTCGATACACGTCATCCAGACCTACGTGTCAAAACATTTGTTTTCCGTTCGAAGGGCTTTAGTAAGTTCATAAATAACCTAAGGCAGCTGAAGTGACGAAGATTCAGATGGGGTTATCTTTTATTATATCTCGGCTACTGTCTCCTAAACGCAGTAAATCTCATCAGTATGCCATTTGTAAATAGCATTTTTTAGGCCAGACGAAATTATGGCATTCAGAGCTGTACTTTTAAATGACTAAGTGGTAATTAAATGGTGATTGCAGTAATGACCGACCGGTCTTCGTTCTTCCGACGTTCTCTAAGGTGCAGAAGGAAATTATCTTGAAGCCTTTACAAAAGTACCTTGATTACTAACATTACTTGACAATTACTCATAATGGCAGACCCCAGAGAGTTGCTGACGATGTTCTTTGAGAGAGAAAACCTATCATGTCTGGTATTCCACAGGGTAGCGCTCTGGGACCCTTCTGTTTTTAGTCTTTTCTGGTAACATGACAGTTGGCCTTGAAGGTAAGATGTTACTGCACAGTAGCCAAGTTCTAGCCAAAAAGTTCCTTGGTGTAACCCCGATCGCGAGTGGGGGTTCGGGCGAATGACCTCCCAAGAAAACTCAAAAAATGACATGACAGGAATGAAATACCCAGTAACCAAGGTATAGCGTTACTCATGATCAGATTCAAAATCTACCTTTTCAAAAGGACAAAACATGTAAAAAGACCCCCTAAACAAACAACTTGATTCTGCTCAATATTTCTGATCCGTTCTCAACTTCTAGAGAGAAATAAAACCTAAAATACAACCTCAATATTTTGATCTTACGGTAATATTTACAACGAAATACAACATCATAAAATACTATATTTAATGCCCTCGCTGCTTTTCTTGTAATAGCGAGAAATCAGTTTGATCTTTTGTCATAATTCATGTAATTCGTTATTCCTTTTTGCTGATTTCACTTTCAAGAGAAGATCCACTTGAATGTTCCATTAAGCTTGAGGTTAGGTCTAAAGATGGTCTATTTTTTTGTAAACATATTGAAATACCATCTCCAGTATTGCACTAAAATGTTGAGGAACAGAGAACGCATGTGCCCTCTGCAGGCAGATATCTGAAGGAACAGTAGCTGTCATGATATAAGACAAACAATTTTCCGCGAATCGTTTCCATTATGAAATCGGAAAAATCTGATAAAAACTTTTTTTTTTTTCAAGAAAATATTTCAAAACTCTATGAAATCTTTACAAACTTCCCTAGGACCGGGAGATCGCTTTTAAATTTTGAAGACTCGCGGAAAAGTCTGGGAGAATTGTCAAGTCTTAGGTGGACATATAAGTATGGTTGCTTTATATACTGTTCCAAAATACGAAATGAACTGACTAGAAGCCTGTAAATAGATTTTTAACAGATTTTCAACTGGCAGTCAGTGGGGATGAGGCTGATCTTTAACTATATTAAAACCTTGTTTAATTTACCTGCTCTTATTATGTGATTACGCTCCAGTGCATAGTACCACTGTACTTAACCGTTCTGAATATTTGAAAATATTTCGCATTACCAACGACCGAAAGCTTTCTTTCTGCAGCACCAGGTAACTTGAAGTTGGTCGCAAACCTCCCTTTTAATACCAAAATGACAGTATTTGTGCCTTATTCTTTATATTTTTCTCTCACCACTGCTGATATCCTGCTCTGGATATCAGCAGCTTCCCAGGATCTTCATCCGCTAAACGAAACCACACGAGATAGTGGATTTCTTTATCCTAAGAATGGTAATTATAACTCAGACAACCGTCTAAAGATATCTTATCAGGCCATCTTTCATCAGTTATATTTTAATACAGTTGCCCTGATGTCGCACTGCCTAGTAACAGATGTCTCTTAATTTTGTTCTGCAAAATGGAGGAACGGTCTTCTGATCATTACTGTTGGTGTTAATATTGATGAGTTTAAGATACTGTATGCACCTTCATTAAATTGTTCAAGCGATTGCATATTTACTTCGCGTTGATTTGTTTATCTACTTACTTTTGCTAAGCCTTTCTCTTTGTGAACATTCTATTTTTTCTAAGCTTGCCTAGCAAGTTAATGGCATTTTCAGCTTCTTCCAGAGGAATGTATGTTCGATAACAATGACATCTTGAAGACTAATGAAAGATTTTTCAGTTAATATGCCCACCACAAGTCTCTCTCTCTCTCTCTCTCTCTCTCTCTCTCTCTCTCTCTCTCTCTCTCTCTCTCTCTCCCTGCCTGTATTTCACCCTCTAGGACCATCTTGGAAGACTGAACGTAACTGTAACCAGACGAAAATCGATTTTCATTTGCGAGGGGTGATTCCAGCGAGATGGGGAGCAATGAAAGAAGGACAGGAAAACGATACTATCCTCTGCTTACACCACATCTACCTGGCCTTTATATAAGTCCCCTGATAGGTATGAATGAAAGAATGGATGAATGAATGAGTGGACGGATGCGTACGTACATGCAATCCATACACACGTCAGATATTTTGCCATTATCAGCCAACAACAACGAATATGTAGCAACACATTAATGCACGTATTAATTTACAAAATATACCCAGTTGTTAAACAACGCCAAGAACAAACAACGCCTCATAACATTACCTAATATTCAGCCAACTCGAACACCAACCGACCAGATGAGGAAAGATGAAAAAAAAAAGGACACCCTCAAGAAACCTAGAACCGATTCTCCTCTCCTCCCCCCTCCTCCTCCTCCTCCCCTCCTCCTCCCCCCTCCCCCCTCCTCCTCCTCCTCCTCTAAGACTTACATATCGAACGTGTAAGGCCTAAATAGTTCAGCAGCCCCTGGGAAAGTTCAAGATGTTGAAGAATTTCCACTGACTGGTAGCGGCGGAGGTAACTTTAATGGAAAAGACATTTTTGCTGAATTTCAGGATGCAGGAGCCGTGTAGTTGGTTGGAATCCTGGCCTTTGCTTGAGTTTTCCTTTTGTGTGGAGGGCACTTTCATGTTATAATTCCAAAATGATGGTCATTAAAATGTTATCAGTATTGTTAAGCGTTTTATTGATGTGTTAGTCATTTCGACTGTTATTTATTGCTTTTGTTGTTCTTGTTCTTGTTCTTCTTCTTCTTCTTCTTCTTCTTCTTCTTCTTCTTCTTCTTCTTATTATTATTATTATTATTATTATTATTATTATTATTATTATTATTACTATGGTAAAAATGTAAAACACAGCATCAATTATTTTGAGAAAGACTTTCACTAACGTTACAATCGCAGCTATAACAAAAATACACAGACGATAAAAATACAATTAACTTTGGCAAAATATGAAAAATTACTTATTACCTTCTCTAAAAAAGATAAATAATAAATAAACTAGATACTTGAACATTACTTACATTAAAACTAACTTCTTACCAACCACAATTAACTTCCGTGTCTATCCATACACTACTAGAACTTCATTTTTACAATCACAATTAATAAAAGAAACCTCACGCTCTCATGTGTTATTCATAATGTCTAACCTTATTGATAATACACCATTCGCTTTTTCTTGGAAAAAAATGCACAGAGAACAAGTACATGCGTATACACACGTGTATGCATGTGTATATATATACATATATATATGTATTTATGTGTATGTATGTATATATATGTATGTATTTATGTATGTAATGAAATACTGGGTCTGCTTCATGTCCAATGGGTGTCAGTGTGTTTCCACGTATAGGCTATATGTATACTCCTAATACATAAACAGTGCAAACACATATATACACATACATACGCACATAGGTAAATAAGTGAATATATACAAAATATATATATACATATATATATATATATATATATATATATATATATATATATATACATATATATATATATATATATATATATATATATATATATATATATATATATATATATATATATATATATATATATATATATAAAACTCTTAACAATTACTGCATACATATACGCGTGTTGATAAGAAAGCAGCGTGGAAACATTATATAAACAGTATATATTCTGAGAGCCGCATAAAGGATAACTCAATTCACTTTCATGGGACAAAATGCATCCTCCTATTTCTCCACAACAGATTTCAAGGCATTTCTTGATCACCGTGACTTTACAGGTTACAGTGCAAAAGGTTCGCGCCACTAAGGACAAATCCCGGTAGGGGGTTAGCGCCGTCAGTGCACCTCATACGGTGCACTGTAGGCATTACTTAAGGTTCTTTGCAGCGTGCCTTTACCCTTTCGTTTCTTTTACTGTACCACCTTTCATATTCTCTTTCTTCCACCTTACTTTCCATCCTCCCTAACAATTGATATTCATAGTGTAACTGCGACGTTTTCCTCCTGTCAAAACTTTCAAACCGTGTACTGTCAACTTCTATGTCAGCACTAAACGACCTCATAGGTCCCAGTGCTTGGCCTTTGGCCTAAACTGTACATTCAATCAATCAAAACTAAGGACAAATCGTCATTTCACAGAGATGACTGCAGGCTGAACATGCATTTTGACATTCTAGGAGCAATGTTGTAGAAGTGATCTAAAAAAAAAAATAATAATTCTTAATGAGATGTTGTATGTTGTAGAAGTTATAATGAAATGTAGTTATAAATTTTGAGCATAACATTTGAGAAGGTGCCTGAAATATTCTCACAGCACAAGACTGTTTAAAATTGGAATAATGTTACTGAATATTGAACATACCATTATGTAGAGAACGGTCTGTAATAGCGAATAAATATAAGGAAGGGTTTCTTTAAAGGTTCCCATCTATTTAAAAAAAAAAGTTAAAAATACAATCAATATTTAAATGAAAAATAAATTTCAAAAATCACATAAAAATTGGAAAATGAATATATCATATAAAGAGCTAAAAAAAAAATTAAATTGTACCATGTATGAATTGAAAATGGCAAAAGTTTCTTTTTATAATTTCAGCAAAATTATTGTAAATGAAATGGTAAATGACTAATAATTCCCATAATTCTTTCAGTTACTTTTACCTGGAATGTCCGGAAAGAATTTAAAATTTTACAGTCTGTATTGGGATTCCAATACAGGACTGTCTCAACTTCCGATGGTATATCCGCATTAATACACAAATTACACTGGTGTAGTTTTGTGGTACGATCAGTCAAGAATGAATGTTTGTTTCATTAACAACTTCCACGCTACTAGCAAACAAAATATAACGTTCGGCAATTTCCTTCTGACGACTTTCTAACACCTGGAATGAGATATATTAAAGCTAAGCCAACTTAGAAAAAGAAATCTTCCCTCTAGGATAATCCAGGTTTGCTCACATAACATAAAGTTCTCCGGAGGTTGCTTCATACCTTCACAATTCTTTTGTACTTCATATTTCAATGCTCATTCTCTCTCTCTCTCTCTCTCTCTCTCTCTCTCTCTCTCTCTCTCTCTCTCTCTCTCTCTTCCAACCACCCTCCAATGATACTCCATGAACCAACACAGTTTAGCGACGAGGCAATTCGAACAAAAACCATGGAAGAACCAAGGACAGGCAGACCCACTTGTCCCCATTCTTTGATCCAAACGAATTATTTCAAACTGTAGACTTGTAGAATACAGGCAAACGCAAAGAAGGACTCCAAACGTGAAGGAAAACGACTGAAAACGGGAAACAGTGTCGTAATGTCAGAGGTGACAACCTTCAGAAGCTTCTCCAAGCTCTAAGCGAAACCTTCGGTACTGTCATGAGGACATCGCCCATTCAGCAGCCACTGTTCTTAAACAGACAGCATCCACAGAAGTTCGAATAACTGGTTATTCATAAAAACCTCATAATATTATCCAGGTGTCTCTTCATAAGTTGGACTAAAAGGATGTGTGGATGAAAAGTTTTAAAAAATAGAACTACCTCAAACTAATGAGTACAGAAACAAATCTGAACACTGCTATAGTTATTCCTGAGCATACTGATTTATAGCTTTCAAGTACATTTATATGCCCTCCTTTGCTTATCTATCTGCCGTTGATACCATTCTCAATATTAGCCTCGTTCAGGACAGACAGATGACTGTAGCATTCTAGAAACTGTCAAGACTATACTCTTACTGTAACCCAGAGCACTAATACTTTGGATGTACACAAATCCTTTTTTTTTTACAACAGTGCGATTTGGAAGGGGTTAGAGTCTCAATTTTAAAAGAATGGCCAAATTACTTTACCTTGAAGTATAATCAGTTTAAAATTGTGCATTGTGGTCCCTAAGCTGCAACTGGTGACTGGTAAACATTGCCTTTATAAAGCAAACTTCCAATTACTTTTTGTAATGAAAAAGGTCAATTGCGGTCAAGACTATATTCGCTGTAAAATACAACTTTTTCCGTAAACAGCAGTGTGCCATTTCAGGGCCCCTTGAAGATGAAAGTCTCTCTTCTAGATATGAATCTTCTAACTGCATTGTGAATATTGCTACACAGTACATCTGTAAAATAGTCAACTCCCATGGATTTGCCAGTTCCATTAAGTGTATCTTTTAAAAGCAAAAAGATCCCCATCAGGTGTCCCCTGATTTCAACAGCAACTGTGACGAAAGTCCCATTAGGTTTAACCCTGATATTGATTAACAAGGGCTACAGATAGAATGTACCTTCACAGTTGAACTTCGTCTGGTTTTGTATAATAAAGCATTTTAGATCTCGATAAACGAACTTATCTACAGCGGAATAACTTTCAAAACTTCAAACAAGTAAAATCTAGTTTAGGCTAATTAATAAAAAAAAATTGAGGCAAGTAAAAACTAGTTTGCTTGTTCAAAAAAACACTTGTCATATAGTGAAACTAATACATCATTCTCAGCACCTCCTATCTGTCCTTCTTCCAAGGGACTTGACTGAAGTAATCAAATAAATCTGATTACGCTGGAAAAAAAGTATGTTAACGAATCTCAGCAGATATTCATGGTTTCCTTCACAGGATATAGACATCGCCATTCGGGTTGCTTACAGTAAGTTCCTCTAAACCTTTTCTTTATCTTAGAGGTATGAGTATTTCTAGATTCAACAGAAGTATCCATCATGATTCGATCATTTCGGCCAACTCCGGAGAGGTTAAGGGTTGGGGAGGGAGGAAGGGTTGGGGGGGGGGAGACGTTCATGACCCTTCTCTACAAGGAGAAAATGTAAGGGTTTCTAAAAGACTTTCCATTAACATTTGCGATATTTCCGGGTTGTGCGGGTAAGGGTTTGGGGGGAGGGGAGACGTTCATGACCCTTCTCAGGCTCTACAAGGAGAAAATGCAAGGGTTTCTAAAAAGACTTTCGATTAACATTTGCGATATTTCCAAGTGGTTTCTTGAGGACTTCCTATGAATTCCCTAACTCTGAGTCCCTCAGACGACATTGGCGCGTCATTGTGGACCCTTCCCGCTCGCGCCGAAATTCTAAGGAGCCGAGCCATTTACTATTTACGATAGGTTTTCTTTTATATATATATATATATATATATATATATATATATATTATATATATTATATATATATATATATATATATATATATATATATATATATATATATATATATATATATATATATATATTATATATTATATATATATATATATATATATATATATATAATATTATATATATATATATATATATATATATATATATATATATATATATATATATATATATATATATATATATATATATATATATAGATAGATAGATAGGTACGACCTTAAACCCTAAGCCCAGCCCTCCTCTTTCAAACTGGCATTAAAATAATCACTGAAGTTCTTAAGAGGATTTAATCAGTATAGTTATTGATATAGTTGTTTCATTAATTTTTTTCAATCGCCTCTAACACATTAACTACGGTAAAATTATTGTAAAATGTGAATCTTTCCTGCATTAAAAGAGAGATCGCTTTCAAGATAGATTCCTCGGAAAGTCCGTTTAAATTTACTTATTATACGAAATTCAAAATCTTATTTTGTCACCGGAAAAGACTGCAGGAATACGTAACCATGGTAGTTCCATCAAAAACATAATGAACATGCAAATATATATATATATATATATATATATATATATATATATATATATATAATATATATATATATATATATATATATATATATATATATATATATATATATATATATATAGAGAGAGAGAGAGAGAGAGAGAGAGAGAGAGAGAGAGAGAGAGAGAAGCAGTATCACATACAAATACATACATACAAACACACCTCGCACGCACGTCAACACACAGATACACATATACACACGCCACACAAACATACACATACACACCCACATACATTTAATATATATATATATACGCACACACATATATATGTGTGTGTATGTGTTTGTGTGAGTTTGTGACTATATGTTTAATATGCCTTACTGTTATTACAGATATAGTTGATACACTTGGTACAACGCATCAAGTACTGCATATAGTGTAGAAAAAATAAAGCAATTTTCTTCAGAATAAGTATAATATTGCTGGCTACGTTACGAATTAAATCAGTCAAAGACTCGATACGATTTCGTAGGGTATGAAAAATTTTATGAGTCTATAATATAAGAATTCAGAACCAACGAAAAAATTACAGGTTTAACAACCACGTATTTCAAAAGACAGAACTACTTTTCAAGAGACAAAGGAACCCCATGTCTCAAGGATAGTCAAGAAAATAAGAAACTCACAATTTCAAAAGCCCTTGGTAAGGAACCCTAAATAAAATTATAGGTTATGCGGTCTATTGTATTCGAGCATAAGCCTACATTTTCTCAAAATACTAGTCTCGTTGATAATATTGTTACTAAATTCAAATATTTGCTTTATCTATGTGAAGTTTGGTTTTCAGCGTCATCGCACGTATATGACAATCATCAAAAATGTCATTTCTAAGCTGATTCTTCTTCAAGTTGTCAAGTTTTCTTCATTTGTTATAAACTTCTATATTCACTATTAAGACAAATGACTTTCTTTCGAAATGTGTATAAAGACCTTTTGCTTTTTTTCGATGGCCGTTGTTGTTGAGAATCATTCTTTTCTTCAAAATCATTCAGTCTAAATTTTGATGTATACCAAGTTTTTTCTTCAAAGTCAGTCTAAATTTTCTGACACACCTTTCTTCTTTTCAGAATCAAAGTCTAAACTTTTACAAACACCTGTCAGTACTTCAAAATCACTCGGTCCACATTTTTTGAGACAACATTCTTTTCCTCAAAACTGATCACCCTAAATTTTTGGACAGTTTTTTCTTCAAAATTAATCAACCTGGATTTTTAAATACACCTGTTCTTGCTTTTAAAATCAATGTCTAAACTTTTTTAGTCTCCATTCCTTTCGGAAATTTTAGACAAATATCTTTCCTTCAAAATCAGTCTAAAACTCTATAATTTGATTCTTTTCCTCTAAATTAATCAGTCTAAATTGTTATAGATTCGATTCTTTTCCTCTAAATCAATCAGTCTCAATTGTTAAAGACCCGATTCTTTTCCTTTAAATCAATCAGTCTAAATTGTTATAGGTTCGATTCTTTTCCTCTAAATTAATCAGTCTAAATTGTTATAGACTCGATTCTTTTCCTCTAAATCAATCAGTCTAAACTGTTACAGATTCGATTCTCTTCCTCAAAATCAACCAGCCTAGATTTTTAGAGAAACGAATATGTTTTCAAAATAAACAGGTCCAAATTTCTTACTCCTTTCTGTTAGTCAGTCTAAAATATTTGGGAGATTAACAAACATTAGGATTATAAAAACTTGGTGGAACGTTGAAAAACGTTTGTAGGACCGAAGTACAACTTGACAAAGTTCCTTTGAACTTGCATTCATACCCGACACCTGCCCAAAGTTCTTGATACTCACACGATGATCGCGCCCTTCCTGATAGATATAAACATATCTCTCTCTCTCTCTCTCTCTCTCTCTCTCTCTCTCTCTCTCTCTCTCTCTCTCTCTCTCTCTCTCTCTCTATTTATATATATATATATATATATATATATATATATATATATATATATATATATATATATATATATATATATATATATATATATAAAATACGTGCCCTTGATCACATAGATAACATGCATGTATTTTAGTTAGTGTAATCAAACTTAATCAAAATATACAATAATTTAATGTGCATTATGTAATATCAAAGTAGACACAGGAAATTTGATATAAGAAAGGGTCACTAACATAATATATACTAACATATACTGTACATATACGTGTACACACACACATAATATATATATATATATATATATATATATATATATATATATATATATATATATATATATATATATATATATATATATATATATATATATATATATATATATATATATATATATATATATATATATATATACATATATTAGTATGTATTATGTTAGTGATCTTTCCTTATATTAAACTGTGACTACTATGATATTACATATAATATATATAATATATACACATTCAAATTCAGTCACACGCACACTTCAAACCAACAGGGATAAATGCGAGCGTATTTAAAAGGAAGAAAATTATATATGCTAATTTTGCTAATTTATGAATAATCATAAATTCTTAATCTAATCAGAAGAAACGAGCGCTAGGACTTTTCATCTCGGCATTCGTTGCCTGGTAGGGAACTGAAGGACGAGGAGGCGATGTGTGTGTGCGTGTGTGTGTGTGTGTGTGTGTGTGTGTGTGTGTGTGTGTGAGTACGTGCGCGCGTGTGTGTGTGTGTGTTTTAAGGGAGTCTGAGGAGGGAGGGAGAGACGTGCCTGAGGGTATCTGTGGCGTCCAAGAGAGAAAGGGTGAAGTGCCGGGGACCTACCTACAGGGAACCTTGGGTGTTCCTCGTGCGGGGGGACTCCAGAAGGTGCCAGGAAATTCTGAGGGGGGGCGGGTGTGGAGGGGGAAGAAAGGCGCTGGGGACGAGGGGCTGAGAGGGGCGACTCCTATTGATCCTGGGGTGGTGAGGAGATCTGCGCCGTCGCCCGCGAGGGCCTGATGACCATTTTTATCATAGTGAGAGGTGAGGGACGGACACACGCACTTACGCACGCACGCACCTTCTGCCAACCAGTTGAGGGGAAGAGGGCAGCGAGGACCGAAGGAGAGAGAGAGAGAGAGAGAGAGAGAGAGAGAAAGAGGACTAGCGGGGAGGGGTCTATACCGTCCAGGTAGTGGCTTAGTGGACCCTCCGGGGGTTGGGGGTGGGGGTCCTGCAGGTCTGAGGGGCCTAAGGGGACTGAGCACAAACCTTCTAAGAGGGGACCAGGACGTCTGCTGGTGGGGACAGGGACTGGGGACGGGTAGCGGGGGAACCCAGAAGGACTAAGGGGAAAGAGGCAGATTGGGATGGAACTGGAGGAGGAGGAGGAGGTTATAAGGAAAAGAGGAGATGAGATCACAGCGGCCGAGGGGAATAAGAGGAAAATGGAAGAAGCAGAAGGCCCGGGGAATATGGAGAGTGGGAAAAAGAGGGGACTTCTAGGTACGGCAAGATGGAGATGGCAGAGAGGAAATTATGAGAATCTGAGCGGAAGAAAAAGACGTTTTGGATGCTGACAGCGAAAAAAGGCACAAAATAAAATACACGTAATACTTTACGCCATAACAAATACACACTACACAACACAAAGAGATGTAAAAGAAAAAAAAACACTCCACTACTTCAAGGAAATGGCCTTCAAAGGAAGGAGGGTTATTAATGCAAAATGTCGAGAGAGAGAGAGAGAGAGAGAGAGAGAGAGAGAGAGAGAGAGAGAGAGAGAGGCATAAGATACACAAGGGAAGCTGCAAGGGGATGAAAATTGCAGAAGGAGAGATGAATAGCGAAGAGGTGCGGACGGTGAATAATCTAAGCAACAAGAGGAGAGAAGAAATACACGAATGTTGCCGAAGATAAAAGAGAGAAAAACACAAGAGGCGATATTTCACACTGAATAAAAAAAAAAAAAGGTGGGGGAAACACCAGAGGGGATAAAAGAACTACGTGTCCTTGGAACGCAGTAAGAGAGAGGAAAAAAAAAAGAACGGCAAAAAAGAAAGAAGCAGAAGAAAGGACTTACTCCCAAAACTAAAATACCTGAGGTTAGGAGAGAGAGAGAGAGAGAGAGAGAGAGAGAGAGAGAGAGAGAGAGAGAGAGTTATAAAAAAGAATGAAGCAAGAGAAAGGACTTA
>NC_089790.1:9800000-9815000 GCF_040412425.1 Macrobrachium rosenbergii
TGTATAAGCAATTCATCCCTACGTTTCCATTTCCTTTCTTTAACTGGCGTTCAACATCCACACTTCACGTCCCATAAGGAGAGAGGACTTAACTGTCCCTTCACACATTCCACAGACACTTCAAGTTTCTTCCCACTCTCTTTTGTATTCTTCTACCTTTCTTGCCTCACCTATCCTGGATCTAACCTCTTCTCCCACTCTAACATCATTTGGAAAACTACTCCCAAATATCTCTATTCTAGCACTTCCATTCTCTCATTGTCCATTTTAACATTTACTTTTCAAACTTCCTGGTGTCCACTTACCATCATAACCTTACTCTTGCTCACATTTACTGTCGTCTTCTCTTCTTAGAAAGCTTTCACACATGGCCCTTGTTCTTATACCACAGTTTACCACCTACATCTGTTGTCCTTTATCTGACTTCTCGCATCGTCCCAACCATATAAATATTAAAAAGCCATGAGACATAACACATTCTTATCTTAGCCCCATTTTTACACCGAAGACATCAGACTCCTACTTACAAACAAGCTTCTCTTCTATAATGAAAATTTGTATTGCTCTCAGCAATTTACTGATTATATTATAACATTCACGGCACACCCCATATTCCATTTTTATCATCTCTCTCGCAGGCTTTTTCTAGGTCCATGAGGACACATTCAAACTCCTCACATAAATGTTTCACTAAAAACACTAGATTTACAGACTATATTCCCCTTTCAAACCTGTCATCTGCCTTACCTTCTCAATCCAAATCCTAGCAAACAACTCTTCATAGTATATTTAATGACGTTATACCCTGATAACTCTTAGTCCCCTCTGCCACCTTTATTCTTATTTCATCACCTTTCCCTCGTCAAAACATACTTTACATAAATCTATCCACCACTCAATTACATCAACTACTGATATGTTTCCATTTTCTTAACCTCTTATTGCAACTCTTTCCATCCCCAACAGTAACTTTTGCGTTAATCAGCTTCGCCTCTTTTATCTACCACACTCACATAATCGTCTAAGTACTCACTCCATCGACCTATAGCTGCATCCACTTCTTACAGTATCTCTTCGTCTGCAACTTTTATTCTGAGATCCATTTGCTCACTAATATTCCCTCTCTACATTTACTGCCTCATAAAATGACTTCAATCTCTGTCTGAAGTTCTCGTGCGCCTTCTACCTCCCTTTTTATATTACATGCCTTCATTTTAATAAACCCCTTTCTTTTGAACACCTTGGCCAGCCTCCTGTTACCTCTATGTGACATTTTCTTCTGTCTTGCAAATGCAATTTGAATAATCTCTTTTTCTGTTTAAACTTCTCGTTTCTTCATCTATATCTCACTGTTCTTATTTTTACTTCCCAGCTCCCTGTAAACCTACAAACATTACATGCTGACTCAAAGACCTAATCTTCATTTAACTGTTCAACGTCTGTGGCATTAACTATAGTTTACTTTTTTCATTCAGTATCTCCTTTCCAATTTCCTTATTTTCTTTTCAAACTTATTTTTCCTTATTTCCTCCTTTTTCGGACTCTCTTATTTCCTCCTTTTAAAACTTCCTTATTTCCTCCTTTTTCAGACTCTCTTATTTCCTCCTTTTCAAACTTCCTTATTTCCTCCTTTTTCAGACTCTCTTATTTCCTCCTTTTCAAACTTCCTTATTTCCTCCTTTTCAAACTCCCTTACTCCCTCCTTTTCATACTTCCTTACTTCCTCCTTTTCAAACCTCCTTATTTCCTCCTTTTCAAACTTCCTTATTTCCTCCTTTTCAAACTTCCTTATTTCCTCCTTTTCAAACTTCCTTTCAAACTCATTTATCTCCTCCTTTTCAAACTTCCTTATTTCCTCCTTTTCAAACTTCCTTACTCCCTCCTTTTCAAACTTCCTTATTTCCTCCTTTTCAAACTCACTTATCTTGAGTACTCATACAGATACATTTTCACACCTTTCCTCTATAACCTGAACTTCCATCTATCTTAGTTGTTGCTTAAACGAAAAAATAATCGGCTACACCTCCAGCCATTACTCTCCTCACCATGACTTGCTCGTCTGAACTAATAATAATCTAACACACTCTAAAATAATTTTACACGCTGGCATATGAATTGCACAAATAGGAAACGTTGTCAATTTATGTCTATGTGGTCAGAAATGTTCTCTGCATCTCTCTGGCCAGCTCTGGAGCACAGAAAAGGCTGCACTGGGTAATTTAAATGCAAAGGTATATAATAGGGAAAGATATGGAGCAGCTGACAGCTAAGAAGAATCTGGAGTAAATGAAAATGTGGAAAGCTGTATGAAAGTGTGTCGTGAGAGGGCATCATATGTGGGGGATAAAAACATGAATACTGACAATGTTGAGAATGAAAAAATACTCAAAGTAGCATGAGTCTTGACATGGAGAAACAAATCTACAGTTATGTTTATTTAGTACATATATTTAAAGATAAATCTGCACAGAAAGCTTTCGGAAAACTGTCCGATTCCCCTAAACTGAAAAGGGGAATCGAACTGTTTCCCGAAAGCTTTCTGTACAGATTTATCTTTCAATATATGTACATATACATAACTGTGGATTTGTCTCTCCAAATGTTGAGAATCCTTAAAAAAAACAGGAGGGGAAGGGGGAAGCAGGAATGGGTAAATCTAGTACGGGTAAGTGACCTAGGCTATCTGATGTGCTCGTAACTCATCAAACATCTCCAAATACACTCATTTAATACTCGAACATAGTCAATGCCAACCCCCTGAAATTCAACTTAAGAGTGTGAATAATGTGGTTTTTCAAACAATTTGGGCATGGAAGCTCTTTCTTCTTGTTTTAAACTATTTAACACCTAATCACAGTCCATATAAATAAATAAATAAATAAATAAATAAATAAACAAATAAATATAGATATATATATATATATATATATATATATATATATATATATATATATATATATATATATATATATATTTCTAACAGATTTTTAATTTTTTCCCATTTTTACATTTGTCATTTATATTATTATTATTATTATTATTATTATTATTATTATTATTATTATTATTATTATTATTATTATTATTATTATTATTATTATCTAAATAAATCTTCAATATTATTTTTCTATTATTTTTCATGTGGGGGGGGGGTGGGCACGTGCCCAGGTTCCCCGCCCACCACCCCCGCTGGATCCGCTAGTGCCACAGTCCATTAGCCATCGAATCAAAGCTTAATCTTGAAAGACCAGGCAAACATCCTATAAAAAGATAACACTCATCAGACATACTTCCTATGGTTCTGCTCGCAAACAGTATATCCCTATAAAAAAATATTTACTTTCTTCGCCAGTCCGATTTAGTTTGATTAGGGACATTTGATAGAACTTACTTTATCGTCACTAAAGCTTTTAAAACTGACCGGTAATATGCAGTTATTGGTACACAGAGAACCTTTGTGTGAAAGGAATATAAACAAACTCTCTTAGTTTCAGCCGTTTTCATTATTATTGCATAGAATTATCATTATTATTGCATAGAATTATCATTATTACTGCACAGATTTACCACTATTATTGCATAGAATTAACGTTATTGCTGCACAGAGTTATCATTATTACAGCATAGAATTATCATTATTATTATTGCACAGAATTATTATTATTGCATAGAATTATCATTATTATTGCATAGAATTATCATTATTATTGCACAGAATATGCATCATTATTGCATAGAATTATCATCATTATTACATAAAACTGCTGCTTTATAATTATTTATGATAGACAACACGGACTCCAAAACCACTTTTGAATCAAGTTAATGCAGAGGCAGGTGGGAAGGGCAACAGGATGTCTTTTAGAGTAGATCTAAAGGAAACAAAGAAAAGACGGAAAAAGAAGATGGCGGGAGTTAGGGAAAACGGAAACACGAAGAGAACCCCAGAGTTTGGCAAGATGGGAAAAAATGACTGGAAAGTACATTTAGATTTCTACTATTTCCCCGAAGGAAATCAGGGAAAGGGTGGACTGTCGGGCGTGAAGAGGACGCCTGCGAAGAGGATATTGTATTAAGTATATTTCTATTTAATAGAACACTGATAGAAACCCATAGTCTTCTGATTATACCCGCTTTATGCCGGCACAGGCTCTTGCACAATGACAGCACGTAAGTGATGGTCATGCGCTGAAGCGAATAACAAGGCTGGTGTGGACCTCCTGACTCAGACCAACCATCCATGATCCTGAGCGACGGATATTCTTATGTTCAAAACTGAAAGACATTCAAACCAGGGTCTCCAAAAAGCCAAGGTTAAGACACTGTTGTTCCTTCACTCTTCTTTTTCTGCTTCTTATAGGGCATATTTTTTTTCCTTAAGCGCCTGGGGCTGAAATGACAAACGCCAGACCGCTTTAGGCATGTAAGTTTTAAACTTGAAGAGTGTACAGTTACAGATGCGCAAAAGACATTACAGAACAAGAGAGACGCCCTGGCCTTTTTTAAACCGAATATCCGACCGACCTAATTTCAACAAGTTTTACCATCGGCAATTTACTCAAGGAGTCTTCTAATCGTACTCAGTGCTTCACTACAAATTCTAAATAATCTTTAAGCTAGAAAGGAAAATAGGTTTTTCTAAAGAACAGTAGTCTTTAATTCATTACGATGGGCATCAACAGAAGAACAGAATAGAATAGAAGACAGAATTTAGGCCAAAAGCGCTGGGACCTATGAAGTCATTAAGCGCTGAAACTGAAATTGATTAGGGGCCGAAGGGACGCTGCAAAGAACCTTAAGTAATGCCTACAGTGCACCGCATGAGGTGCACTGACGACACTACCCCCTACAGGGGGTGGGGGGCATGAACAGGTAAGTGCTCAGTTGTTTGTAATAATTTTAGTGAACTAATGGTCAGCCCTCTGAAATTCGGATAACGTCTAGCAAATTTCATCCCTTCAGATTCCAGCGACATCAAAGGACATCATCTGTGGAAAATTAGATAAAAATTTGGTCATAAGTATCTTGACCATAGGGAAGCGTTGGGACGACGTCCGGAGGGTGTCGGGGAAGATTTAATATGTCTCTCATAGAATTTGAGAGGCTGGTCAAAGGGAACTATTATTAAACCAGTTCTAAATAGCAAATTTTAAAATGCTCGGTCTATTATCCCTTAGTTTTCTTACGTTTTCCATATGCAATAACGAACATAAATAGTGGCAATATATGCATCATCACAAGGGAAATGTGTCTTGCATTTTCATGATGCAAAATAATTTAAATCTGCAAATTTTTTATGTTCATTTATAGATTTACACAATTTTCTGTTTCGGCTACTTCAGCGTATTATTCTGATTATTATGTATTTTCCCCCTTAACATATTACGAAAAGCGCGCAACTATTCAGATTCCAAATCAGATCAAAACCAGCATCATACCAAGAATGATAAACCTACAGCAAGCGGTAAAAGAAAATAATCTCTGAGCTCAAAAACAATAGTGAGTTTTACCGCAGACGGATTTTGTAACCCGCTGAAAATCTCGAAGCGTTATTTACCTGGTTAAGCAATTTATCACGGGAGAGAGAAGTTATGGTGAAAGATCTCCGTCTTAACGCCCCCAGCAAAAATTACCTTTTAGCGAAAGTACCCTAATATCATTCATTCTCTAACTGCTAAATCCATGCGGTTCATTTACTGTCTTAACGCAATTTAAGTACACCAATGAACCACATCACTTCACTCTCTTATAATTTGCCCTAAGCTTATCTTCTAAAATAGCGGAAAACTGGGGACAGATCAAATTCATAAAGATGAACACTTAAGTAAAGACCACAAGATTGATTGACTGTTTTTTAATGAAATTCAAGCTGTCATGGCAAGCAATGAGGCACTTTCGGCCATTCAGCGCTTAAGAATGTGAGAACAGGGGATAGGAGTGATCGAAGAGCACGATAAACAGTTCCAGAGAAAAAGGAGATGAAAAACAAGGATCTAAAGGTGGAACTGGAAGAAAATGCAACAGTTGCACTAAAAAGTAATAGTTAGCGGGGTTAAACAACAAGATTGAAGAAAGGAAGAGAGAATGGAGGTAAAGTAGAGGAATGAAAAAAAGGGGTGCAGCTAGGGGCCAAAGGGACACTGCAAACGCCCTTTAGTAATGTCTACAGGGCATAACGTAAGGTGCACCATCGGCATTAGCCCCCAAAGGGGAAAAAGACCAGAGTAAACGGACGATTATTACAAATCAGAAAACAAAGCAGCTGGAAGCCCACGGTTGTTGCTAAAAAAATACTTAAGTATAAGTGACGGATATTTTATACCTTACTGCGAAAATTTCTTTTTTGTCAACCAACTACCGTTTCAGAAAGACTGGTCGTTCTTTGAGCTAAGACTTGGCTAAATCTTAATATTAACTGTATATTTCTGAACTCTTCTTAAATATTTCCTTTGTCAATGTCAGTTCCACTGATATATAGTGCCTTTTCTTCTTCGAGAGAATTTTATGCGCTACTCTTGAAGAAATGGATAGTGTATCTTTCAAGCCAGAGGATAAATAGAATTCCTTGCTTGCAAAAGTTACAAAATAGTATCGAATGTTCTTAGCGACTTGCAGGTATGCTCATTAAATCCAAAGTCCTCGAACTGAAAAACATGGAAACATGTTTGACAAGGAAACTTGAAAGTTTCACCAGCGAACTTATTTTGGTTTCTGCGGTCCTTTGGGCAAGCAGCTGACAACGGTGGCAAAACTGAATTTACTTAATACTGATAAGGTAACATCACAAGAGCACTATTTCCACTGTCACCCAAGTAGGCTACTTGACTGAAAGTTTTGATTCAAAGAACATGTGCTGTGAAACACTGCCTTCAAGTTTGTGAATGCAGACCATCAATGCCCATGTTGTAATTAGGTACAGAACTTCTGCGTCAGAGACCACTAGCTCTTGATCCTAGATGCTGTGCACAGCGTGTACTTTCTTCAAATAAAAAAATCAATGCGATGAATCAATTAAACTATACCATGAGGAAGAAATAAATGGAACTGTTTTTGCTGAGTTGGTTGTCTACTTTTAAAAGAAACGGCAAGTAGAAGACACAGCACAGGGTTTAATTTGTTAATCTCACCTAGGCTTACTGGCCCTCTATGCAACAGGCATGCATGAAGCTTTGTCAGGATGCATGACTGAAGGAGAAACTGATCGTCACGCATATAGCAAAAGGCAGAGACGTGCAACTTGTATTGCATTCCTTTGACATATTTTACTTTTAAATGCTTGATAATAACACAAATAATGTGTCATCAGCAGCGTTTGTTTTAAAATAAAATTTCTCTGCTCTCCTAATAATAACCTTTGCAACAGGAAAAAGGTGGCTTAATAATCTTCCAACATTCATTAATTCATGGAATGGTACGAACACATTGGGGGAAGTCTTCAATTAACTACAGAAAAATACAGATTATTATACACTATTCCAGTTTAACATTACTGCTTCACCATATTTTGCATGGCATTGGTTAAATTGGGAGTTGCTGATGATCTGGACTGTGATGAGATTAATGGCCATCATTGTAGCCTCTGACTGAATTAAACTAAATATAGAATCTAGGCCGAAGGCCAAGCACTGGGACCTATGAGGTAATTCAACGCTGAAACGGAAATTGACAGTAAAAGTTTTCAAGGTGCATCAGGAGGAAAACCTCGCAGACGCACTATGAATCAATTGTTAGGAGAGACCGGGAAGTAAGATGGAAGAAAGAGAATATGAAAGGAGGTACAATAAAAGGAACGAGAGGGTTGCAGCTAGGGGTCGAAGGCACGCCGCAAAGAACCTTAAGTAATGCCTACGGGGTGTAGCCACTGATGCTGGTTTGATGATGAACATGAGCCATAGACAAGAACAATTATAGAGGATCCCTTCACTGGTTGGCTGTCGTCTGTGATGCACAGATCAGGCGATTGGCTACATCGATCGAAGACGCATTGCGACAGCTACAAGAATCGTCTCACAGCTGCCGTGTAACTCAGGTAACCCAAGGGTTCAGTTCCTTGGGGTATCCCAACAGTGAGGCGTAGTTGAAATTAGTGGTGTCAACTCTTAAGAGATGTAGTTACTTTTACAAGAGGTTTTTTGGATGCTTCAAGACTACAGGCCTGCCTCCTGTGCGATATTTAAGGATATTACATATTTTAATCTTTACGACGCTGCAAAGGGTGCACAACTGGTATATGTTCTGAGAACTGCCAATTAACTGTACCATGTCCTGCTACGTCATTATAATTTTGTGTCTCCTTTCAGAGTGCCATCTAAAGGCAACTCCCTGATCAAGGCACAATATCCCTTTGGAGAGGTGTATCATTGAAGTACTGATACAAGTGCCAGGATATCTTCAGGATATCCTAGTTCTGAAGTACAAGGATACCTCGTTTGTCCTAATATGAGTGTCATGCACAAGGAGGACTGAGTTGTTCTTCAACGGGAAGATTGATGCCTTCCCATTCTTGTAATAAATTACGACATTAATTTTCTGATTAGGGTACGAAGGTTTGACATGTCCTGTAATGATTTTAAATAAGGCAAATTCGCTGTCTTAATATCTGGTATTCTGCAAGCACTTAACTACATCTAGAGAGAGGGTGTCCTTTCCAGAGGGGAGCGGCAGGTCGTGCCATTCTTAGGCGGGCTTCTTGATCTGTCGACTACTGAAGAGTTCTTGGGCTTCCCAGCTCTTCACTGGAGGGGTGGGTAGAGCTCTCGGCTAGAACGCTGTTGGCCCAGCGTTCGACTCTCCGACCGGCCAGTGAAGAATAACGTGACATCTGTCCTGATACCACGGGTACAAGAGGGGGGGGGCGTTTCTCCTTCTAATAAATAATAATAATAACTTTTGCTTATTAATAGACTTCTAAAATTAGATGGGTACACTAATGACAAGTTGTTGAATTTCAGCTGACAACAGACAAAAACTGATGTGAACGCAAAGGTCTCACATTTGATAAAATGTCTCATGTGCAGCACATCTTCGTAAAGGATGCCACTTACGATAAAGAACTTCAAGGACCAAGACAACAATTGAAAGTCTCTAAACTTATTCTACATGAATATGTATACATACTGAATAATAATAATAATAATAATAATAATAATAATAATAATAATAATAATAATAATAATAATAATAATAATAATAATAACAAATTAATGATTTATTAAGTAAGCTACCTTGTGAGCTCAAGTATCCGGTATCAAAAACTTCGAAACCAAACCATAAAAGCTCCTGGGACAGATTGACTAAGAGATTGTTCCTTCTATCACCGTGAAGTGTCACATTGCTCTTGTCCTCGATTTCTTTACTTTTCTCAATTTCGAGAGGTTCCATATTATTCTTGTTACTTTTTCATCTTTTATTCTAATGGTCAGAATCAGTAAAGGCATTTAACGCCCCACCCCTTTTCACATTTATATAAAAATGAAATATTTGGTTATAAAATGCTTTCCGAATAATAATAATAATAATAATAATAATAATAATAATAATAATAATAATAATAATAATAATAATAATAATAATAATAATAATAATAATCAAACCGAAGAAAGGAACTCTTTCTAGCTACGCTCTCTCATAAGTTTCCTAAACCTCTTCCTACAAGGAATGAGAGAGAGAGAGAGAGAGAGAGAGAGAGAGAGAGAGAGAGAGAGAGAGAGAGAGAGAGAGAGAGAGAGCGTGATAGACTGACTAATTGATTCCAACTATAAAACAGCGCTGCAACACAACGCAACAATGGTCACGACGCCGGAAAAAACACTTTATACCAAACTAAAACATTAAAAGTGAGAGAGAGAGAGAGAGAGAGACGTGCTTTGTCCAGCAACACTTTAGCAAGGAAACTGAGCAGCAGCGCCGCGATATATATATACATACAGCTCTGGGGACCTTCCCCCTTCTATTATTTATATTATTGTTCCTACCGCCCTCACCTTCGATCTCAAGGGGCACGCGGTAAAATGCCGCTCAACCAAGACTTTCCTTTTAGGCCTCAAAGGGAGGTCTGGAAATGGAGGTATCTTCGATCCAGCCGAAGTCTCAAAGGTACCTCTTCGTTTTAAAAAAAAATACAAAATAGACTTCCCAGTTCTCGATTTATTTTATGATCGTTTCTTTAATTTTTATTTTGTTCAACTTTCTTTTTTTGATATTTTTCGTACGGACTTTTCGAAAACCTTGCTAGACAATAGATCGGTATTTTGATTTATATTTAGGAATATAAACTTTTTCTTTTCTCAAATTTTCTTTTTCATATTTTTCGTACGAATTTTTCGAAACCCTTGGTAGACAAAAGATCGGTATTTTGACTATATATTTAGGAATATAAGCACTTTCAATGATGTTTGATGTTAAGCAACAAAAACATTGCTAAAACTTCTAAGCAACAGGCACTAAAAACTGTGGTGTTCTCAGCATTCTCTCTCTCTCTCTCTCTCTCTCTCTCTCTCTCTCTCTCTCTCCCAAAACGAAGGAAACTTGTACGTGAATCGACCAAATTTTCCCTGGTTGTTTAATGACAGCTCGTTATTCCTGGCCGGAATATTTCCAAACATCAACAGCCAATTCGCCAATTATCTTTGAAATCCAATTCACCGAATCCCATCCCATTGCAAAAGTTTCCTTCCAATTTGAGGTGGTATGTATAGCTTGAACCAGGCCCATTGTATCTGTGCCTTGGGAAAACCTAAAATAGAAAAAAACGACCGTAAAAAAAATCGGACGAAAAAAGTCCAGCCTGTTGCTTTTCACAAAACGAATCGACGTAATCAAGTCTATAGCCATGTATGATAGGTATCAGTTTCTAATACTGTATATAACAGCGATTGCAAGCTCAATAGAACTATTGTGTTGTAATGGTGAGGAGCGCGTCTTTTTCTCTCTAAGCAACGTGTGCCGAGGCTACTGGTGGGGGGCTGGGTACAGCCCTTGCCCTCCCTACCCCTCGGACGCCTCATTCTATATCTCCTCTCCCCCTCTCATAAACCCTCCACCCCTCCCCAGCAACAACACCGTGCCTCCCCTAACCCCCTCCAACTCTATCCCAGTTTCATAATGAAACCCTGGCCAGAAACAATGAACGCTATCTTAATTAATTATTCTCTCTTTCTATTGCCTTTGTGTCGTATTCCTTGTTATCTCTTCGGAACTCTGCCAGTAACTCTTGCTCCATTATTCTCACACTTTCCTTTTTTTTTATTTCGTTCTTCCACGAATTTCTTTGATTGTACAACTTTTTCATCCTCAACAAAGCAATGCAAATTCACCTTGACTGACATGTTATCCCTACGTCTTCCGAAAAACTTGGGGCACATTAATACATCAGAAACCATTCAAGAAGGGCATTTAGAAATGCAAATGGCGCACGTGCCCTCTGGTGTTGTAATATAAATTCCATTTTTTCAGGTAATTTAATCTAAGTCTTAAAACTTAAAGAACCTAAGGAACTATCATGGATGTAATGAATTCCATAAGAAACTAACCTACATTTCTGGATGTAACATAGCAAGTGAAGATGTAACTTTCTGTTTACAAAAATGCTACTCTACAATATTTTGAAAGAAGTTTGAATGTAAACGTGAATCATTTCGACTAGCTTTCAGGGTAAACAGCTTTTAAACTATCTTGAACAGAAACTGGTTAAAAAATTCTAATGCAGCTTTCAAAAACGTATTTATGCTTGTGCCGTGCATCCTTTTTTTTCTTTTTTTTTTGCAAGTCTTTTTCCCTGACAGATGGTGGCTCCAGTCATACTCGAGTGCGTAAGGGGACAACTCTCATTTTCCAAAAGGCAAGTCTCGTAAAAATGTAGTTTAAACAAATGTAGTTTAAACAATCAAGTGTTTCATTTAACCTTTCATTTCAATGATCATCGATAACGTTTTGATAGAGTTGAAATCATACCTACTGCAAACAAAACAAAAAAATTAAGAAAATGTTTTAAGTCGCTACCATTTTCCCTTGGAAAATTTAAATCCATTGTTTTAAGAAAATTTATAAAAGTGTATACCGCAACATTTGTACGGCAATTATTCCAATCCAGTCAGTGTCGAGAAGACAAAAACGGAAGAAAAAATCTTTTTAGTTAAACTTCCTGAGCTGTACGTTTCAAATGTCAATAGCGAAGACTGATATAAAGATTCAAGACTGATTGGTATACCTATAACATTAATTTTTATTAATGATATTTTTATTTTTTCATGATTATTCAAAATACTTTGGCTTCAATCTTATATTCGAGATCCCAACATTTCGGACTAAAGAGATATAGACTCTCCTTTTCCCCCCAAACACAGGGGTGAGCCTACGCTACGCAGGTTAAGAAACAACAAATAACCAAACACCTGTCCACTGAAGCCAAGAAAGTGGCTAGTAGCTGGATATTAACTAGCCTGGCTTTCCGCTTGCCCAAAAGCTTGCCTAAAAATTTGACTTGCCAAGATGTTTTGGCAAGCAATATGTTCGCGCGCGGCAAATAACTCTTAACAAAGTTACTTGTACATTTTATTTTTTTTTTTTTTCCTCCTTGCCGCGTCCTTGTTGCTGGGTGAAAGGCATGTAACCTTGTACGGGAAAATCAATAGCTTCGAAACTATTTAACTGCCTACACAAATGTTTCACTATCAGAATCTCACACGTTTATAGTCTGCTTGCAGTCACAATTACACGCACATACATACACACACAAATACATATATATATAATATAGATAGACATAGATATATAACTACACCTACACACACCCACACACACATATATATTAGGCTAATATAATTCATATACACATATATACATATGTATATATACACATATACATAACAGTAAAATCAATGGCGTCAGCACTACTAATACGACTGGTTTCCAAATAAAAAATTTTACCTACGCCACTGACGAATATTATATTAATAAAATAAAAAAAACTTACTGTCTACGAAGAAACGAGGCGAGGTGCGTCCTCCTTATGCCTTTAAAATCCCCATGAAAATGGGACCTGTGAAAGAAAAAGAAAGGACAAAAGTGAAGGCAAATAAGGCCAATGATTCCCAAAAGAAACAGGTAAAAATTGCATCGAAGTTTCTTCGCCGCAATCGAGTTTTCTGTACAGCCGCTACAGTGTATAATCAAGGACACCGAAAACAGATCTATCTTTTGGGGTCTCGGCGTAATGCTGTACGAGCCGCGGCCCGTGAAACTAACCGCTGCCTACCCTATATCGTTCCCAGAAGGACGAGTATGGCTAACTTTAACCTTAAATAAATTTTTTTAAAAGACTACTTAGGCCAGAGGGCTGCAATTTGGTATGTTAGATGATTGGAGGGTGGATGATCAACATACCAATTTGCAGCCCTCTAGCCTTAGTAGTTTTTAAGATCTGGGGGCGGACAGAAAAAGTGTGGACAGAATAAAGTGCGGACGGACAGACAAAGCCGGCACAATAGTTTTCTTTTACAGAAAACTAAAAGCGCAAAGCGCAAAATATTGCAAAAAAAATTAATAGCAGGCTCCAGTGTCTCTGGAATTCAGTTCATCAACAGACAGAACCTTGCTTTGGAATAATGAAAGGCAACTGAAGCTGTGTGCTTTTAGGTCCTCTAACGTTTTTCCAACATTTCTTATTTATTCATACTGACATTTTCTCTACTTCTTATATAATGTTATTTCCAATTGCTAAAATGGACTGGCTGATGAAACAAAGGTGTTTTCCACTTCAATACCGAGCTTTGTATTCACTATAATACACACACACATATATATACATATATACATGTGTCTATTGTAGTGAATACAAAGCTCCTTTAATATGCTTATTACCATGAACCGGAACTTAAACAATTATGGTCACTGAAGGTTGAAATGCACAACTAACAATACTATATGCCATGCAATTCATACATAACTGTAAAAACTCTTAACACCTAAGAAACTTAGAAATATGTATATAAACTTGATGAGCTACTGAACACATGTAATAGCACATTTCTGTAAAAAATACAGTACTCTGCGTCGCTCATTCATAAATCATAATATTGAGCCATTACTAGTTTTTCAATGCATAAAGGTTTCCTTGAGCTGAACTCCTTTCCTTTGTTTTAGACTAAACGACTGATTTGAAATGGAAAGCTGGCGTCACAATACTGATTGGTTTGTACATTAAACAAGTAAAATTATGCGCCGAGTTTTCCGTACAGCCGCTGCAGCGTATAACCAAGGCCACCGAAAATAGATCTGTCTTTCGGTGGTCTCAGTATAATGATGTATGAGCCGCGGCCCATGAATCTTTAACCACGGTCCGGTGGTGGCATGGCCTATACCGTTGCCAGACACACCATTATGGCTAACTTTAACCTTGATAAAATAAAAACTATTGAGGCTAGAGGGCTGCAATTTGGTATGTTGATCACCGGAGGGTGGATGATCAACATACCAATTTGCAGCCCTCTAGCCTCAGTAGTTTTTAAGATCTGAGGGCGGACAGAAAAAGTGCGGACAGAAAAAGAGCGGACAGAAAAAAGTGCGGACGGACAGTCAAAGCCGGCACAATAGTTTTCTTTTACAGAAAACTAAAACACAAGTTTTGGTTTTTTGGGGCTGGCGTATGATTTATCCCTCTGGCATAATTTTCGTCAGTAAATAAGATGATTTAATGCTAAAAAGTATTTAATATTAAAATGGTAGAAGCAAACTCCAAATATTAATGAATCGCTAAGCGCAGTCACAGGCCAAGCGGCAGACGTGACGTCATGCACTACACTTGTCAACAAATCCCTGCTCTTCCTTGCGCATGGTGGACCATGTATTTTCTAGAGTTCTGGGCCGTCTAAAAAGTCATGCGGGCCACCTGTGTGTATGTATATAAAAAAGAGAAATATACTTTTACTTATTTTTCTCTAGTGGGTCACTTTCAAAATCAAACGGGCCACTTATGGCCCACGGGCATGGGGTTGGACGGCC
>NC_089790.1:9825000-9850000 GCF_040412425.1 Macrobrachium rosenbergii
AAAGGGGAACATTAATTATCAAAACAGACGGAGCTGTGGACGACACCGGCACTAAATATTTTAGGATTTATCAAGCATTTTTTTTTTATTTTGATAAGCACTCCAATCAAAATCCCTTCATGACAGTTTTCAAACTCGCTATACTATCAGGAATAAGGAGAGTGTCACATTTAATTTTTACCAGTCTATCCATTCTCTTGCTTAAATGCTTCTTGTCTTCTATAGTATCATTTGATCTGATATACGCTTTGCCTTTGCAAAGCCCCTAAAGGAATTTTCTGCAAAGTCCCCAACGGAATTTATTGCATACCATCTTGTTCTTCTTCGCTAGGTATTTATCCCGCTGGAATTTCTTTGTACTTCAGCATCTGGTTTGTTCAAAGAATCGCTCATTAACAGTTAGTACCAAACTGTAGACACAACTCTCGTGATTATCTCTCGGCACTCACCTGGCGAACCTAAGCTACCACCTGTCAAAAATGAGTCTAACAAGAAGGGCAGACTAGCGTTAACTAAACAGGCACAAAATAAACCGAGTCTAATACTTCACTGACCATCACGAGGAATAAAAATTCACTAGCGAATAAAACAGGAGTCTAATGGTTTACCAATAAGCCGTCAAAAAGGATAAACACTAGCGTTATCTGAACCAGAACAAGTAGGCGGGTTCAAATACTTTACCAGTGAGCCATCAAGAGGGAAGAAGATACTTCTACGGATTTCAGATGGTGTGCTGCAGATGAAATCTGCCACATCTTGACTACGAAATGTTTACATTTTAATGTGGATTTGAAAGGCCTGCAAACTGAATGATAACTTACCAGTTTCTACGTATAGAAGTTTACCAACAAAAGTAAGGAGGTTACACTTGGTAGGAAATCTATTATCACAATTTCAATGGCCTTATCGTCATAATGATCATCATCATTAGACTTCATATAATTCTACCGGCTTGTCAATAATAGCTCAAATGAAATAAAGAAAAGAGAAAATGAAAGACTTTCGAAGGATTTCATATCGCATAAAACTTGAGAGAAAATAAAACTCGGAGAAGAAATTGTATTAATGAAAGGGGAACTTGTAAAACGCGGAGGGGTGAGAAGAAGAAGAAGAAGAAGAAGAAGAAGAAGAAGAAGAAGAGAGAGAAGAAGAGAGAGAGAGAGAGAGAGAGAGAGAGAGAGAGAGAGAGCAAAGAAAAGGAAAAAGAGAAGGGCCACACCCAGGGACATCAAACACCAGAAAGGTCCCTGAAAAAGGGCTGACGTTGCAAAAACTATCGTTGCAAATACTGAGAGGCGTTATGGGAAAAAAGGGGTCATCGCTCATCAGCAAGAATTATTTTCCATACCCAGTGCCATGATGAATTGTTACTACTACTACTACTACTACTATTACTACTACTAGTATTATTATTATTATTATTATTATTATTATTATTATTATTATTATTATTATTATTATTATTATTATTCCAAAAGAAATCCAAGAAATATCATAGATACTCCAACCTGCTGGTTAGTTGACTTAGATTAAGCCGGTCTTGTGCCATGACACACTGACCCTAAAGTGAGCGTGATAAGGTGTTAAGAGGGAATTAAAGGCCTGATGTGAACCTCTGCACTCAACCCAACGCACAGGAACTTCTGGCTTACCTATTCTAGAGGTCAGAAGTCGCTTATTCAGCAAAAAAAAAAAAAAAAAAAGTTTTTGAGGATGCTTTCTCAATTTCAGACGCGCCACGGGCTAACATACCGTAGGGAGAACTGATGACAGAATGATCTGTCAAATAAATTTCACTCTAAAATGTATCATAACTTCGAGATTGTCCCTGTTATGTATAAAACTTATAAACTTTATCGTTATGGTAATGAGGTCTCTATTTGAAATCTGAGATGGAAATTCCCAATATGTAAGATTACAGACAAATTCAGGGGAGAGGAAATTGCAGTTAGGAAACTAACTCCACCCACTGTTGTAATACAGTTTTCCAGACAGCAAAGATGTACAACATCATAGGCACATATTAATTAATCTAACTGTCGTCCAAAACGAAACAAAACAAAACGAAAAACAAATGAGAAATCACGAGTACTGATCGTGTTCTCGCTCGTATGTAAAAAAAAAAAAAATACCCGCGATTGCATTTATATTCACCTTCTCGAGAATTTAGCATCGTCAAATTCACTGAACAACCTTTCTAAGTAAAGACTGCCATCATTTCCCATACGCACATTATTCAATGCTCATGCAAGTGTCAACATTCTCATCAGGACTGTTACAAACACCGAAACTTCTCAAGTTGTGGCGATGTTCTAATTTACCATAAAAGGACATCTGGATACTGGAATAAAATATATACGAGAGGGGCGCTTTACTAAGTTCCCAAGACTAGAGGAGAACAGAGAGAGAGAGAGAGAGAGAGAGAGAGAGAGAGAGAGAGAGAGAGAGAGAGAGAGAGAGAGAGAGAGAGAGAGAGAGAGAGAGAGAGAGACTCTGAATATAGTTTTCAGATAAAAAAAAAAAAGTATAAGTAAACGAAAGTTTTGGTTTTGATGAATGCTTTCCAGTACAACAACAAACAATAATAATAATAATAATAATAATAATAATAATAATAATAATAATAATAATAATAATAATAATAATAATAATAATCTGATGAGCAATGGCATCGACAATAACAATAACAATAAATCCTAGCATTACGGCCATCCGACGTACAAAAGACCCCCCATCACCATAACATTAATGTTAGCCACACATATATATACAGTATATATAGTATATAGCCGGACCTTCTGAGAAAGGGAAAAAAAAATCACCAACAAATCAAAAACCATCGAGAACGAATGCGTCTTGAGACGAACAGCTTCCGCAAGAACTCTGATTGTTAACCTTTATCGCAATATACCTATGTAATGAACTGACGAAATTCCATTAAGGTTGTTTATGCTGTTTAGTGACCACTTAATTGACGGAGGGGGAGAGCAAAAGAAGAAAGATGATAATTGAATAAGGAAGATAAATGAACTAAAGTGGAGTCATTTAAGAAGAGGGGAAGAAAAGACGACGGGACGTCTGATGTGATATAAAGACTTGGGAGAAGCTCACCACCGGAGAGAGAGAGAGAGAGAGAGAGAGAGAGAGAGAGAGAGAGAGAGAGAGAGAGAGAGAGAGACTAAGTTGCAAGCCATTATATCAAAACAGTACTGAGTGATGATGGCTGATATGTGAACGAGAGAGAGAGAGAGAGAGAGAGAGAGAGAGAGAGAGAGAGAGAGAGAGAGAGAGAGAGAGACTAATCAGTGCTGTTCTTTCATCAAGAAAGCTAATTTTAAAAACAGCTTAGAGTCTTAAATAATAAAAAAAATATCAGCAATAAATTCTGAATTAAAGTTGGAGCAAAATTAAAAGAATAAGTTGATAACACAGATGAATGCAAGGACAAGGATAAGAATGAGAGAGAGAGAGAGAGAGAGAGAGAGAGAGAGAGAGAGAGAGAGAGAGAGAGAGAGAGAGAGAGAGAGAGTCTTGGCAAGGTTCTCTGACAGATTCCCTCTTCAAGATGCATCAACCCCTTATTGACATTCTGGTCGGAGAAGGGTTTCCCAAAACTAGGGTCGAACCCTTAATTAGGGTCGTAAGCTTTGCCATCTTGGAAAAATGAAGCTCTTAGGGTCCGTGGCTGAAAAATCAGATTATTTCCCGTAGGAGAGATGGATAATGATACTCTAAGTGATTCAAAATAGATGACGGCAAGAAAGTCATCTAAGGTTTATAGATTCTCAAACCGTTTAAACTCTTCTGATTACGTGGAGTGGACGCTGCTTTTGCAGATTAAAGCTTTAACTCGATTGCAGAATGTTTGATCTCCGAGTACCTCGTTGTCCCTCGCTTCCGTAAAAATATTTTTTGCAGATAGAGCAGGGCAGAGGTCATCGTTCCTGGACAGGGACTTTGGAGGTGAAAGAGATGAAGGCGAGGGGGTTATTTCTCCACTAAATACAATTATTTGCACCGTATGAGGAGCCCCTTATCTAACACAGGCCTGAATTAAAAAAAAAAAACTGATTTCAACTTTTTGTAGATGAAGAATCTGTTAATGTTTATTTCTCCACTAAATACAATTATTTGCACCGTATGAGGACCCCCTCATCTAACACAGGCCTGAATTTTAAAAAAACTGATTTCAACTTTTTGTAGATGAAGAATCTGTTCGTGCTTATGAATCGACAGGCATTATCATTATCATAACTCTGCCCTAAAATGGGAGACTGCAGTGTCTGCAAAAATACAAAGCTGAGAAAAATGGTAGATACTGCAGTTTTCCCTTGCCTTACTATTGATTTTGCAGATACTGCAAATGGGACCTCCTTGTGGGAAGCATTGAAGAATCATCCTGAAACTGCAGTAACTTGTGTATTTTGTTTAATGAGCCCAATAAGTGGCATTTCTCAATTTCGAAAATTTTGCAGTTACTGCAGGTTTTAATTTTAGGACAGAATTGTTGTTGATACTAACTGTGTAGTCATAATCACCATAATAAATCACTGTTACTGCTGTTTGAAAGATAGAAATGTTACCAGACGTCTCTACATAATTTAGAACCTTGGGGGGCAAGGAAAAAAAAAACCCTAAAGCTAGCTTTTAAGCCCTCCTAATGAGGAGAAAGAAGTTTCAGCATTAAAAACAGAATTATTTGCCGATAAAACAATCATAATTATAAATTACAATTACCAAAGAGGAAAAATTATCACTGAAAATGTGAATATTTCAGATTTCCTTACTAAACAGCAATAAAATCCATGGCCTAATGCTTCTTCTTTCCTCTTCTCTTTTATTTCACGTTTGTGCTAGGCAAGAACAAGCAATAGCCCATCCTATCGGCTTCCGCGCATGAACGATTCAACATTAAAAACTGCAGTAAAAGAAATCAAACCACAATTAAGGTTAAAAAAAAAAAAAGAAAGAACCAAATCAATTCCTCTTCTCGTATCCAGAATCCTTCAAATTATTTATTCAAGGTGCTTATCTGTCATCTCACCCTTCTTCCAACCCTCTTTGGTCACAACTTTTCACTTTTTACGTTATTTTACTCAATACAAAGTAATAATAAAGATAAAAAAAAGAGAGAGAGAGAGAGAGAGAGAGACGTAACAAAAATGAAAACATATCCGTTACTTCCACCCTTTGCTCTCACGCGTTCCCTTCATTCTTTCTTCTGGTTATCTTTCCTCTCCCTTCCCTGTTTCTTTTCCTTGTGCAAACGATTTCACACACAAGTGACAAAACTGACCACGCTTCTTTTCCCGAGAAGAATATCAAGAAATAAACGGTTTCAGAGAAGACGCGTTTCCTTCCTTTTTCTTTCTTCGTCCACGGAATACCAGAGAGCAAACGTTTTAGAAATCACACACGTCCCCGTTCCCTCTTTCTCCGGGACATAAAGAAGCGAACGTTTTAGAAATGACGTTTGTCTTCCTTCTCGGGAAAATATTAACGACAAATAAATGTTTCAGAAAAGAGGAGCTTTCGTCTCTTCCGAAAGAAAAGAAAATAACAAGACGATGTTTTCAGAAACGTTTTCGTTCTTCTCCCGAAAAGATCAAGAAATAAATGTTTGAAAAAAAAAATATATACCGTGGTCTCCTCTCTCTTCTTTCACGCGAGGAGCGTCGACAAATAGACTTTTAAAAATCGGAACGTTTTCTTCTCTGTCTTCGAGAGAATATCACGAAACAATAATTTTGGAAACGCCAAGTTTTCGTTCCTTCCTTTTGCCAAGATTATAAAAAAATACAAGGTCTTTTTTTTTTTTTTTAAACGAAGCGCTTTCGTTTCTTTAACCCCAGAAGGCGTCCCTGTTGAGAGATTCTGAAACCAAAATGTGACACAAAAGGAAATGCAAAAGGATCCGAAATTCATTAAATTCGAAAAAAGGATGGACATTTTTCCGATGTCATTTCTTTACAGAAAGGATGCTTTGTTAACGCCCCCTTGAGTACAGTTTTTTTCTTCCTTTTCTATTACAGGATATCTGTCGAGATCATATATATATATAATTATATATACATATATATATATATATATATATATATATATATATATATATATATATATATATATATATATAGACAGATATAATTCAATATCGAATTATATACCTGTGGAATCACTTTATATAGGGGATCATATATATATTTGCATCTATATATATATATTCGAACATATATTTAGTTATATACACTGATAAACAACCGATGATATTCATAGGTTATTATACAGTTAAATTGATATTAATTCAAGTAATATTTCTGGTTTAATATACGTGAATATAAAGAAAGTCACGTTTCTGTATTATAGGGGAATCATAACACACTTTTGCATCTATATATATATATATATATATCGAACATGGGCGTTTAGTTCAGATACACTGATAAACAACCGACTGACCATTCAAAGGTTATTCCCAAGTTAAATTGAATTCAATTCAAAGTAATATTTCTGGTTTAATATTCTTGAATATAAGAAAGTCACTTGATAATGTGGACTGTTTTCCACACAAACACACAACACACACACAAAAATATATATATATATCCATATATATATCCTTTATATATATATATATATATATATATATATATATATATATATATTATATAATATATATATATATATACATCATATATACATATAAAATATATAATATATATAATGTATGTGAATGTGTGTGCGTGGGTTTGCAATGCATGTTCGAGCTTGCTCTGTAACTTTCAGTACCTGAAAGCAACGCAGGCACAAAAATTTGGGATAGTCAAGCAAAGCGGCAGCTGTCACGAAAAGGAGCTAGATTTTTCTACCCAGTACACCTGCATTCCCCACCCTCTCGACCCCACGTGGAACATGTGTCATCAAACACAGGTGTTATGAAGACACCCTTCCTCCCTTACATCTGTTCAACAGTCACCTGTTATGGGGTGCCGTTTATGAATCTTCTTCTGCTTGCTGGTGATTCAACAGTTTTTAAATAAAAAATTCTCGAAATTTCTGAATACATCTGAATGGTAGGAAAACAGCACGGAAAATCGCCGACTTGGTCCCATTTGATCAACAGGAAACAAAAAACTAATTGTTGCTGACATCCTGAAATATTCTTATCAGCTGCTCATTACACTGCTAAACCAGAAACGAGCAGACCCATGGCGTGTTGGTAACATTAACCTAATCGGAATTTACTGAAAGCAGTAACCTCCTTATAACTCAGTTCATATCCCCCAACCCCCAACCCACCGAGGCCCACACAACTTGTGACTCGCGTGATTACGTTACATTATATAGTGATGACACAGATAAACCATAAAATTTGTGACTCGGATAATATTTCTTATTAGAAAGAATAAGAATAACCTTCCTAGGATAACACTTATCTGGTATATATATAATTTTCAAACGTTACCATTATTATGCAAAATGCATAACTTCACGTTTTTAAACATTGTTTTATTCATTGGTTTAAGCACAAATCTGCTCCAGAAGGACTGATTGATTGATTGATTTAAAGATTTTAAAGGCCATTCAGCGCTGAAGGGAATTGACACGGGAATGTGAAAATTCTCCTTCAGTGGTTACTTTGTCTAAGGGAATTTACAAGGGAATTTGAAAATTCCCCTTCAGTATTTACTCTGCCTAAGGGAACTTGCAAGGGAATTTGAAAATTACCCTGCAGTTTTTACTCTGCCTAAAGGAATTCACAAGGGAATTTGAAAATTCCCCTTCAGCATTTACTCTGCCTATGGGAATTTATAAGGGAATTTGAAATTTACCCCTCAGTATTTACTCTGCCTAGGGGAATTTACAAGGGAATTTGAAAATTACCCCTCAGTATTTACTCTGCCTAAGCGGATTTACATGGGAATTTGAAAATTACCCTTCAGTATTTACTCTGCCTATAGGAATTTACGAGGGAATTTGAAAATTACCCTTCAGTATTTACCCAAGTCCATCCCATTCCGATTCTGGAAGCAGTTTGGCTAAGACTACTCTCGATTTTGTCAGTGGTGAATCACCATGGCAACTAACTTAATGAAAAGCAAAATTTGAACTGAATAATTAAACCGAAGAATTCCCACAGCTATAGACTTTTAGGTAACTATCGCAATCGAATCACACCCCTTCAGGACAATGAGAAAACAATTTGGAACTTACAAGATTATCTTGCAAGAGCGTCATAATAACCTGGAATTCACAGCATATCCACAACCCATAAGAGAGTCCGGCTCAGAACAGACAGTAAAATTCGAACTGACCTGACATGCTTCTAAGATGACCTTTCTAGCTTAACCGTTACCTCATGATAAGTTATCTTTCATATGGATATAAACTTGCTGTTCATATTTATTTAAGTAATTATCTACTCGCCGGTTTTCTTACAATTTTTTGGCAAATGTCTACTGACATACCCCATTAATCCTGGCTGAATTCTCTCTTACAATGTAAAAGACAAATGGCTGAGAGAAGTTTGAAGTTCGTGATGGAAGCGAAGCTTTACTGCTGCATGGACAGAGTGATAAACTTAGAAAGAATTTACTTTTCAGCCTTCACGAGCAGTCTACCGCCTCCTTTCCTCTCCCTCCATTCTACCGTTTTCTTCGGAACTGGGTTGTTGGTTGAATAATTAGGGACAGATAGGTAAAAAAAAAAAAAACATTCGTTATTTCCACTCAAGATGAAGTTACTCCAGAAAATGAGAACCTACAGGTTTTAGGCCACACTGCCGCGTCTCATTCCCGATCTACTCACTGAGAAAATTATGTCTCTATACCTTCGATAATTAGAATCCCGTCTGGGGCTACGACTGGTGTACCTTGAATCTGGGCTTCGCTTAAGGGGTCAGTGTATATCATTAGATGTTGGTATCTTCACAAAAAGCGATTTTTACGTTAGTTCGTTATACCCATTACAGAGAGAGAGAGAGAGAGAGAGAGAGAGAGAGAGAGAGAGAGAGAGAGATAACGAGCTCACCTCGAGTTGGAAAGCGAGTCTTGAGATGAGGTGACGGATGGATTATTGAGTACAAATTGTCTTCAAGGAATCCTATCGAGAATAAAAAAAAAAAAAGGTAAGAAGCTCCAGAGATACGAAACCTATACCCTAAAACTGGAGGACTAAATGACAGAAGCAATTTAAAAAATCTGTAGACAGATGAGGGTCAGAATCTCAAAATCAAATTAAAACGCCAAATATTCGAGGCACGGGGCATCAGCAAGACCTAAGATAAAGCTTCCTTGGCTCTTAACATATGACCCAAGTGCTTGCATTTTCATAATTTCGTTATCAACGAACTTTTTTTTGTTTCAGTTATTTTTTTAAAGGAAAATAATGACACGGACTGCACATGCATGCAGTTAAGTATACACTCATCATCGCAGTAGCAAACAAAAATTTCAAACTTCTACCATAACTTACTTTTCATTTGTCCTGGAAGCAAAGTCACTAGCACACACAGGTTCTAGGGGTCTGGTGTGGAAGCCCTTAACAAGAAATGACATAACGACTGGTTTCCTGACATGCAATGATGAGGCCCCTATAGGATGATATGACTTAGCGCCCACAGTCTGAAAAAGATACAGTATTTGATTATAATGATGATGGTGACAGTTATAATGACTGTCGTAAAAATGCTGATAAAAATGAAAGTGATGATCAAAATGATAATGACAATTGCAAATATGGTTAACGTCAAAGACATCTGTAATCTAATGAATACGGAATTGTTAATGTTAAATGTTATGATGAGTTCATAATAATAAGATAAAGACCACGGTGATGATAATGACAAGGATGATCATCCGAATGACTGTAATGACAAAAAATCATGTTAATAACAGTAATGCAGATTATAACCATCAAATAGAAGCCACAAAACAAGAATTTCATTTAAATAAATTTACAATTATTTAGAGTCTGAAAATACCAGCAATGATGGCAATAATCCTATTAATGATGGTAATGATGAATACCATTGGCAATGAATGTAATTATGACACTGACGGCAGGAAATTATAAAAAGTGAAAGCATGTAGGCTACTTATATATTTTCCACGACGTAAAACGAAAACACCTGTGGAATGGTGGTTATCACGCGACTGAGAATGACGAATCGGAAATGTTTGTTTTTATCACAATGCTTAAAATTAGAAGGCCTAGGAAATAGTCTTCGGTGTGTATACACAGGTATTCTAATATGAAAATTAATGGAAAAGCTAACATGAAATGGTGGAAGCACAGTACAGTTGTGAGTCGGAAACCCATTGTGTTGTGGGTGAAGGACGGTATAGTTATAAAGATATATCTGGCAACTCTGAATTTCTATTTGAACTCTCACTGACAAAACATTCTACACCACGTAGAGCGAATGATTCTGAGTAAAATAAGCATAGTGACTGCATTACAACTATTCACTTTCACATATTTGGCAGATTAAATGTTACGATGATCCGTGTTACACTTTCAGTTCGTATCGTAACTCTTACAATAATCGAAACTTCACCTACTGCTGCGTCGGCTTTGTAAAGAAACCACTACACTATTGTTGTTCACACAAAAATCTTAACGTTCTGGAATGATATTTCTCTTAAATTCTTAATTGTCTCGATTGGGTGACGATACGACTAATAGTACCATTCTCATGGTTCCTTAAGCTCTGCAAATATCCGTACGCTTAATAGTCCTAGCCTGAGTCCATTCACGGTTGCGCCAACTGCCATGTTAGGCCTAGGTCAAAATTCATAGACCGAAATCGGGCCCGTCTTCATCTCTCACTAATTTTACTTGTCAGCGCATGCATCAACGATCCTTAACACGTGTAAATGAGGCTATATGGCGAAATTCTCATAAAATAATCAAATATAAGGCAGCACAAACTTTGGGCTGGATGCGCAGGTTAAACGTAATATTTACTGCCTTTTGCTTGTGTTTTCGTTTATGATATTTAGTCTTCGGTTTTTGTTTTGATGTTCACCCCAAAGGGGTTGGTACTAAACACGATGCCCATTTTGCAAGTGAACTGATAGTTACCGAACCAGATGGGCGAGGTAGTAGTTTTTAATTTTACCCTAAAGCAGCCACCCTTCGGAACGTCTTCAGTCGAATATCCTAACATGGTTTTAGGAGCTTGACGAAATATGTACTCTGTAAAATCACTAACCTTTCCGCAGCTGGCCTTCTGTTTATCAACGCGTTAAGTGTCGAAAATTTACAAAGCTTACTGAATCCACAAATAATTATTTTTGGCAAAAGCCCTGCACCCTCTACTCTAGGGATCACTTCACCACTAGATGTGACGGAATCCTTTTAGGCATGTCATCTTTCAAATTTCATGAATGTAAATGAAAACGAGTAATCCTTGATCTTATTATGGATATCAATAAAATTGCAAAATTATAAAATTTTAAAAATATTTACATATCTAAAACAAACTGTAAGTGATTCCAAGACAGAGAAAAAACAAAAACTTCCGAAAGGTGTATACTATTTACCGTCCCTAGATCGGGCTAAAGCAAAGTGACAACAGAGTGTATTCATAAACTAAGTGTACATGATGATACTGCTTACGAGTGATATTTTAATGGTATATATGAACTGTAACTGGACATTAACTCGCCAAAGTAGGGAACTGTGGGCTTTTCATACTTTTATGGTGACACGAGCGAAGAATGCAATACAACACAGAACTGCGTAGGTTAGTACCAAACCTTCAGTTTTAGGTCGACACTAGCCTATGAAAATGTAATTTTTCACACGGGGTTTATTTTTTTAGATTGTTCAATTTCCGTAAGGTATCTGCTCATATTTCAGTCTAAATTATGCGTGGGCCTACCTACGTAAATTACAATAAAACCGTATTTCTCGAGTTGATAAGGATGGGTCGAGATATCAAGATATAGTACTTCCCTACATTAAATGTATGGAAAAACACCAGGCCCGATTGCGGTTCTCCTTGACTTTGTGATTTTTATTGTATATTTTTTTGAATTTTTAATTTATATCAATTTTTACAAGCATTTGAAGTAATCGAAGGGAATTGTGCAAACTGCATCCTCAAATTAACAGGATTCAGCAGCGCAGCAAATATCATGTTAGGATATATATATATATATATATATATATATATATATATATATATATATATATATATATATATATATATATATATATATATATTATTATTATTACTAGTTCTCGATATTGGACAAATATAAGGAGGCTACGAAATAAAAACAACATTCTTGGTTTGAAAATGACCAAAAATATATTGTGTATGAACCTAGGTAAGCAAGTACCAAGTGACATTTGTTATGTTAAGTGGGGATGTCCCGAGGTGGCAAAGCCATCTCCCACCCCCCACCTTCCCCCTACCCAGCAAGGAAAGGAACAGGCATCTTAGGTTAGGTTAGGTAGCAACCCTGTGTATATTAATTACAGTGCCGTAGGCTAGTTAAGCTAGATGAAGGGGTTCAAGAAGGCAAATTAAATTAAAAAAACAGACAGTTGGTGTTCATCTCCATAAAACAAGGAGTTTTGTGAGTACAGCCTCCTTCATTTAGAGAAATATTTTATATTTTAGATTTAACGTTTTTATGCAGTTCTAGTTCCACCTTTGTTAGTTTCCACAGTTTTCTTTGGACTGTAGCCATATCTCACTTATTTGTACAAATTCTTATAAAAATAAAAATGAGCAGAAAATTAGGGGAAGGATAGTATCCCTCAAAGTATATATATATATATATATATATATATATATATATATATATATATATATATATATATACCCCATACAAAAATGGGAATAAAAAAGCACGTTAAAAGAAAAAGAAAAAAAAGAAAATATATATATATATATATATATATATATATATATATATATATATATATATATTGTGTGTGTGTGTGTGTGTGTGTGTGTGTATGTGTTATATATATATATATATATATGTTATATATATATTAGACAGTATATATATATGTTTTTAATTGTATAGCTAACCATATACCCACAAATGTGATGCATTTTATAGACACTGGTATCGAGAAAATTAATACTCCAAGTATGTTATTATTTAAACAACAAATGTTAGAATATCAAAAATAAACAAGTTCTCTCTCATAAATAAACTGCATAGCAATTTTTTGATGAACTTCCAATTGCAATATCATTTGAATAATAAGATGAGTTCGTCTGGGAAAGTGCAATCACTCCTTTCCTCTTAATGAATATTTTATTACTGATTGATTTTGGAATGCTTTCGTTTTCCTCCCTGTGGCTTCTTTGGTTAGAGTGGTCTGAGTTGATAAAGACTGCTTGCAGGAGGATATTTAAAGGACTATTAGTGCTTGCAAGTCTTTACGTTTTCACTCATCATTCTTTACTGTTTTTGTGTGATTCTTGTGGCATTTTGGTTTAGAAGCGGATCCTTCTAAAAGGCAGATTTATTATGGCCTTGTAGAGCTTGTGAATTTAACATGTCTATAACGTGGTCCTTTAGTAAATCTGTTCCATAATCATTGCTTCAATGTTGCAGTCCCATAGGGGTGTCTATCAATGCACCCCACGCGGTGCACTATAGGCATTACGTAAGGTTTTTGCAGCGTCCTTTCGGCTCCTAGCTGCAACTTCTTTCATTCTTTTTACTGTACCTCCGTTCTTATTCTCTTCCTTCCATCTTGCTTTCCACCCTCTCCTAACAATTGTTTCGTAATGCAACTGCGAGGTTTTTCTCCTGTCACAATTTTAAAAACCGTTTTATTCTGTTTCCCTTTCAGCTCAAAATAACCTCATATGTCCCAGCACTTGACCTTTGGCTTAAATTTTATATTCCATTCATTCAATGTTGCAGTGATTCAGGGTTGCATTGGAGTCCTTTGCTGTGCATAATTATGTTATCTGAAGGAAGTTCTTCCTTCGTTTCTATTAAAATGATGTTTATGTCAACGTTCCTTGAAGGCATTTTAATTGTAGTTTTTTGTATTGCCGTTGTTAATTTCATTCAAACCGAAGCCTGGTCTGAAGTTCTTGGTGTTTTTACCTTTAGTTTCTGCTACTAAGTCTAGGGTGGCCTCCAGGTGCCAGAAGACGTCAGTTCAAAGTCTCCCATGAGGACAAAGAAAGAATTCCTAATAGCAGTCAGTGCGTTGGGTGGTTACTGTTGTCATGTGGAGGCAGCGAGGATACTTACCCTCTCTGGGGGGCCTAAACCTTGATCAGAAAAGAGATTTTAACATAGAGTTACTGCCTCCTTGTTTTACAAACAAATATAAGCATTGATTTTTGCAGAGTCCCGTCTGCCCATAGCTGAAACCCTTTCAATCCTTTTGCTGTAACTCCATTCATATTCTCTTTCTTCCATTTTCTTACTTTTCACCTTCTCCCAACAATTGTTTCAACATTGTTTTCAACGCAGAGTGAACTCATAGGTCCCAGCGCTTGGCCTTTAGCCCAAATTTTATATTCCAATATAAGCGTTGCTGAAACTTGCGACGCTGCTTGAGAGTTTTGTTGGAACGCCGATGGATCACGTGACGTCACTGCGCCACTGGTGCGAGGAAGCAAACTTTTGTTGGGCGAATTCCCGTTCCATGCTGTTTTTCTTGTTACATATTGTTTTACGTGTCAAGACTATTAATTATTTATTTTCACTAACGACTGAAGGCAGATATTCATTCTGACATTAGTCAGACAGTGTTAGAAGAGCGAAGTTACCCTACATAGGCTAATCACGGTACTATTTTTCATTATGGTTTTCTTATTGTTTTCTCCTGTACATAGTAGCAAACTGATAAGTCCTTTAATATTACCACGTTAGTATCATTATTATCCAACGTCATGTTCACTAGTTCTGTTTGTGACGCCAGTTTAAGTAACCATAAGTCAATCGTCAGTCCTGCATATGAAAAAAACAAACTGCCAAGATAGAGGAAATTCTCGCTCGGTTGACCAAAAATGGCCCAAGATTTATTTGATTCAGAACTGACTGGCGGTGGCGATGAAGCAACTCCCAAATATTTTGTCTTTGATATTTTGTCAGAAAGTTTGGTCGGCGTGTCGGGGAAAATATCTTTAAAATAGAAAACGGAATTATTTCCGTGTTATATCTGTTGGTTCGAATGCATACTCGGAATTTATATATATATATATATATATATAACGTATGTATGTATAAATATATAAATGTATAATCTATATATGTATGTGTATATATATGTGTATATACTTAATCTTTATATAGTCAATTCAGAATGCTGGCAGAAAACCGGAAGCTAGACAGTGCTATCTGCCGCTTTATCTTTCATGAAAATCGTGCACTTGTTACTATTTCAGTCAAACGGAAAGGAAGTGTATTTCTAACCTTTGCATTTCCACGTATATTTTTGAGATGCGAATAAAAAAAAAAAAGAGAATGTCTGGTAGCAAGGACGTTTAGATAGAAGGTGTATTTTATAAGGTGTTGAGTCATACGTGAAAAGTCAAAATATTGTTATTGATATTAATCCAGAAATTGAATGAAATGGGGTTGATCATACCGTAGTCAGTGTCATCTAGCGTGTGAAAGATTCTTTTAATGTAATTATGTAAGAATTTAAGGTAATTATGATCACGATACTGAAAACATTAGAAGGAGGATTGCCCTTTTGGTGGTTCTGGCAACTATGGAAGAATTTCTGCGTACTTGGTGACTGGAATACAAAAGTATGCAAATGAGAGTGTTTGTGTGATGTTAGTAGGTTTAGTAGTTGCCGAAGTGTACTGAGAGCAGAGTGATGTTTGTGAAGAAGTTTTCTGAGTGTGCATTAATGTGGTACGAAGAGAAGAAACATAGGATGCTGATATGTTTAAGAACGGGAGATTTCCGTAGGGGGGTTAGTGCCGTCAGTGCACCTCATGCGGTACACTGTAGGCAACCCCTTTTCGTTTTTTACTGTACCTCCTTTCAATTCTCTTTTCGTTCATCTTACTGTTCCACCTCCTGACAATTATTCTAGTGCAACATCTTAGGTTTTCCTCCTGTTACACCTTTCAAACTTATACTGTCAATTTCCGTTTCAGCGCTGAATGACCTCATAGGTCCCAGTGCTTGTCCTTTGGCCTAAGTTGTATATTCAATTCAATTCAAGAACAGGAGGCAGTGTTTGTTTCAGGAATGGGAAGGACATGGGCTGGTAGTGTCAGAGGTATCTAGGGTGGCCTCATTGTGTTAAGGAAAATATAGCACCCATAGTATCAGAAAGAAACTGGGAATGAATGAAACAATATAAATTTGTTATGCATGGATTATATAAGAAAGACTGAATGGGGCAGGAGAAAATTTTGTGACAACGAGTGGGCCTGGGCCAGAACTGGAACAATTGAAAGTGAAAGAGGGTTTTTCTAATAAAGTTTGAATCTTTGCCTTGCAGTCTTCAGAGAAAATGAGAGGATGGTTGTGCTATGAGATTTTAATGCAAAGGTAGGTGGTATAAAGGGATGGTAATGGCAGACATGGAGTTCTTGGAGTAAATGAGACTAGAATCATGTGGGAGGATGTTTGGAAAGGAGCTTGAATGTTAGAGATACAGGGTTCCCAAGGAAAAATACTGTATCTACAAGTACACCTTGAGATAAAGAAAGTGGTGAGGGAAAAGAGGGTTTGTTAGATGATGCATTAGTTCTTAGTAGATGGAAGACCAAGTTGATGGATGCTTGGTGAGCAGAGGAGTGGCTGGAAATATATTTGATCAATGTTTGTTTGAAGCAATAGTTAAGATTTATATGGAAGTTCACAATGAACAGAAATGAGGTGACAAATGTAGTTGGAAGGATATTCAAGACAATTGAGTTGATAAGAGGGCAGCAAAGAGACCATATACATGAAAAATTGATGAAAAGTGGGCTAGGGTAGAGACTCAGAGGTTGTAGGAAAGTATGGAAATTCTTCAGAATTTCAGGGTTGGGCCATAGATTTGACAGGAAGTGTTCGTGATTTTGGAAGATGGGAAGATTAAATTAAAAAAAAAGTTAACTCAAGCATGTATAAAGAATGGAAGATAACAGGTTGTTGAAAATTTCCAGTTTGGAAGTGACATAAGGAAGGAGAAGAAAGACAGAAAGGGCTGGACAGATGACATAAAAGAGGTATTGTAGGAGGAGTCTTAATATCAAGACTTGATTACTCCTTCAGCTACATTTTTCACCCCTTTCTCTCCAACATTAGTGCCATCAGTGCAAATCATTTGGTGCACTGTGGGCATTACTTAAGGGTCTTTGCTGCGTTTCTTCGTCCCCTAGCTGCAAACTCTTTCATTCCTTTTACTGTACCTCCGTTCATATTTTCTTTCATGTGACTTTCCACCCTCTTGCCAGTTGTTTCATGGTGAAACTGGGAGGTCTTCCTCCTGTTACATCTTTCAAACTCTCGTACTGTCAATTTCCCTTCCAGTGCTGTATGACCTCATAGGTCCCAGTGCTTGGCCTTTGGCCTAAATTCTATATTCTATTCTCTTCTCTCCAACGTTATTAGATATACCTCAGCAAGAGAACATTTGAAAGAGAGGAGTAAATGGCAAAGTATGTTTGGGGGGTTCGATGTATTGCTGATGAGCCCTCCGTGAAAATGTATAAGTTGACTGATGCTGTGGAAGTATTCTGCATAGAGGGTTCATCCACTATTCGGCCGTATAAGTGTGAATGTGGCAATGATTACTGTCTTTATCTCCGGGATCCATTCCATGCCAGGAGATATAATATATATATATATATATATATATATATATATATATATATATATATATATATATATATATATATATATATATATTTATATATATATATTATATTTATATTATATATATATATATATATATATATGTGCGTATGTATACACGAAGAGGTTGGTGTATTCATATGCACGCATTGATATAAAAGCATACACTCGTCACATTTTGCCTAAGCAGACTAAATGAAAGGCCCGGCAGATCTACGCATACAAATGCTGGCAGTCGCCTCATTCATAATTCAGGGACAAAATTTGTAGCGAATGTAAAGTTTGATCACTGAATGACACCGAAGGAAAGGAATCGGAGGAAAAAACCCCTGACGAATACTAAACGCATTTCCATTCTCATTTATGAATCATAAGCCGTTGGCGGCTTCAGCGACACTGTCACTTGAGCGTTATTTATGCATGGAAGTGTGGCACCTGAGCTGATCTAATGCCACTCTGCCGCGCCGGCACTCATCTAGTGCACGTACGCGTGCCAGGTGTGATTTGTACGACGACATTTCCATTTTTCGTCGGGGAATGCTAATTGCCATAATTGGCGTCGTCTTTCTCCACGGGGATGTCTTTTGTAACCTGACGAAGGAGGAGGCATTTTGCAGGGCGATGCCCACAACGCCCCCAGCGCGCATGCCTTCTCTTTTAGGCTCTGTCTGGTTGGGAGTCGCGACGCCCATTCACTACTATGGAAATACTACACTCACACATACTGCACACACACACACACACAAACACACACACACACACACACACACACTGGGAAATACTACAGTGAACGTGGGAAAATGAAATCGCACGTTGCCAGCGTATGACGACTTCTGCTTTTTTCTACGCACGCGGTTTTTCTCCTCTCGCCCTTTCGTTTTTGGGCGGACGGTTCTGCAGGCCGAAAACATCAGCTGGCTTAAAATCGCCCACCCATTTTTCTTATCGCAAACGGCCGCTCCTGATAACAGGTATCTCAAATTAGGACGGCTTTTTTCCCGGCAGAGAAAAACCGGCAACAAGGCCGTGGACCTTCGGCTCGCAAACTTTTTTTTTTTTTCCCTGCCTCAATTTTTTTTTCCCTCCACGAGAACGTCAAAGCCTGGCTGGGCTTCGAATATTTGCATGTATACATTTTAAAGTTGCAGGACCCTTTGGGCGCTCCTAGTTGAAGTGGGCCTCTCCCTCTCTCCCTCCCTCCCTCCCTCCCTCCCTCCCTCTCCCCAACAACCCCCCTTCACACCCTTTGACACACTCCCTCCTTCCCCCACCCCTTCCACGCCCATACCACCTATCACCCTTTTTTCCGCTTTTGTTTTGGTCGTTTTTCCTCTTCCTCCTCCTGTGGAGTAAGCGGTTTATTCACTTACTCGAGTGAAAGAAAGCTCGCTTGATAAAATGGGCCGGTTCTGTTTGTTTCTTTCACTATTTAGATAACAAATCTTGACTTAGGTCTTCATATTTAGAGTGTTTGAATGACTTTCCCTTTCGCTGCTAGAGACTTTGGAGGTTTTTGTTTCGCTTTTCCGATAGGACCAGGCACAAATACACAGATAGGCCTACAGAGGGACAGGGAGGTTGATTGATTGATTTTTGAATAAATTATCTGGTGTGACAAAAAAATGATTGAATAGAAAGAGAGAAAATTTATATTAAAAATAAGCATACATGTAAGTCTCTACTCAAGCACACACACATTATTATATATATATATATATATATATATATATATATATATATATATATATACATATACATATATATATATATATATATATATAACATATTAACAGATATAAAGTTCAAAAGCAGAGAACACTACACTGAATGAAAAAGAGAACAGGCATAGTAAGAGAGAGAGAGAGAGAGAGAGAGAGAGAGAGAGAAACTATTTCATTGTCAGCTTAAAACGTTTGAGATACGTAGCGGGCAATTAGCTGTAGAGAAAAAAAAAGGGGGGGTCCACTACGGAGTTGTGTGTTTAAGGCTATCGTTTTGTCACTGCCGATGCGCTTGCGTCCTTTTATCTTTTTATTTAATGTCATTCTTCCGGGGAGGGAATATATATCTTAATTTTAATTGCAAATTGGCCTATGTATGTATGTGTATATATATATATACATGTGTATGTATGTATATATATATGTGTATGTATGTATGTGTTTATATATATCATAAACATTTTAATTACAAATTGGCTTTATGTATGTATGTGTATATATATATACATGTGTATGTATGTATATATATGTAATTATGTGTGTATGTATATATATTATAAACATATATATATATATATATATATATATATATATATATATATATATATATATATATATATGTTTATAATACACATACATACACAAGCCAGTTTGCAATTAAAATTGATATATATTCCTCCCGGAAGAATGACATATATATATATATATATATATATATATATATATATATATATATATATATATACATACATACATGTACACCCATGAATCAGTTAGCTGATGTTGGATGATCCATACCTTTTGAAGTCTATTTTCTGATAACTATGTATGTTTATAGAAGTCAGAACTGTGTGATGGACATCTGAGGCATTAGAAAATCAGTAAATTATCCAGAGATGAAAAATGTATATATTTTAGATGTATACTTTAACTAGCAGAAGTTTTGTTTTACTTCAGATAGATTGGCATACCACAGGTCTATAAAATCTTCTGCACCATAATCATTTAACAGCTTTTCTAGTGATTTATACCGGATTTTTAAAGGCGGGATGACACTGATGAGCGTGCACATAAAATATGTGCATAATCAACTGTAGCCATTTGCGTATTCAAGTATGCAAGTTATTCTAAACTCTTTGACAATGCAGCCGTGCTTTTATAATGCTATTCATACATTCTAATTGTTCATTGTACCGGAATACCCCACAATTACTTCTGAATTACAAAAACAGACGTTAGTTATGGCATTAGCCTACATTTGACAATGAAAAAAAACTTTCTGTTTATGTTTACAAACAAACATTATGTTTTACATAACAGCTTGTGGATGAAACCTTCATTTGGCGTTCTTCTGACTGTTTTTATAATGTCAGAGAGTCATATGCTTGTCCATGATTATATATCACGGAAACTCTGTAATTGTTCGTGTCATTTTCTGGACCAAAAGATCCTGCCTGTACATTATCAATTTCTTCCTCATTCGTCTTATTCTCACAGTTCTGCAAGAGGCATGCCTGAGTACAGACTATCCCTTTTCTTTACACTGACATCAGAACAGTTTCACGCCTTACTTTTGTTCGAGAAAAATTCTAATAATTTGCCTGGTACTATTAATTTTGCTTCATTTTATTTATATGTTACAATCTGTTCTTTCTGAAGGGCCAAGCACAGGAGATTGGCATCTTTGGAGGACATATGGTGATGGAAGACCTATGTGGAATTGCTCTTTTAACATGCAAAACCCCTCCTGTGTCTGCATCCTCCTGAGAACTGGTTAGTTTCTTCGCTTTAGCTCTAGCATCTTCTGTAACCTTGAAACACAAGTAACTCAGTGTAATAGACATGGTTTACTACCCAGATTTTCTTGTCATGTTTGGTTCTTTCCACTGATTAGTAGTGAAGTTAATCAGTTTTATGTTACTGGTTACAAAAGATATTACTCTTCACCAGTGTTCGAGTTTTTGTCCTGGTATTAATTTGAATGAGATAAATTCTTGTACCTGCACCTCATATTCTTCCTAGCCTATTTGATTGACATTTGCTGTACAGCACACCGAAGCCCCTAATGCGTTCTGATTGCAGGCATTATCATTGACATTAGATTTGCACCTTATATTCTTCCTAGCCTATTTGACTGACATTTGCTGTACAGCACACCCAAGCCCCTAATGCGCTCTGATTGCAGGCATTATCACTTGACGGAAAAGCTTTTTAGAGGTTAGGAGGGGTTTTCGCTCTTCATCTCTTGTATGACACCATTCATCACTGATGCGTTCTGGTGGCCTTTGCATGTCATCAGTAGGTGCCGCCTTGTCTTCTAATTTTCTTCCTTGATGCTGCCTTGTATGATTGTTTTTCCAGGGTGTCCCAGTTGTATTCTAAATAACACTAAAGGCTGGCACCAGAAATATTTCAGAACTTCCTTTAGGTTGAGTTTCCTTTATAAAGCAACGTGGACCATGTGGCCAAATAAGGTGTTGTCATTCTTTAGAACCACTACTTGACTAATGGATATCTTTTCCTCCCTCTTAATTGACATTGTCAGATGTCTTAAGATTTCTCTTGAGGCACTGGACAGGTTCCTCACTTGCCTTTATGTGTGAATGGAACCCCTTCCAGTATCTTCAGTCGTCCTTCTCAGTTACTGCAGACAATCCTCTACTTTAGCTCAGTAGTGAAGGAGTAGCAATAGACTGATATAGAATTTATTTTATGTCTAGTATAAAACGAAGGGTTATCTGAATTTGGTTCTGAAATTTTGTTCCATTGTATGAAGTTCAATATCATCATTGCCAAATGTAGACGTTAATTTTACAAATTTACCAGTCATTTTAGTCTTTTTCAGCCTTATGGGGTCAGTGAGGAGAGCGCAGCATGTGTAGTCTTAAACAGAAGCCTTTAGGGCTATTTTTTTGCAGACTGTTTCAAATTTATCTTCCTTCGTAGGCCGTGGAATCTTTTGCTGTTGCTGTAATGCACTACAGCAGCAATCAGCTTTGTAAGGTACACACAGGTTTCTGGAGAAAAAATGATCTGACCTTCTCATTTGATAAATCATGCAGGCAGAAATGTGGTTACAGGAGGTTCGTCAAGCATGCGACCAAGACCTAACTTCAGGTGACGAGTGACACATAAGCATGTGACTGTGATGGCACTCTGTGATTGGTTGCCAAACCAGGCAGCTAAATCTGGGTTTTGCAGTGTGGCTTGGAGCTTACATGGCTTCCCCCTCGAAAGAGACAAAGAAAAGGAATGTACAATTGGCAGGTGCCTATTACCATACTGTGGATTTTATAGTGATATAAAGCATATTAAAAGTCAGTATTTCCAGTTGAATGTATGGCTACCCCTCATCCTTACGAGGCTGAAAGTGATTGGGATGCTGATATGGTACTCGGCCTCAAAGGAATGCAGTGTTTTACAAATGACATATTGAATGTGCAACTGTCCCACATCCTTAATAGGATGATGCTGTTTGGAATGAGTGTGGTACTAGGTCACAAAAAAATGCAAAACAGAATGTGAATGACATGTACGGGTATGCTGTGATAATATATAGTACAAACGTTCCACATCCGTCTAGGTAACTTTCAGAATGTTGATAAGCTACTAAATTTCAATTTAAAAAATGAAATTTTCTCAACAACGACAGTATAAAGGGACATTATAATATATACACACAGACACAAAACTGTTCCACATCCTTACTTGGTGTTTAGCTTTCCAGGATACCAATAAGCTTCTGGGTTGGCATTTATGTGAGACAAGCTCTGTTTAAAGGTCGAGTTTATATGACAGATGACTCTGAGAGGATGATGGTGGGCTTTGGTCATCTTGTGAGTGGGTGAATTGTAGCCTGTCATTGGTGACCCAGTCCTCGTGTCCTATATCTTCATATTTACATTTATGGACAGGGTAAAGTCCTCTATTTAAGGAAGTTAGAGGAGATTTGCGGAAATCATTCTGAAGGAAAATGAGTTGGCAAATGCTCAGATGACTTGGGGCATAGTTTTCGTTCTGTTGCATCGTTAATGGTTTCCAGTGATTTTTTGAGTCTTGAGATTTCTTTGACTGTTTAGGTAGCATCGTTGGCAGGGGAGAATTTGCCTGGGACACAGATGGTTTCGCTGAATACCATTTCTGCAGATGTCCTGATCACATCTTCAGGGTTAGTGCATAGGCTGAGGAGGATCATGGGTAGTTACCACTTCCAGTTGGACCCACTGCACATTGCGATGAGTTCAGCATTGAAAATATGGTTGGGTATTTCTGCCTTGCCATTTGTGGTGAGGTTATAGGCAGTAGTGTCACAAATTTAACTGTTGTACTTCTGGGGTGGGGGTGGCGTGTGCTGGTACCACGATGAGGAGGGGTGGCATGTGCTGGTATCACAGGTTTGTCCTGTGGTGCCAAAGGGGATGTCTTCCCACCTTAGGTTTGTTATAAAGGTGCGGTAGTCTCTTGTTTTGGTGTGTCTTATTTGGGTATCATTGACACTGTGAGTGACTGTGAGCAGTTTTACATGAAAGTGCAACAGAGCCAGGCTAACCGATTTTTTTTTTTTGGCAACAGTCATTAACAAAAGAAAAGTTGGGTGGAGCACATACTGTCTACATATGTTGGTGTAATTATTTATTAGGAGGGACAGAACTCAGAGCCTCATGGCTGTTGCTTCCTCTTGAGAAGCAAGGGAGAAGTGGCTAAGCGATTTTGAATTTTTTTTTACATTTGTGCAAAATGGTGGTTAGTGCTGGATTGTTATTCCTAACCCAGGTTCGAACCCTAGCTTGGGGGAAGTGTTTCTTCTATACATTCAATCCCGAATTCGAACTTGCTATCAATAAATGCCAGCATTTGGATTTTCAGCTTACAGTGGAAAAATTGCCCACAGCGCTTGAGCGTAATTATGCTAACATGCAAAACCAAACATGACCGAAATTGTTACATTTATGGCGAGGTATGTCACTCCCGCAATTGCCCTATTTATTAGAAGTTCTGGAGGCAATCAAATGAGTAAAGTTAATGCTTGTAAATTAATGAGTAAAGTTAATGCTTATACATTACTGAATGAGGTATTTAAGTCACGGAATGTAGTTTATAACTTTTCTTTGACGACGTTTCCTAGGAAACAATTATCGCAGTTAAAACAGAAGATGCCCTGATAATTTCCCTGCAGGGAGATAGAAAAGGCCACTAAGGTTTTTATTGTTTTTTTTTTTTTTTTTTTTTTTTTTGCCTCGTGCAAAAGTGATTTCTTTGGTAGTTGTGATCTGCGTTGTTAGGATAGTGTGCATTTTGAATTAGAATCCGTCAGTTAATCCATCAGTCGCTCCTTTATTCACCTGCTGACCGGTGGAAAGTCCACACAGAGAGGGAGAGAGTAGAGGGGGCGTTAGGGAGGAAAAAGAGGGTGAAAGTGAGGGAGAGAGAGAGAGAGAGAGAGAGTTTATCGGTTGTCATTCAGAGTTTTCCTGTGTA
>NC_089790.1:9855000-9857500 GCF_040412425.1 Macrobrachium rosenbergii
ACTCTTGCACTGCAGTTTTGTGATTTCATGTGACCTTTCATTTGAGGAGCTAAGGGGTCAACCATCCAAATTTTTCCATGCAGCTTTTCTTTTCCTTTTGAATTGAATATAGAATTTAGGCCAAAGTCCAAGCACTGGGACCTATGAGGTCATCCAGCGCTGAAACGAAAATTGACAGTAAAAGGTTTGAAAGGTGTAACAGGAGGAAAACCTCGCAGTTGCACTATTAATCAGTTGTTAGAAGAAGGTGGAAAGGAGGTACAGTAAATGGAAGGAAAGGTGTTGCAGCTAGGGGCCGAAGGCACGCTACAAAGAACCTTAAGTGATGCCTACAGTGCACCACATGAGGTGCACTGACGGCACTACTTCCCTACGGGGTCCTTTTCTTTTTTAAGATTGGTGATTTTCATGAGGGTACTAAACCGTAATAGAAGGTTTATGTGAGAGTATTAAAGCACGAAGGAAGATTTCCCCAGATAAGAATTGAAGCTGTCCCTTTTATACATATCTTTATTGTTTTTTATTGTCATGCCTCTGAAGGTCATTCTTAGTATTATTTAATCTTGCCTTTAGCATTCAAGGTCAGTCTAATAGGCCTCTTTGCCTAGCGTAATGAAAGTTAGATTCAGTTCATTGTAAGAGAAACTGATTTATCTCTTTTTAGAAATTATGAAAATCAGATATTCCTTGGGTTTTCAAAAAAAATAAACAAATAAAAAAATTCAGTCTTTTACCCCCCACTCACAGTAACTCATTCATAGCCATCAGTGGTTTCATTTCTCCTTTATGAAGAATTTTGAATACCATCATGAACATCAGTTAACTTTTACTAGGTATTATCCTAAAGGTACCTTCCCGTGCCCACTGCATTGGTTATCTGAGGAGATTAATTTGAGGTATTAGTTAAGTGCGACCAGACGCTATTTAGTTTTCTGAAAAAGAAAACTATTGAGGTGGCTATTCGTCTGTCCGTCCGCACTTTTTCTGTCCGCCCTCAGATCGTAAAAACTACTGAGGTTAGAGGGCTGCAAATTGGTATGTTGATCATCCACCGTCTAATCATCAAACAATAAATTGCAACCCTCTAGCCTCGGTAGTTTTTACTTTATTTAAGGTTAAAGTTAGCAATGATCGTACGCCTGGCACCGGTATATGTGCCAACAACACAGGCCACCATCGGCTGAGAGTTTTATTGGCCGTGGCTGAGAGTTTCATGCAGCATTATACGCTGTACAGAAAACTCGATTGCGCCGAAGACATTTCGGCGCATTTTTTACTTGTTTACTGTTGTCCTTAGAGTTGAAGAATGATGCTTCCATTTTGATAGGTAACCTAAAAAGTCCGGAGTCACTTCCATTGGATTATAGAATGATGTGTTTGTCTTTTCAAAAAACTTCTTTCCTTTCAAAAAACTTCTGTCTTTTCAGAAAATTTCTGTCTTTTCAAAAAAACTCTGTCTTTTCAAAAAACTTCTGGCTTTTCAAAACACTTCTGGCTTTTCAAGAAACTTGTCTCCTCAAAAAACTTCTGGCTTTTCAAAAAAACTTGTCTTTTCAAAAAACGTTTGGCTTTTCAAAAAATTCTGGCTTTTCAAAAAAAGTCTGTCTTTTCAAAAAAAAAAAATTCTGACTTTTCAAAAAACATCCGTCTTTTCAAAAACCTTCTGTCTTCTCAAAAAACTTCTTTCTTTTCAAGAACTTCTGTCTTTTCAAAAAATCTTCTGGCTTTTCAAAAAACTTCTGTCTTTTCAAAAAACTTCTGTCTTTTCAAAAAACTTCCGGCTTTTCAAAAACTTATGTCTTTTCAAAAAAAACTTCTGTCTTTTCAAAAAACATCTGTCTTATAAAAAAAACTTCTGAAATGCCGATTTCAAGAGCGTTCGGTACACAAAAGCCACGGCTGACTCTGTAGACTTCATTCTCCTATAATGCCTGTGTTTAGATTCCAATGTAAATCGAAAATTAATTCACTGTGATGGCCTTCTCTCCTTAATTTTCTCATTTATTCAGGGGTTCAGAAATTCCCCTATCATACTTTTGATCCAAGAACCTCATGATCCTCCCGTTATCACTCACAAGATCTGTAGAGGAAATTTGTTTCACTTTTAATCATTCAGCCTTTAAAGGACATAACCTCTTTAACGCTATTCTCTCACAATATGCAAATTTTTTTTATCTTTTTTTAGGTACGTGACGGTGTAAGTAAACTTACATGCACAAATATATAGTACATGTACACACGCGACAATATACATTTTACATATTTGCAACGATCTCTGCTATTGTGTAAACTGGCTTCATAATAATCAAAGTTTAACCTGTATTCTGATTCATATCTGTATTTATATGCATTACATTCTACTACATATCTACACATATTCAAGAAAGAACAAAAATAAAGTCTTTTATCTGTGTGCTCATCTACTAAACGAGCAATCAAATTAGTAGGGTGTATAACAATGCTTAATTTTTTCTCTCTTTTTTTTTTATTTGGTTGGTGT
>NC_089790.1:9862500-9902500 GCF_040412425.1 Macrobrachium rosenbergii
CTCTCTCTCTCTCTCTCTCTCTCTCTCTCTCTCTCTCTCTCTCTCTCCCTCATATCATATCTCTCTCCATGTACGTCAGAAGTCTCTCTCTCTCTCTCTCTCTCTCTCTCTCCTCCCAGTCCATTGTTCCCCGTCGTCCTCCGGTCTGTCCATCCTGATTAATAGGGTTTACAGGCTATTAACTTGTCATTTGCGTCGTCAGCGATAACAGAATATTTTTCCTCTTCCGTAAACGGAGTTAAGAAGACTCGCGGGACGCAGAAGCAATGGGGCTAAATTTTGTTTTCGAAAAGAGGCTGTGTATTTCAGTGGTAACATTTATCGATTACGCGGAATATCGTTTATCTAATGCAGAACCATCGGGTGAATGAAGGACTTCCTCCTGACGAAGGGAAAAAACTTGGTTAGAGAGGCGCCTTCGGAGTCGAATCTGGATGACTGATGGAGTGATGAGAAGCTGTTGAAGAAAAGTATGATTCGATGGCTATATAACTCGAAATTATGGTGGTAAATTAACTCTTACTGATTTAACCTTTGGAAGATGTGGCCTAAGTCATTGACTGGCTGACTCAACGATCAGAACCTTTGGAAGATGTGGCCTAAGTCATTGACTGGCTGACTCAACGATCAGAACCTTTGGAAGATGTGGCCTAAGTCATTGACTGACGGACACAACGATCAGAAGCTGTACTGTAGTAGACGAACACAGTGACTGACTGATTGAGTGGCAGACAACAAAGAGGTACTGACGCTTACTGGCTGAGCGATTAGATTAAGTTCAATAAGGCACTGACTGGTTGATTAGAGCTTGTGGAAAAAGTACGGACTAACTTCTTGATTAGATCATGTTGAAGAAGAATAACCGATTTGCCAAATGATTGGGTGTTTTGGAACAAGACAATGATTGTACGATTACAAGATTTGTAAAGAGGCCGCGACTGACTTATTGACCGGTTAGAAGATTTTAAAACACTGACTGAATAAGAAGAGACTAATGTAATTACTGAGTGCTTGGCAGCTACTAAAGAACGTACAGAGTAGACTATGTGGATGACAAAGACTTTGAATAGCTAGAAATTCAAGAAGAAATTAAATGACTTGAGTCATGAGAAGCTGTGGAAGAAGAAACTAGATAAATTACTGAATTTTAGAAAGTGTGAATAAAAACACTTAAATAAATGATTGAGCGATTAGAAGCTGATTGACCAGTTGATCAGAAGCCCAGAAAGTGTTGGAATTGTAAGCATTAAAAATTTATTGTCAATATGAATCAATTCTAAGCTATAGAAAAAGGAAGATTTTACTCACAAATCATCCTGCCCCGTGGATGGTTAGTGCCGTCAGTGAACCTCACGCGATGCACCGTAGGCATTACTTAAGGTTCTTCGCAGAGTCCCTTCGGCCCTTAGCTTCAACCCCTTTCATTCATTTTACTGTATATCCTTTCATATTTCCTTTCTTCCATCTTACTTTCCATCCTTTCCTAACAATTGTGTCATAGTGCAACTGCGAGGTTTACCTCCTGTTACACTTTTAAAACCTCCTTTACTCTCAGTTCCCCTTTCAGCGCTGAATGACCTCTTAGGTCCCAACGCATGGCTTTTTGCCTAAATTTTATATTTCTTCCACAGATCATCCTTTTGGTTTTGCCTGGGTTCCACAGTGCGGTAATCCCGAGTTCAAGTCCTGTTCATCTTGCTGTCTCTGTGAACTAGGAGTGGGGAGTCTAGGGCGACTCGTGGGTCTACCTGCAAAGTCTTCAGGAGCAAGGCCTGGTTCTCCGAGGACCTAGCTTGGGTGGAGAGGGAGCGTGGGCTCTGATCATGTGTGTATGCTCGATCTCGAGGACGAGGCTTGTCCTTCTCCTCTGCCATTCATGAGCGAACTTTTTAAACCTTTAAAGAAGCCATTAAGGAAGACCGAGATCAAATATATGTTAGCTTGTCTTTGATTATTCAGGCAAACTAATGTTAGGAAATTTTAGGTTAAATGAAGTGAGTGATTTCTACACACATATTCTTTGCAGTATCAATATATGTGTATATCTGTGAGACCAGAGGTATACAAAAACAATGTGTTTTCCTCTAGTGAAGCCCTTCGGTGCTCTCTCTCTCTCTCTCTCTCTCTCTCTCTCTCTCTCTCTCTCTCTCTCTCTCTCACTTTTTAATGACACTCACCTGGCACGACTGGTTAAAAATATGTTCCTGGCGTGAGTGTGTGTGTGTGTGTGTTGGTATGTTTATGATCCCAAAACTTTTGAACTTACAGCGGTAAAAAAATCTCTATCTACTATGCATCCCTAAATTCCAATACTACAAACTCCTTTCTCTTGCGTGCCCACAAACACAGCCCGGGGCTCGTTAATTTATATTCTAGCCGCGGCCGAATCATTTTAAAAGCGATAAATAAAGTTTTCTTTTACCGCCGATAAAGGTGGCTAGTACAGTCAAACACATTTTTGCCCCTCATTGTGAAAGGTGAGGCAGAAGAGCGTTGCGTGAATGTTTGATCATGCATGGAGGTTTTGGCAATTTTCTAACCAGGTAACAAATTTCTTTGTTTTTTCTTAACTGGATTTGCTGGAATGTGGCCAACCGCGTGATTATATTTAGTGGTTGCTTAGTGTGCTGTCCATTGCACTTGCAGAATACAAAATGGTAGCATCAGAATACTGAAAAATAAAAATTCAAGAGAATGATACCTTGAAAGAAACAATTATCACATTAAGTAAAAGATGAAAATGAAACGCGTTTAATGTGTGGAATACAGTACCCTTGCGTAGCAAATACCTATTTAACCTCTGACCTGTAATTATATTACCGTAACTAAGACCAGCCTCGTACAGTATTGAATCTCCATCAACGATAAATGATATACAGGAAGCTTGAAAAGTTTATCATCGAAGATATGAAAATTGTAGGGCTTTAAAGAACCTGAACGTTATCCGACAGGCGACCATATACAGTAGAAGACAGGACAGAATGACGGACGTACAGGTAGATTACCTGTTGCTCTCAAACGGTAAACTTTGTTATAAAAAGATGCAGCAACTGATTTTATTTTGGTCATTTTTTTACAGTCAAAAGACGGGCGCTGCAGTAAAGTGTTCGATAGTTTTCATTTTGATGAATGGCAGAATTACCGTTTAGAAGGAAACATGTTAATTTTAGGAGGAAACATTGGCGGCAAAGAAACCTGAAAGCTGAAAGGGAATCGTAACTTACAGCTTACCAAACAACAACTATATCATCTGGTTACGCCAACTTAAATCTGTGCGTCCTAATTTCGTAAAATTCTCTCTATCTTCAGGTGAGGTTCGGGCAAAGACGGCTAAAGCTACCAGAACGAATAATTAAACTAATTTTCCTTAGAAGAAGAATAGCAGTTAGAATATATTCCATTTTGCGGTCTGGGCCACATCATAATCATTTTTTGTGGTGCACCGAAAGCAACGGAATAACCTGAAACGACGGAGGCCTACCTGGAAATAATGTAAGGCCTAAATTCATCCCTCCTTTCTTGAGAGAGTGTCAGAACCACACTGACAGGTGATTTTTCGTAAAGGTCTCCATCGGCCGCCGTCGAAAATAACTTTTCTCTGAAGAATCATCTTTTTGTTCCAAGGAAGGCCAAACGCTGCGCGTTCCGTTGGATAATATTATTTTACAAAAGGTAGAATACCAAGTGGAAGTTATCTTTGGGTGTGTAGCAAATATGAGCGGTGGTTTGTTATCATTACTGTCGTTATCTTTAGTTCGTTATTGTTATGACATGCGGAATCACGTTTGGTTAGGGGAAACTATTTTTGCTGTTTTTTTGTGGAAACTTACCCTTAAGTCCTCTTGTCCCAAACCAGACCTTGATTTTTGCTGATTGCAATTTCAGTTTCAACAGAGTTGAAGATAGATTTTCCGTTTGCCTTTCTGTCAATCCACGAGATATCCGAAAACTTACCCGTAGACTTCAGTGATATTTTGAGATGAATCCGGAATCGGGACTTCGAATATTTTTTTTTTGTTTTTAATTGCACTTTAGCAGGACCTCGATTTTTTTTTTTTTTTTTTTTTTTTTTATTGTTATTTAATTTTTCTTTAAATCGCGCTTTAGGGGAGTTGTTGATAGTTTGAGAGAGAGAGAGAGAGAGAGAGAGAGAGAGAGAGGGAGAACTGAGAAAGGAAGGGACAAATCATACCCAACAATTTGATGCCCTGTGAGCATCCTCCAACGATCAGTATATTAAGGGAATCCGGGAAAATGATGATAACTCCCTTTAACGTCAGCATTACGCGATCTTTCTTTTCTCTTTCGTCCCTTTGCTTATAACTTTCTCCTTTATTTATGTTTCATTTGTTATTCTTATGCTTTATTTAAGCACTGTTTTTCGCGGTATTTCTTTGGATCGTTAATTATTTTTGCCTGTGTTGTCCGACATTTTTTTCGGTTATTTTATACGTATATGCCATACAGAAATACGCATCTTATTTATATATATATATATATATATATATATATATATATATATATATATATATATATATATATATATATATATATATATATGTGTGTGTGTGTGTTTATGTATGTATGTATGTATGTATATGTATAAAACCACTAAAACCACATAATACGCCTTACTTTTCAGACCCATGCTTGTGTCAAACTGTTCATTGTCCCAACTTAGCATTCTAACGAACACTTTTTATTGCTGTCAGTAGCGTAACATTTTCACCACACAGCCGTACCATCTATATTGACTATCGATTCTGTGATGTAGCTTTTCCTGTGTCCATGTACGCCACGTGCAGACTTTTTCCTGTTAATTTCCAGCTACTTCTCGCATAACTGCATATTTAAGTAAATATGTAAAGCAAAAGTCGTATGCTTGTGCATTAATAATAATAATAATAATAATAATAATAATAATAATAATAATAATAATAAATAATGAGTTTGTATGTGTATCTTTGCTCGAATTTGTTTTTGAATGTTTTTCTAAACTTCATTAAAGTAACCCTTTATCAAATTCGAACTTTTTTTTTTTTTTCGAAGGAGGCAATGACCTGACGGGATCTACTCTTCAAGAGGGACACTATGTAAGTTTTTGTCATTTTTGTACTTTGTGGCGTATGTCGTATACTAGGTTCTAAATTGAACTTTTCATTTTTCACCAACTAAGTCTTGTTCCTTAAATTATGCTAAATCTTGTTTCCTATCTTGCAGTGCAATATGCAAGCGGAAATTAAAGGAATAAAGTATTTTTTACCCACACCGAGAAAGGAACGCGCAATCTCGAAGCGGCTCAATATCCGTCAGTCACTTGACTATTGTAATAGGGTACCTTTTGTCTTTCAAACCACTGAAAGTATTTAAAAGTATTTAAAAGGAAAGTCTCCCTTTTCCCAAAGAGAGAACCCATCGCATTGAAATTCGTTTAAAATCCAGTTCAAAGAGCATTCGATTTTTTTTTTTTTCTGCAGCCTCTTAATTTTAAACTACCCTCGGAATCACGCTTACCTGCGTCGAAGGACCGATGCCAGCCGCATTTCCGAATCCTTCCGGGGTGACCTGCATTGCGGGATCTCCTTTGTGGTCGTTATTAAGGCCTGCATATGCAACCGCCTTTCGGGGACCTGCATTGTATGGCGTGATTAAAGGTCCTTCGTACTATAGGCCATTGTGGGTGATATGCATAACAGTTTTTCGGCGTCTTTTTTTTTTTACATTCAAATCTGCATTGTCGATCGGGGTCAGGGGTTTAGGATCTCGTGATGGAAAAAGAGAGGAAGGACGCCCGTTTTTCGAAGGAGGCGCATCGATCCTGCAAAAAATGTAAGGTCAGTGATTTATGCTCGAGAATTTCTAGGTAGGGAAATGGTTGCGCGGAAACGGAAGTGCTCGCTATGCACTGGCTCCAAAGAGTATTATTATTATTATTATTATTATTATTATTATTATTATTATTATTATTATTATTATTCAGAACATGTATTTAATTGTTAAGTAAAGTTACTGGACGAGTAAAGGTAATTCATTAATATCCACAGCTGTTAAAGATGAGTACGAAAATTTTTTAAGCAAGGGGAAATAACGCTGAATAATAATCTTAATTTCATCGCGCCAAAGCTTTCTTTTGCGATTATCGTTTCCGTAATTTAATTTATTGGTTTCTTTTTAGGTAGAACTGCACATACACACACTATATAAAATATATCCATATATATGTAATATATATATATATATATATATATATATATATATATATATATATATATATATATATATATATATATATATATATATATTACTGAATAGCTGATGTGCATGTGACGTTCATTAATTCAAGATATTGCCTCTCTTTTCTTCTAGAGAAATTTATATATATATATATATATATATATATATATATATATATATATATATATATATATATATACCTATATATACGGTCCCAGTGGTTAAATAAGACTGCCTTCTTCCGAATGATGTACCTAGTAGTCAGTCAGCTTTTGTTGTTCACAACCAGGTTGATGAGGGGAATGAAAACAGCAACCTCGACTCCAAGAAAGCATTGAAACTCTTAAAGGAAAAGCATTTAAGTATAAAACTATAGTTAAATGATATCAATAAATATTTCAGCCCATGAAAGTCATCATAGACAATTTTGATTCGTAAGTAAATCAATTTTATGGTTTTTCGAATATATTTTTACATTGTTGCGTTTGATCCTTACATGGGTAACTTCCAAAATATATTTCGCTCTTGAGAATACTAAACGTTACAGTTCGTCCTCGTCGATGACTAATGTTGTTGTGACGCCACTTTTGTGACCTCACTTTTGTGGTAAATCTTTGTAGGAAATTGCACGTGATGAGGAACAGGGATGATCGGAAGCCGGGGGGGTGGGGGTGTAAGAGGTGGGGGAACGACACGAAATAAATGAAAAATAAAAGAAATAGTAGATGAAGGAAGATGGAGGAATGATGGATTGGGGCGGGACCCACCCATCTTGCGTTGAGCTATGATTTGATTTACGGTTTTCTAGTGTTGAAATGTGTATTAAAACTAAGCTCCTTTATTTTATTAATGTACCATTGCTTATGCAGTTTTATTGGGAATGGTAAACTTTTTTAAGCTTTTGCTGATGGAAATAATGATAAACTGTCTTTTTTAAGCTTTTGAATTTTTCCTCAGTGTCATTCTGACATCCGCAGACTTATTTATATCAAAATTCGTTTTAATTATCTTTATATTCAAACTGTTAATATTTCTGAATTTTTCCAAAGTGTCATTCTAAAGTTGACATCAAACTTAATATTTCAGACTTATTTATATCAAAACTGTTAACGTTTCTGAAGTTATATTTATATTCAAACTGTTAATATTTCTAAAGTTAGATTTATATTCAAACTGTTAATATTTCTAAAGTTAGATTTGTATCCAAACTGTTAATATTTCTAAAGTTAGATTTGTATCCAAACTGTTAATATTTCTAAAGTTAGATTTGTATCCAAACTGTTAATATTTCTAAAGTTAGATTTGTATCCAAACTGTTAATATTTCTAAAGTTATATTTTGTTAGTTTGTCAAACAAATTTCTGTTAGATTTGTATCCAAACTGTTAATATTTCTAAAGTTAGATTTGTATCTAAACTGTTAATATTTCTAATGTTAGATTTGTGTCTAAACTGTTAATATTTCTAAAGTTAGATTTGTATCCAAACTTAATATTTCTAAAGTTAGATTTGTATCCAAACTGTTAACATTTCTAAAGTTCGATTTGTATCCAAACTGTTAATATTTCTAAAGTTAGAATCGTGAAAAGGAAAATTAGAACAATCCGCCCCCCTCTCCCCATAATCCCTTACCCTGCCCTTGCTCTACCCCCGGGGCCATTCGTCCCCCGCCATGAATACAAACGGCCAACCAACCGCATCCTCCAACATCCGGAACCTTCCACACAAACGCACAAACACACACGCACTCGCTCCTCGCGATAAATCTGCGTCCGATGAACACGGCCGGTTTTTACCGCCGATATTTCTTCCTCTTAAATCCGACTTAAAATCCGGGGACACCCACTAAACGCACCAATCTTCCTTCGTTATTGCATTGGTCTCGCTCCAGTATTCACGGCAGCAGCAGCAGCAGCAGCACCAGCAGCCGCTACAAGCCTTTTTATTCCTTTTATTTCTTTCCCTGCCGAGGGGGGTCTGTAAATGCAAATACACTTCGGTTTGAAGAGAAGAAGAAAAAAAAATCGACACACTCGCTCGCCGTCGATAGAAAAGAAAGATGGAGGGGGAAAAAAGAATTTAGCGGCCGTTTCATTTTGTCATTAATTTGCATTTTTCGAACGTGCAGGTAAGTTATCTGGTCTTTAGGGGGAATTGCAGGTCTTTACGGGGGGAATTGCACTTCATTTCCCGGCGCGTTTTTGCTCGGGGATATTGTTTTTGCCCTGATTTGCATTCATTTTTCCCTCCGCTTTTTCTTCCATGGTCAGTGAGGAGAAGCATATTTTAGACGAGTCTGTTGTAACGGCTGTTAATGTCTTTGTTTTTCGTTTCCGGGAGGAAGGGTTTTGAGAATGTGGAGAAGTGGGTTGAAGGGGAGGTTTTTGGGCTTTCCGGCTTTCTTTTACAATTTAAGAATATGTTCCACTTGGAGTTTATTACAGAGATGCATCAAAGAAAACGTTCTAGATGCGTGTTGTTTTCATGGGATTATCAAAGACCAAATTCGATTTGAGAAAGTGTATTCCCACAAAATATAAAAAATCCATTTCAGTCAGGAGCCTGATTTCAAAAGAAATCAAGGGATACATTCCATATATGGATTATTGGATGCCTAATTTCAAAAGAAATCAGGGAATACATCCCATATATGGATTATTGGAAGCCTAATTTCAAAAGAAATCTAGGAATGTATTCCAGATGTGGATTATTGGATGGCTAATTTCAAAAGAAATCAATGAATACATCCCATATATGGATTATTGGAATCCTAATTTCAAAAGAAATCAAGGAATATATTCCAGATGTGGATTATTGGATGGCTAATTTCAAAAGAAATCAATGAATACACTCCATATATGAATTATTGGAAGCCTAATTTCGAAAGAAATCAAGGAGTACATTCCAGATATGGATTATTGGAAGCCTAATTTCAAAAGAAGTCAAGGAATATATTATAGATATGGATTATTTTCAAGAAAATATCAAAGATCAAGCTCGTCTTTAGAAATTTAATTTCCAAAGGATACAAAGAAAAATCCATTTCAGCTAAGAAGCCCAATTTCAAAAGAAATCAAAATGCATATTGCTATTAAGAAGTTACCTTGAGAAGAGTATCAAAGAATATATCCCACTTTAGAAAAAAATCAACCTACTCAGACGACACAAAGGAGGGATAAACCTGCATAGGTAAACTGCATTTATGACCTGAGGATTAAGACCGACCTACGAAGGTGCAAGAGAAAAAAAAAAATAAAAGATTGATCTTTTGTCCATTTCGGGACAGCCTTGCTGAGAAGACTAATGCCATGGATCTCCTTCCTTTCGTGACCTGCGTAGGGTTATTATGCATTGGTTCCTCGTCTGGGGATTTCTTGTTCTCGTAATGTTAGAATTCCCACGCGGAAAAGGAGACAATGTCAGCGCCGAGAGAGTTGAGGTGGCGTACTTTCTAAAATGACAGAGATGAGTGAATCTAAATCCAAAAAGAAATGTATTCTTTGATTCGCACTGGTCGGTAAATCACTAATGAGGTTTTGGACAAAGATTCCTGGCTGATATTTTCGAGCCCTTGCATTTGATGTATGGAGTTTTTTATCATATCTTGTTGCTGCTGAAGAGTGAATTCACGTAAAATTTTTTTTTTTTTTTTTTAAATGAACCTGAAGGTTAAAGGTTAGCACAACTTCACGAAAACGAAGACATGAAAACTAAAAACCTAAACTGCATTATCGGTTGGTGTCATTAACTTTCTACAGCTGACTAAAGAAGACGACAGCGTTCACAGTTAAATGCGGAAGGCTTACCCAGTAACCATTCTACCTTCGAAAACTATTCACGGAGGTTTAAGGAGAATGCAGTCATCGGGCCTTTGAAAAGTGCAACTGACATTCCTTAAATGCATCGCGGCTAAATGCGCTGGGAAAATGGGACCTGCACTCTGTGACCTGCATTGTCGGACGTGCATTGTTGACCTGGTGAGGAAGCTTAGAGATCCGGAGGGGGTAGAGCGGAGGAAAAAATCCTCCTTTTATTGTGAGATATCCATTGCTTATAAAAAGAAAACTATAAAAAAAAATTGAATCAGAAAAAGGTCGGGGCAGGAGGAACTGCATATTGCAGAGCAATTTCTGTTGAGAGTGACATTAACGGTAATACGGTTGCCGTAAGTTGCGGAGGCGGTTGGAGAGAGAGAGAGAGAGAGAGAGAGAGAGAGAGATCCATATTAGAATAAAAAGGAGCAACAAAGGATGAAGATTGGTCCTCTTCGTAAATAATTTCTTTGGGTGATATTACTGATAATAACGTTACAGATGGCTTTGGAGAGAGAGAGACAGAGACAGAGATAGAGAGATAGAGAGAGAGAGACAAACAGACAGAGACAGCGAGTCTTATTATAGTAAAAAAAAAGGAGAAGCAAAGGATGAAGATTAGCGGCCTTTATATATAATTTATGTTGGGTGACATTATCGGTAATAACGTTACAGAATTTTTGGAGGGGAGAGAGAGAGAGAGAGAGAGAGAGAGAGAGAGAGAGAGAGATAACAGCACCTTATTTCAATGCTGACAACATCACAATTTTAGTGCCTGTTGCTTAGAAATTTCAACAATGTTTTTGCTGCTTAACGTCAAACATCATATGGGGGAAACCTATGAAAGTGTTCATATTCATAAATCTGAAAAAAATATCGATCTCATGTCTAGCAAGGCATCACAGAATTAAAATCAAATGGTATAATAACTCACTATGACTAGATAATCAGCAACTGCAAATATAATAATCCTGAAGAAGGCAATTATGTTTGAATGTATCTTGAAGCGTGGAGACTCAAACTCAAGACTTGTTTTTTTTTTTTTGTCTGTTATCTTATTCTGTAAGCGGTTTGTGTCTGTGCATATAATTCATCAGATTTCCGCTTTATGAAAGAAAAGAACAAACCTGTTGACCATCCAGTATTTGCAGTTTGCCGGTAGAGTAGATGTAAGTTCATTAAACATTTCTTTATAAAAAAACTATCCAGAAAAGATCAGTGAGGAGAAATTATTATTAAAGTGTTTTCAAAAGACTGCCTTTTGAGAAAAAACAGAGAGCGGTTTTCAATATCAAGTGGGAAGTTTTATTTATAAATAATACTAAATATTTCAAAAATATTTTTTATCTTGAATGGGTGTTGAATATATTTCAGAGTAGAGAATGTCATCTCAATAATGAAAAGTAATTTTACATAAAAAAGATATTTCACAAAGGAAAGTGTAATTTGAAAGACGGATAAACTATTTCATAAATGAAAATGTCGATTCAAAAAATTAAAAGGCAATTTGACTTTGAAAAATGCCATTTGACGAAGTGGAACAGTATTTTTTCTGAGAGTATTCTATTTCTACTAAGGAAAAATATCTTTAACAAAGGTGAAACGTAAAATATCAGAAAAACTAATTTCTCAAGAAAATCAAAGAGCTGCATAAAAACGTAATTTCCATCATTGTAAAAGATCTGATAAGTTCTCGCAGTTCAAGACAAGGAAACTCTTTACGAAACTCTTTACCCATGGAGCCTCCACATCGGTCTCTCCCCCCAAAAAAAAAAATTCGGCGGAAAAGGCCTATATGCTGGCCCAGTTGCACACCTCCCGTTCCCACCGTGTTGCAGCTGCATGCATGTGCACCTGCAACTGAAACTGCATCTCGATAACATTCCCCTTGACTCTTTTTTTTTTTTTTTGTTCTTTTTTGTTCTTTTTTTCATTCACAATGCAACTCGAAGGAGGTTATTCCTTTCTCTGTTGTTGAATGGGAAAGAAACTCTCGATACTTCATTTCCTTTTTTTCCCCTTTTTTTCCAACCCTTTTTTTATTTCCCTTCCCCTTTCTGGTTGCAAACTCTGCCGCTTTAATCCGCAGGAGTTGTAGGACTTAGGCCCACGTCCTTGTTGCGTTGCTTATCAAAACTTCCTCTTTTAGCCTTTAGGGGTCTTTTTTCCCCTTTGGGAGATCTTGCATTTTCTCTCTCTCTCTCTCTCTTTTTTTCATGAGGCAAGTCGTTTTTCACTTATTAGTTTCAGATTAGGAGGTACGATGTTGGGTAGTCTGTCTGTCTGTCTCTCTCTCTCTCTCTCTCTCTCTCTCTCTCTCTCTCTCTCTCTCTCTCTCTCTCTCTCTCTCTCTCTCTCACGGAAATAGTATGTGGAAATGTTAAATGCTGTGTTTCTCTTTTACACACGCACACACCCGCAAAATAATATGTGAAAGTATTAATTTAAATGATGTGTTTCTCTTTCGCGCACATACACACACATACGCACACACACACACAGAAATAGTATGTGGAAATGTTAAGTGCTTAAATGCTGTGTTTCTCTTTCACACAGACAACCGCAAGATAATATGTGAAAATATTAATTTAAACGATGTGGTTCTTTTTCACACACACACACACACACACACACACACACACACACACACACAATAATATGTAAAAATATAAAATGCTATCTTTGTGATTTGGGGACATGGAAGTGTCCATTCCTACACACATAAAAGGTAATTTTATCCGAAAAGCATGTGTGATCATTTACACGTAAATGTCTTTAAATGTGATCAATATAAAATAAAATGTACTGTATATTGATGTATATGAACACGCCAAAAAAGATGGTTTCTCTCTCTCTCTCTCTCTCTCTCTCTCTCTCTCTCTCTCTCTCTCTCTCTCTCTCTCTGTGGGAATGTTGCCACAACTAATCACACATGACAAAGACCGTGGGAGAAGTGTAGGCCCACTTGTCGAGTTCCCATGTATTATTTAATGCGTCGAATTTTCATACATTAATCATTATCTATAAAGGTGATTTTCCTTATTTACGCACATAGGGTTAAATTATAAGTCCCTAAGAGTTAGAGAAAATACATAAAAGGTCCACGTATCCTCAGAGTATTAGCGATGAGACACCTGCACTCTGGATTTGTAGCGGAAAAAAGGCTTGGGAAAAAACAGCTCCGTAGTAACCTACAATTTTCCCATAACAATGGGCGTCCCTTTACACCGCACGGGCGTGTATGAATATTAATGAAGAAAAAGCGTACGCACTGTGAGGAACTGTAGCGTGAAGTAGGAAGATGATAGAGTGTGAAAATTCTATTCTAATGCGGGATTCAATTATGGGACTGCTTCTGGAACTCGTACGTTCACATACATACGTTCATACATTTTATATATATATATATATATATATATATATATATATATATATATATATATATATATATATATATATATATATATATATATAATATGTGTATACAGTATATACATACTAGTATATGTATTCATGTATATATATATATATATATATATATATATATATATATATATATATATATAAAATATATGCTTGTTTATACTATAGCACATATGAATATATATATATATATATATATATATATATATATATATATATATATATATATATATATATATATATATATATATATATATATATATATATATATATATATATATATATATATATATATATATATATATATATTATATTTATATATTCATATACACATATTTTAGTAAAATATACATACATTTATATGTATATGCATATGTATATATTAATATATAAAAAGTTGCACATATTTAAGAGTACATAGTCTACATAGTCGCATACATCCGAATATACCTGTACTCCTATAAATATCAGAGAGGGCGACGATATCGTCCCATCTGATTTATTAATTTATTTTGGAGGACTCGCTCTGTTTAAGTTAAAATATCCGCCTATAAAATCCCACCTATAATAGCATTCCACCACACCAGCGTTGTTAGAAAAAAAGGGCAAATATTTGTGAAATAATTTAGCGACATTAAGAGAAAGAAAAAAATTCATGATGGGCAGAAACGCAGATATTTTCTAAAAAAAAAAAAAAAAAAAAAAAAAAAAAAAAAAAAAATCCACCATAGGACGAATCCACCATCGTAAAAATTCGATGGGTTCCATTTTTCCCTTTGTGACTGTACGTCATTGTTTATGAGCAGGAGAGCAAAAAGGGGACTTGTTTTTAACCCTATTTTTTTTTCGAATCCCGACAGCTTCGTGTCCATAATGCAGTCGAAATGTGGGAGACAAAGCTCAATCTTTTCCAAATTTATTTCCGACTGCTCAGCTGCCTTGCTCAAATTCGTAGAAAAAAAAGAAAGGTTTTTTTGTGCAGTTTTCATGTTTGTAATGCAAGTGAAATGTCGACAGATAAAAATGTCATTTTATGTCTCTTAACTCTTTTATAATGCACTGGGAGGGTAAATAGTCTCTCTCTCTCTCTCTCTCTCTCTCTCTCTCTCTCTCTCTCTCTCTCTCTCTCTCTCTCTCTCTCTCTCTCTCTCTCTCTTTTCCCGGGTTGCATGATCATGTACTATGTAAATGGGGAGGGAAAGGATATATTGTTAACTGTAGTTTAGATGTTCACTCCAAAGCCTTTATAGTTTTATGTTTATTTGTTTTGAAAAGGAAGTGTTAATTATTGTATATATTTTTCAAATGCAGTTCTAAAATGACGGATGGGAACCTAATGATTCTCTTCGTTTCTTTCGAAAATATAATTTAATCTTAAAAATCATTAAGAGTATTTTATTGTAAGTGATACACGTTATGGCCAATGACGCATGGTTATTTATTGTAAAAATGCATGTTGTTGATATTAACAAGTACATTAATACTATACATGCTCTTTTGAAACGTAGATGCATTAGATGCATTTATCCGTTGACAGGAAATGTATCTGCCCTCTTGAAAACATTTGCGTTTGTGCCATTCAAATAGTTCATAAATCTACTTACTGTGTCATTTTATAGATGTACATACTTGCACATGACCACAGAAAAAAAGTACATGTAAGACAAAAGGAGAAATGATAGCGCAGAATCTATGCTAAAAATAAATCTGAGATATCGTCTTCTTGTATAGTATGAAGGGCCACTGTCTTATAAGAATTCTTTATGACAACTGTGCTAATTTTTTCCTGAAATATTTTAACTTACTTTCTTTTATCTTTGCATTTTGTTTTCAAAACTGACAGCTGTGATCAGTGTGTTGTGGTGATTCGTAAATGGAATAAAATATAATAAAGTGGCCTAATTGATCAATAAAAAATATTGTTTTCCTTCGACTGAACAGTTATAGAGGAGTCAAGCACCGTTCAAATACTGATGATAATGACAAGAGTAAAATGGGCTTGAAGTCCCATCTCGCCATAACAACCAGAAAACCTGCATAATCTAAAGCGCCTAATATCCCAAAGCATAAGGTTTCCGAACGGCACTTTTAAAAGTGATCTCTGATTACTGCGAAGCAAAGGATGGGACCGTGAGAGGTGATTAGATCTCCACTCTGTGTTGCATATTGCCCTGCCTCTTTTATCTCGTCTTAGATCAATCAGCCATTGGCATCATATTAAACTTAGTCCTTGCAGTCCCCTTAATCGTAGCGCATCTCATCTTCATCAGTGCTTTGAATTGTTGATCTTTTATTGGTTGATTGCTCAGGAACTAAAATCGTGGCGTTCTGGTCTTCACTGGCTCCGTTGTTAAGGGTCTGGGATTTGAGCAAATTCATTTGCAGGCAGACTGCTTTACGCGGCGCTTTCCTCACTTATTTTCTAAATGAGGAATTGAGGGACTCTGTTAATGAGGAATTCAAAAATTGTTGAGAAACAGTGGTAGAGCAACAGAGCAGAGGAATGGATCAAAATGCTGTTGAGGGTACCGCGTATGCTAAAACTACTAGGTAAAGTTTGAGAGGTCCTGAATCTCTTCCTGACAGTTTCGTGACATCTCGAAGTTTCAGTTTATTTATATTCCTCATTTTTAGTTTCATTCGTTTTCGTTGGATGCTGATCTTTTGACTTCATTGTTGAGATGTTCTGTTCTTCTGTTATGTATGTGTGGGTAACAGTCCGCTTAAACAGGCACCCGCTGTTATAATAACCAGTTCGATTCAAGATTTTGTAAGTGTTAAGATTTAAGTAGGACTACGCTTTGTTTGCATGTTCCAAAAGGTAATGTCTTATTACTGAGTAATCGTTAGAATGGCGCCACTCAACTTGCTTCTTGGTATCTAATTTCATCTGCTCTGCTGATAAGCTTTTCACCAAGTAGGTAATATATTTTTAGTTTTATGAAAAGAAATCTATTGTGCCGGCTTTGTCTGTCCGTCCGTACTTTTTCTGTCCGCCCTCAGATCTTAAAAACTGCTGAGGCTAGAGGGCTGCAAATTGGTATGTTGATCATCCACCCTCCAGTCATCAAACATGCCAAATTGCAGCCCTCTATCCTCACTGATTTTATTTTATTTAATGTTAAAGTTAGCCATGATCGTGCTTCTGGCAACGCAACAAAATAGGCCACTAGGGCCGGCTGAGAGTTTCACTGGCCGCGGCTCATACAACATTATACCGAGACCACCGAAAGATAGATCTATTTTCGGTGGCCTTGATTATAAGCTGTACAGAAAACTCGATTACGCCGAAGAAACTTCGGTGCATTTTTTACTTGTTTTTATATTAGTGCACATTTCAAGTCTTGCTAGTACGACTGTTTGTCACTAAACATATTGGAATATATTAATTTTTTGTAAGAGAGTTTCTTATTAATTTCTTATTCATATAAGAAACATTTTAGTTAGGGTAAAAAAAAACTGTATTTTTCGTAATTTCGTTTCTACAGTACTTATGATACCTCGCATTCGTTAAGTATAGAAATATTAAAGTTAGTTCTTTGTAAAAAAAAAAAAAATGGTTAGGAATAAGGTTTTTTTGAAATATCCTTTAATGTTTTGCGTCAAGATTGCAAAATGCATTCTTTTTTCCCAGATAATTTTTCAGGTTCCCTTTCATTAATGACAATAAGCTAATTAGTTGTAATTCCATTTTGCTCAGTTCTTCCGACTTATTCGGTATGAAACGCGTGAGAGGAATACTGTGCAACAGCTCTACCTCTCTCTCTCTCTCTCTCTCTCTCTCTCTCTCTCTCTCGATTTAAGAAGCAAATGCGCACCTGCACGGGAAGATTCAATGCATCTCGCCGACCATTTTTTGCCGCCAGTTGCAAATGCATTTTAGGGTGTCCCTATGGGCTGACGTGACTAAGGAAGGGGAGGGGAGGGGAGGGGTGGGAGGAGGATGGAGGAGGGAGAGGCGGCAGGACATGAACCTATAGAGGGACAATGATAGATGTGGGATGAGGCATCCTCAGGTTTATTGATCTTTTTGAAAATGTACTCGGTGCTCTTAGTCACTAAGTGCACGTAACAGTACGTATATTGGTATGTGTGAAATAAAAAACATTATATGTATATATATATATATATATATATATATATATATATATATATATATATATATATATATATATATATATATATAATATATATATATACATACATATATATATATATATATATATATATATATATATATATATATATTTTGTCGTCACTTGTGTACGCAAGACCTTTTTGTATTAACAAATATCGATTGCAGAAGCTCTTATCAATTATAATTCCCTATGTGTGAAATTATTCCCAAGGTATAGCTTATTCGATATTAAGGATATTTGATATATAATATATTTATATATATATATATATATATATATATATATATATATATATATATATAAATATTTGATATATATATATATATATATATATATATATATATATATATATATATATATATATATATATATATATATATATATATTTATATATGTACGTGTGTGTTTTGTATGTATGTATGTACGTATATCTGTATGTGAGTATGAAACTTTTGTTGGCAATAATAGTTCCGGCTAAAAGTTCTTTTGGAACCAGAAGACTTGTTCGTCAAAATTACTTATTAATGAAAAAAAAAATATTTCCATTTCTACATTAACAGTTTAACCAAATTAAACTTTTTCTAATCGAAATGGGGGCTACAATTTCCATCCAAATGGCCCTTTGCAAATCCTATCCATTTTTACGTATAGAAGATTATGATTCTTATTTTCCCTCGATATCGTCATGTTTAGAGTCTGATGTGTATTTTGTCTGAGTTGGTTGAGCTTTTTATCTTCTGGATTTCGATTACAAGCTGATTACGTTAATGTTTATTTCTGGTGCAGTGATTCTGTCATGACGTTTCTCAAAAGTCCAAATATTTATATGATAATACTAAGTAACAGTGATTGGTGGGAAGCCATGTTTTTAGTCTAAGCCAGCTGGAGGATAATAAGCTCAGTATTTTCGTTTGGTGGTAAAATTATTAGAGCCATTTTCTGTAATTACAGGCTTGTTTTCCCTTTTTTATCTCATATTAGATTATGTGATTTTGTTGACCTAAATATTCTGAATGATGTTTACAAACCTCCAAATATTTATTGATAATTGACAGTGAGGTTTCAACCATGTTTTTTGAAGCCAGCTGTGGGATAAGTATCCTGTAAAACGTTTGGCTGTTAAATTTATCGCCATTTTCTATAAATACGGGAAATGTTAATTTGAAGGTAATATTAGATTATATATTTGTTGATAAATATATATATATATGGCATATTGTATATGTATATGTATGTAGGTTATATATAAATATGTGAAAACAATAGGCTATCGATATATATATATTATATAAAGGAAAATGTTATATATATATATATATATACATATATATATATGTATATATGTATATATATGTGTATAAATATATATATATATATATATATATATATATATATATATATATATATATATATATATATATATATATATATATATATATATATATATATGTGTGTGTGTGTGTGTGTGAATAGTTCCATGTCTCATAAAAAAATTTAAATGCATTTTTCATCTGACCTGTTCCTTATGATTTGTGAGAAACTTTACCTCCTGTGCATTGAGTATTGTTTCAGGATAAGTTATCTGCTATCTTATTTAAAATAAAGGATAGAATTAATTGAAAAATTCATATATTGTAAATAACTTAATCTTTAAGTTTTCCTCGTTAGTAATTGCTCCTGAGAATCTGAAATTCGTCAGTTTTCCATGTACCTCGGGAAGCCATGTTTGTTTTAAGCAAAATTACCGTCTAGCACCTTTATACAAATTTTCTTAAAGCACCATAGCCTGTTTTATGGTGCCATGCATATCTAGTTTCCCTTAAGTAAAAAACGCGCCGAAGCAGTCGAGTTTTCTGTACAGCGTATAATGCTGTATGAAACTTTCAGCCACGTTTCGGTGGTAATTTGTGTTGTTAGCACATATAGAGATGCCAGACGCACGACCATGGCTAACTTTAACCTTAAATAAAATAAAAACTACTGAGGCTAGAGGGCTGCAATTTGGGATGTTTGATGATTGGAGGGAGGATGATCAACATACTAATTTGCAGCCCTCTAGCCTCAGTAGTTTTTAAGTTCTGAGGGAGGACACAAAAAGTGCGGACGGACAGACGAATACCCATCTCAATAGTTTTCTTTTACAGAAAATAGAAAAATAAAAAACTAAAGTCAAGAATCAAACCATTGAAAATATTAGCATCTTGGACAGAAATGCTGTATGCTAATAACTGATAATCCACTCTCACGAAACAGGAAGAGCTAACGTAATAATTGAAGTATTCTCTCTCTCTCTCTCTCTCTCTCTCTCTCTCTCTCTCTCTCTCTCTCTCTCTCTCTCTCAGCAAAAAAAAAAAAGGAAGTAAAAAATTCTTCCATCCAGACTGATTGTTGAGGTTTTGACCGACAATGCATTTCCTTACCCTCTCGCCTTTTCAACATGCAAATGCAATCCCCCCCACCTCCCCGCCCCAACCCGCCCCACCCCGACAGTCCCATTTATTCTTGTATTTGTCATTTTTTGTCTCTCTCTCTCTCTCTTTCTCTCTCTCTCTCTCTCTCTCTCTCTCTCTCTCTCTATATGTATGTCTGTATATGTATATATGAATTTGAACATATATATATATATATATATATATATATATATATATATATATATATATATATGTGTGTGTGTGTGTGTGTGTGTATAATATGTAATGTCAACATATGTTTATATATATATATATATATATATATATATATATATATATATATATATATATATATAATATATACTGTATCTGTATGTTTGTGTAGGTATATATGTGTGTGTGTATATATATTATATATATATATATATATATATATATATATATATATATATATATATATATATATATATATATATATATATATATATATATATATATATATATATATATATCATCTGTATATTTGTGGTGTGTGTGTGTGTGTGTATTAAGTTAAACATGGATTTGAAAGTGTTGTGTTTTTAAACGTGGTTTGCATTTAGCATTTGTAGTAGTGTATGTTCATGATAGTTATTCCGGTAAAGTAAACCTGATAAAAATTTCTCTGCCCGTTTGAGATATTACGCTCAGTGATGATGCTGAAACTTGTAAATAGTTAATAGAAGATTATTGTATACAGTACAAACCCTTGTTTGAAAGGAGTACTTATCAGAATTTGGAGATGATATAAAAGATATTAATTTAGAGGAAAAAAGTCAGTGCTTAGTAAAGAAACCAGCGGCCGCAAGATGATATTGTTATAATTATAATAATGAGCTTTCAGGGATGTATAACTTTCCATGACCTGATTCTGCAAATGATGAATTCATTATGCGGTAAATAACTGTCGGGGAATAAGTTTAATTTTATTATCATGCAAACGTCTTGCAGCAGTACCACTATAATTGGCAAAGGTAAGAAACAGGTAAAAAATGCGCCGGAGTTTCTTCGGCGCAGTCGATTTTTCTGTACTGCGTATAATCAAGGCCACCGAAAATAGATCTAGCTTTCGGTGGTCTCGGTATAATGCCGTATGAGTCGCGGCCCATGAAACTTTAATAACCGTGGGCGGGTGGTGGCAGGTCCTATACCGTCGCCAGAAACACGAGTAAGACTAAATTTAACCTTAAATAAAATAAAAACTACAGAGGCTAGAGGGCTGCAATTTGGTGTGTTTGATGATTGGAGGGTGGATGATTAGCATACCAATTTGCAGCCCTGTAGCCTCAGTAGTTTTAAAGATCTGAGGGCGGACAGAAAAGTGCGGACAGGGAAAAGTGCTGACGGACAGACACAGCCGGCACAAAAGGTTTCTTTTACAGAAAACTAAAAAAAGTCAGGCATACGCGTACTGGTATTTACCGGGACTTATCCAACGGAGCCTTAGCATTTAAACGTTGATTGATTGAACTTCTTAGCCCCCTACGGCAACAGCTCTCGGCGGAGTCATCACTCCGTTAAAAACTGTTAAAGTTTCCGTTATGCTTTTTTTTTCATTCTATTTTTTTATTTGGTGCATGTGGGGCGGGGGCTGTCTGAGAATAGAGAGTCTTTAACGTGTTTTTTGAAAAGGGGGCCACCGTTAAAACTCGAAGGCCGTTAGCTGCATTGTACGGAAGGTGGTGCCATCTATGGTCGGATGAATGGTGATGAAAAAATGCGAATGAGACGACCTCACTTCTTCGAGAAGATATTTTCAGCCTGGGGAGAGAGAGAGAGAGAGAGAGAGAGAGAGAGAGAATTGGTTGCTGACAAAGCAGTGTTGCATTTTTTTTAAAAAGTCGCAATACACTTTGGCAAGAAAAGAATCAATATCACCAGTAAAGACAAAATAAACAGCTCAGCTGCGGATTCTAAAACAGGAAATGTCTTTTCCGAGAAGGGGAACGAGTAGCAGCGGTGGGTGGTGGCAGGAAGGGGGAGGAGTGAGAGGAAGGTGGAGGGGGAGTGTACGTTTCGCGACAAGAAAGAGAAAAGAAAAGAGAAACGGCTTACGATAAAAAAAGAGAGAGAGAGAGAGAGGGAGGTACAAAATCTGTTCTCTGTCAGTGATTGAAATGCTGTAGTTAAGACCTGCATTGTAGTAAGAACCTGCATTGTCGACCCCTGGAGTTCGCCCCCCCTCCCCTCTCCGCGGGATTGAGTCCGGGGGATAAGGGATAGGTCGAGGGTGGGAGTGGGGGACGGAGAGTACCCACCGGGCCGTCCCAGGTTGAAAAAGTGCATCGGTTTTTCGCCCGAGAGAGATGCATTGGCCGCAAAAAAAGAGGGACATTGAATCACTGAATACTGTTGAGAATCTGTTGAATGAGTTGACCCGGTGAAGTATTTAGTGGATGCATTCGAATTAGGGAGAGGCGGAGGAGAGGAAAAGAGCCGGCTCTCAGAGAGAGAGAGAGAGAGAGAGAGAGAGTGAGAGAGAGAGTGGAAAAGGGGAGGGGTCAAGTATAATGATGTCGAAGAAGAAAAAAAAAAGTACGGCAGCGAACATGGAGGGGAAAAAAATTGGTGCCATGTGCATTTGAAATGGTACTGATAATTATGCCCTTTACTGCTAAGTAGATTGAAGAAGGAAAGTAACTCTGAAAATGCGTTTAAAATAACGAATTAAACGAAAGAAAAATAACTTTTGCCTTTGCTCTGAGTATTTTGTTATTATAAGGATGGGAGAAATTAACAAGGGGTAAAATAAGTCATTGTTTAAGGATATCCACCCATTTGAGTATGCCTGCATGCTTGTATATTTTCTGTTGTGTGTGCCACTCCTGGGCGCGCGCGCATATACACACACACAAAATGGTCGCTGGTATAGTGGTTAATGTTATGGAATGCCACTCAGATGTCATGAGTTCGCGCCTACCCCAGGGCGATGAAAAACCACAAATATATTTTAATAGTGATTTCATTGTCCCTTGGGAATAACTTACACTCAAGGATATTTTTAATTGACACGTGCATCTGCCCCGGCCAGGATTCGAACCTGGGCCTTTGGTTTAGTCGATTTTGAACAGTCAAGAATTCCCGTTGAGTGTAAATACTCCCTAGGTGTAATGAATTGGATACTAAACAATATTTATGTCTTGATATGTTTGAATATACATAAATGCATATATATATATGTGTGTATATATATATATATATATATATGTGTGTATATATATATATGTGTGTGTGTATATATATATAATATATATATATATATATATATATATATATATATATATATATATATATATATATATATATATATATATATATATATATATATATATATATATATATAATACATGCATGTATATGTATGTATGCTTGTATGTACTCATGCATGTATGTATGCGACCGCATCAACTTGGACAAAGGCAAGCCCAATAGTTAACCCAGAAGAGCGTTTTCTCCATCCCTACTGTATATAAATGCGCCGAGCGCGTCAACATTGGAGATGAAACTTCAGTAAGAGAAAGTACTTGAAGTCAAGGAGTCAATCTCTCAACTTGAGGAGTTGTGTTGTTGACTCCTTCCCTCCCCTACCTCCTCCTTCCTCTCTCTCTCTCTCCCTCTCCCGAACGACAGAGGTATCTACCAGAGAGGATTCCCAAAGACAAAGTCTGCTTGCAGAGATACAGGCGAATCGTGTGTCGGGTTCGAGTGGCTACTGGTGTTGGAGAGTGTCTGCCGAGAAAAGTTGGTTAGCAGATATTAAAGCGTCGTCTGATTTAGATTCGTCGCGTTTGTATGAAGTCTCTCTCTCTCTCTCTCTCTCTCTCTCTCTCTCTCTCTCTCTAGGTAGAGAAGGAGAGAGAGAGAGATCCTCAGGAGGTGTGAAAACACAAAAGTGCTTTGTCAACTTCTTTTATTCCTTTTCGAGCTGTGACTGCTTAAGACACACACATATACACACACACACACACACACACACACACACACACACACACACACACACACACACACACACATATATATATATATATATATATATATATATATATATATGTGTGTGTGTGTGTGTCTACTGTGTGTGTGTATGTATGTATGTATATATATATATATACATACAGTATATGTGCGTATATATTTTTGTTATTTATATAATCGAGTGTCAGACGTGCAACAGAACCCTACCAATATATTACAAGCGGCATGTTACCCTTTTGAACAAATCCGCTTAAATTACCAATTTCCTAAGGTGCCCGAGGTAGCCTACAGTGGGCAGTGGGCACAAGTCACGTACCCCACTGTCTTGTCTACAAATTATAACTCTTTTTCCATGTTCGAATAGTAATTTTGTTTCCCTCAAACCTTCGTTTTCACTGAAATACATTTTATTGTTGTTTTGTATTGAAACCTGTTGCTTGCGCAAGGGTAAATTAACCATTTCAAGGTAAATTCGTCTATATTCATGAGTTTATCTATCTTACAGCAAATAGGAAAGAAATTTATCTTGTTAATGATTATAAAATGAATAAAGATATATGTATGTATATATATTGTATATATACTGCATATATATATATATATATATATATATATATATATATATATATATATATATATATATATATATATAATGTATATATATTTAATATATATATGTGTGTATATATTTATATATATATATATATATATATATATATATATATATATATATATATATATATATATTAATCTTCATAAGGAGATTTCAGATTATTGTTCTAATATAGTGTGGCGTTTAACCCCTTACTTGAGAAAGGTTTTATAGAAACTTGACAAAAGAGATTTTTTCATTTGAATTTTGTGTAATATATCACTTGGCCTCCGACAAACGAGCTTGGGAGAGAGAGAGAGAGAGAGGAGAGAGAGAGAGAGAGAGAGAGAGAGAGAGAGAGGCGCGCCGCAGAAAAAAAAAAAAAGAGGATGAGAAAATACGAAATCCACAAATCTTGCCCCGTCAGAAAGGTTGAATACATACACCCTTTTTTTTCTCTCTCTCTCTCGACTGCATTTGCATCTGTTGACAAAAAATCGCAACACGAAGATGCATTGGGGTGGCGATGGCCAGGTCTGGCAATGCAGCTACGGTGTGGGAGCGTCCCTGAGTCTCTCTCTCTCTCTCTCTCTCTCTCTCTCTCTCTCTCTCTCTCTCTCTCTCTCTCTCTCTCAACAGTGAAATACAGATGTTATTTCTTTCAGTGCGTTAGGCTGCGTAGTCGGCTGTGCTGTTTTCGTCGAAGAATGTCTTTAGTCTTACGAGAGAGAGAGAGAGAGAGAGAGAGAAGAGAGAGAGAGAGAGAGAGAGAGTTCCTCTTAATACGAATAATTTGAATATATATATAGTCAATAAAGTTTGCGTTACCTTTCACTTTTTTTTCTCTCGATAAGGAAATTCTAAACATCTGGCGCCGATAACTTTGCTTTAGTCGATTCCGCACTAAAATCTGGGAGGGTTATCTTAGAGTTTTTTAATTTCGGTTCTGCAATAAAATTTGGGAGGGTTATCTGAGGGTTCCAATTTCGATTCCGCACTAAAATTTGGGAGGGTTATATCAGAGTTTTAATTTCGATTCCGCACTAAAATTTGGGAGGGTTATATTAGAGTTTTAATTTCGATTCTGCACTAAAATTTGTGAGGGTTATAATAGAGTTCTACTTTCGATTCCGCACTAAAATTTGTGAGGGTTTTATTAGAGTTTTAATTTCGATTCCGCACTAAAATTTGGTAGGGTTATCTCAGACTTTTAATTTCCACATAGAACAATTCTTGACCAGTAACTCGAATGTTCACCTGATGTAGTTTATCTATATGTTATTTTTAAAAGAAAAGAGATAGGAGGAGTGTGATGTGGTGAATCATGAGGGGTGTGATTCGATGCCTTGGAATTATTGACGCAACAGTTGTGGCGTTCACATGAAAATTTTTATAATAAGTAAAATCGAGGCTCATTCGTTTTAGCATTCTTAGGATTATCTCTGGCTTGATAATCAGACTTAAAGTCTTTGTTCACTGTTATATTTTTCATATTGTTGCGGTACCCATGTAGTGTGTTTATAGTTACAGCGAATGGGACATATATTTTGGAAAAAGGGATGACTAAAGTTATGCCATCATATTAAAATACTGACAGACACCGCATCCGGAAAAGGTTCTCTACTGGTGAAACAAAAACATCTCATTTTATTATTTTACAATCTCCAAAGATACATATCATTACAGCTGTAATAGCTCAACTATGCACAGGCATAATTAAATCACACATTTCTTAACTAAAGCTAAAATTACGCTGAAATACATTTCCGTGTGAAACGGCCGTGAGAATACTCAAATTAAGACTATATTCAATTGTTGACCTGGTCAGCCTTGTTTAATATACGAGAATATGTTTTCAGAAAGTATTAAAAACTTCCATATACTTGGAGGAGATTTCCTTTCGTGTGCAGTGTATTAAATCTGCCCTGACATTTCTGGCACTGGTACTTGATAAACGGTTTTTCGAAAAATAATTAAAATTAATCGAATGTTGTCATTTTTGGATTTTAAAAACGGAAATAGGAAAAAGCAACGGACTGAATCGGGTCGTGCGGTGAGAATCAGTGGCCTTATGGGACATATTACCCCTGCGCCAGAGAGACTGAAATTCAGCAGAGATAACATGTTGGAACCATCGGTTAGCAGATGAAATGAAGAAAAGATGATTATGCCAAATAATAATAAAGTCCACTAATCTTTTAGGAGATTCAGGAGTGGAAATTGCTCTATGGATCATGAAAAGGCAAGAAACTGATATCTCTTCTGTAGTGTTCAGAGCACCTTCTAAAATAGCATTCACAGAGAAAAAAAGGCACTCGGTCTATTATTGATGCAGAATCATTCAATTGTTTAGAGTTGTTTGGAGTTTGAGCGGGTTTGACTGGAGGGAACGATGTCCAGATAACTAATTAGAACTGATTTTCAAAATGCCCCGTGTTTAACTTATAGAGCTGCTCAAAAGATTAATAAAATTGTCTCAAAACAACCCCCTCAGCCTCTTGGAGACATTTACATTTCAGAGTAATGTAGGTGGTATATTTAATGCATTCAAATCATCTTAATTCAAGTCAGAGGAGTAGAAAAATATGCAAGGAGGTAGATATGAAATAACCGCAAGAAACTATTCATCTACAAGATTGGTTTAACTATTTACAAATTTATTCTTTGACAGACATCTTACTTCTTTCAGCGACATTTTAAAGTGGGTGCATTTAGACTCCTTTTATTTTGCACCGTAAGGCAGAAATATGAATGTATTTTTTACAGGTTTCCTTATTCCCCTACCCTCAGGAATGGTCATTTTCTTTGTTGGCAAAACCGAGCACCGCGAAAATCGAACTTCCTATTCTTGCTTATTTATACACCCACCCACCCATATATATATATATATATATATATATATATATATATATATATATATATATATATATATATATATATATATATATATATATATAAATGTGTGTGTGTTTCTCACGTCTCCTCGCTGCTGGGAGAAAGGGAGCTGGGGATTTAGCACGATACATATACACATGTGCTACCGGGGTCTAAGCGATGTCAGGCAGGGCAGCCGATCGAGGCTACGGCCTACCCCAACGCCAAATCAAAGCCCTTCAAAAGAAGGCATCGTGCTTACCCCGTATGAAAAATGGGGAATAGCACGTTAAACGAAGAAGAAGAAGAAGATATATGTGTGTGTTTATATATAATGTCAGCAGACCAAATTTCCGTTTCCCTCATAAAATGGCCCAGTAATGGTCCTGTTCAGTTTGTTCGTGCTGAAAAAGAATCACAAAGTAAAGAGAGAGAGAGAGAGAGAGAGAGGGGACGATCCAAATACTCTCATTAAAGGCCTAACTTATTCACTGAGCGTTGCCTCGTTGACGTATTAATGATCGAATAATTGAAGGAGGAAAAATCCCAAAACGAGCAACACACCGAGCACTTTTTATTTAGGTAAGGCAGCTGAAACAAGTATTATGAATTATGTGCGGAATGAATGAGTTTGCCAGCGCTCATCGCTCTCTCTCTCTCTCTCTCTCTCTCTCTCTCTCTCTCTCTCTCTCTCGTCAGATTCACGAAAGAATTCTTTATTATTATTATTATTATATTATTATTATCTTAAAAATCTGCAGTTACTTCCCCCCTCTCTCTCTCTCTCTCTCTCTCTCTCTCTCTCTCTCTCTCTCTCTCTCTCGTCAGATTCACGAAAGGATTATTATTATTATTATTATTATTATTATTATTATTATTATTATTATTATTATTATTATTATTATTATTATCTTAAAAATCTCCAATTACGTTCTCTCTCTCTCTCTCTCTCTCTCTCTCTCTCTCTCTCTCTCTCTCTCTCTCTCTCTCTCTCTCTCTCTATTAGAAATAATAGTATATAACACGAGTATTTCGGACCATAATGTCATAGAACTAACAGTCCGTTCCAGAACATATGAAAACAAAGAAAAGCAAGAGACGAAAAAATGGGAAGGATATGGAAAATACAATTTCTATAGTAAGAATATAAATTGGTCAAAAATAAATGAAGAATTAAACAAAGAATGGGAAAACATATTTGTAAGTGATGATATACAGGTAAATACCGATATATTATATAAAATATTGGAGGAAATAGTGGAAAAATATATACCAAGAAAAAAGTAAGCATCAGTCACGAATTCCAAGAGACAGAAGGATCTTGTTCCAGAAAATTAGAAAGTGGAAAAAGCTCTTGCAAAAGAAAAGAATGCATGGAAAGTGATGGAACTAAAAAGTAAGATAGAAAATGCAGAACAAAACATTATGCAATCAAAAGAAAATGAAAATGGAACCTAGAAGAAATGACACTACAAAATATCAAGCAAAACCCTAAAATTTTTATTCATATGCAAAAAGATGAATAAAATAAGAGTAGAAATAGGCCCTCTAAGAATTGAAGGGCGATTAACGAATGAAAAAAAGGAAATATGTAACATATTAGCAGAAAGATATAAGAGTGAATTTACACCTAGAATTGACAATGAAGATAATGATACAGAAATAAGAGATGAAAATACTGAATACTTATCAGATATAGATATTACAGAAGCCGATATTGTGCAGGCTATTAATGAAATTAAAATGGATCAGCAGCAGGACCAGATGGAGTACCTGCCATATTGTTAAAGAAAGTGGTTCATTCAATCGCAAAGCCGCTTAGCAATATTATTAAGACAAAGTATAGATACAGGCAAGATTTATGATGAGCATAAATTAGCATATATTACTCCTACTTTCAAAAGTGGTTCAAGACTAGAGGCAAGTAATTATAGGCCTGTGAGTCTGACATCTCATATTATGAAAGTATATGAAAGGGTAATGAAAAAAAATATAATGAAACATTTAATGAAAAATAGATTGTTCAATATAGGACAACATGGTTTTGTACCCGAAAAAAGTACACAAACCCAACTGTTAGTCCACCATGAAAGCATATATAAAAATATGATAAATGAAAAAGATACAGATGTGGTTTACCTAGACTTTGCAAAAGCTTTTGACAAGGTAGATCATAATATATTAGCAAAAAAAATTAGAAAACATAACATTGTTGACAAAGTAGGAAGATGGATAAAAGAATTTTTGCAAAATAGAAAACAGATAGTGATTGCAAACGATGAGAAATCGGATGAAGCTACGGTTATATCCGGTGTACCACAGGGTACGGTGTTAGCTGCGTTGCTGTTTGTGATTATGATTGCAGACATAGACAGTAATGTTAAGGACTCAGTAGTAAGAAGTTTCGCAGATGACACAAGAATAAGTAGAGAAATTGCTTGTGATGAAGATAGGAACTCGCTACAAAGAGACCTAAACAAAATATATAAATGGGCAGAGATAAATAGGATGGTATTTAACTCTGATAAATTTGAATCAATGAACTATGGTGATAAAGTAGGAATGCTATATGCATATAAAGGACCTAATAATGAGACAATCACAAACAAGGAAGCAGTTAAAGACCTTGGTGTGATGTTGAATAGGAATATGTTATGCAATGATCAAATAGCAATTTATTGGCAAAATGCAAAGCAAAAATGGGAATGTTGTTCCGGCACTTCAAAACAAGAAAAGCTGAACACATGATTATGCTTTATAAAACGTACGTACGTAGTCCACTTGAATATTGCAATATAATATGGTACCCACACTACCAAAAGGATATTGCACAAATAGAGAGTGTACAAAGGTCATTTACAGCTAGAATAGAAGAAGTTAAGGACCTTGACTACTGGGAAAGACTACAATTCTTAAATTTATATAGTCTTGAAAGGAGAAGAGAACGCTACATGGTAATTCAAGCATGGAAACAGATAGAAGGAATTACTGAAAACATCATGGAACTAAAATTATCAAAGAGAGCAAGCAGAGGTAGATTAATAGTGCCAAAACTATACCAGGAAAATTAAGGAAAGCACACAGGACATTAATCCACCACGCACCAGCATCGATAATGCAGCGTCTATTCAATGCGCTACCAGCTCATCTGAGGAACATAACAGGAGTGAGCGTAGATGTGTTTAAGAATAAGCTCGACAAATATCTAAGATGCATCCCAGACCATCCAAGACTGGAAGATGCAAAATATACCGGAAGATGCGTTAGCAACTCTCTGGTAGACATCAAAGGCGCCTCACACTGAGGGACCTGGGGCAACCCGAACGAATTGTAAGGTCTGTAAGGTAAGGTAAGGTCTCTCTCCCGTTAGACTCACAAAGGGATTCTTTATTATTATTATTATTATATTATTATTATTATTATTATTATTATTATTATTATTATCTTAAAAGTCTGCAATTGCTTTCTCTCTCTCTCTCTCTCTCTCTCTCTCTCTCTCTCTCTCTCTCTCTCTCTCTCTCTCTCTCTCTCCAGACTCACAAGAGGATTCTTTATTATTATTATTATTGTTATTATTATTATTATTACTACTACTACCCAAAATAAACCTGCAATTTCTCATAGAATTATTGATCGAGAATTCGTCACGGCAACATTCACCGCTTTTAAAGGATGAATTCTGACGTCGTGTGTTTTGTCATTATTGTGATTATTGTCCGTCTTAAACGATTGAATCTGTCATCGTATTTAACATAAAAGGCTGCCTCTGCCAAGGCAACATCCTCCTATTACGACTCATTATTGTTCGTTGATTATGGGCCATTTGATCACTTTTGTCATTGCTTCCCCCCGCCTTCTACCTTTAATTGGTGCCTTCCTGTCTCCTATTTATCCCTTCGCTCCCTTTGTCTCTTCTCATTGCCGAGACACCTTCTTCATTTAATATTTTTCCATCACTGGTATTTAATGAATTACCATTGAACACTGCATACGGTCTTGGGCAAAGAAGTAGATTGCCAATTAGAATGAATCATCTAGTCATTGGGTAGTTCAGAATTAACGGTGAAGTGGCATGTAGTCATAGTATATATATATATATTTTCTCTGTCTATGTAGAATAGCATTACAGACTTTGTCCTTTCCGTCGGAAAGGTCTTGAGATTCTTGAAGACAGATGTGAAGGATAAGAGTTCCAAGATTTGTAATACGTGGGATGGATGACTGATCAAAATATCTGACGCTCGAGTTCACAATCTCCAGAGTTGCGTGATGATAAGTATCACTGTGCGCTGCCTTCATTCTTGGAAGTGTAAGGGATGCTTATTAAAATGATTTTTTTTTTAATATAAATTTGTTAATATTAACGGCAGCGTCAAAAGGGTAGCTTTCCTTTGATCATCTCTTATGTGATTCGCCTCTTCTCTCATCTTACCACTATCCAATATATCTGGTCTCGAATGCTTGCTTTAATCTAATTTCATTCATCCAATACTTATGGTAAGAGTTTTTGCTTCGCGTTCCCGGTGTCTTTTTACATTCTAACCTTATTTTAACTCGCGTTTATTCTTAACTCTCAGGCCCATTCACTAGTCAGTGCGGTTTATCTTCACTATCCCCAATCTGTACTGTATTTTCCGCAAAAATCCGGCATTCCACCGTCTCACCTTGACGATTCTTACCTCCCCATTTTTACGCTAAACCAGTCCCCCACTACATACATACATACATACATATATACATACATACATATGTATATATATATATATATATATATATATATATATATATATATATATATATATATATATAAAATACAGTGTGTATAAATATATTTATATATATACAGTATATGTACAGTAACTGCTGTATATTATATATATATATATATATATATTTATATATATATATATATATATATATATATATATATATATATATATATATATATATATATATATATATATATATAAAATCACATGGAATGTGACACTTGAAAATGAGAGAAATTTTTGCTTGCAATCTTGCAAAAACTCTCCCATGCACATGCGTAGGCCAGAAAGTAGGACAAACAGACACCGACAGCCAGAGGGCAAGGAGAGAGAGAGAGAGAGAGAGAGAGAGATGGGATATCCTGCAGCTGTCGCATTTCCCATCATGCATTGCGTCCTGGGGATGTCAGCAATCGACACGTAAACAAACTTAAGCGACTTTGACGAGCGAATTTATCACCGGAATACTTTCATAACATTTGATGCATGTTTCGGGACTGGCTGTCACGCCACAGGACAGGGCGGAAGAAAATGCTCATATATTTCCATGAAGTGTGTGTGTGTGTGTGTGTGGAGTAAAACGAAGGAGATAAAAAAGGTCTTGCAGTTGTTCGGAACTTTTTAAGAGCGGTACTGTTCTGTCATCTGTCTTTTGTACCCCTTCAGGAGTTTCATGCGCCTGTTGGATAAATGAGTTAATGAAATGAAACTATATTGAAAAGTGAAGTGGCGAAGATTTTTGACGCAATGTGATGAGGGAAGAATAAACCTCAAAAAAATATACTAGATTTCTTAAAAGTCTCTTAAAAATGTAATGTTATATCTGTTTCTCATTTTATGCACACAAAATTACTTTTCGCAGACGTGTAAATATACCAGTCGCATCCGTTTGCATTCATCAGTTTTCCTTGTTTCATTCAGGTTCTTGTACGAATTTTTGCTTCTTTGAGCGAAGAGTGGGTATGGGAGGAGAGGTGGGGGATAGGGTGGGTCCCACACCCAAGTGGTTAGCGACCTCGGCTCACCACGAGAGACTAGTGTAGAGTTTAATCCCACTGAGAAACCTTCTTTATGCCAATTTCATGAAATTATTACGTTTTGCCCCATATGGCCAGAGCAATGCAATAGGCAGTTGGTGGTTAGTCGAGTGCGTTGGGTCACAAACATACACATACACACACATATATAATATATATGTGTGTATGAATATATATAACACACACACATATAATCATTATATATATATATGTTCTGAACATTTGACATATTTAGCCTTACTTTTCATTCCAGTGTTTACTGCTCTTACAGCACCTAGATATCATCTACAGCTGTCAGGTAACTTTCTCTTGTTCACAGGGCTTTCTATATCTGTAGAGATGATAGCACTGGTGTCACGTGCTTCAACTCTTCTATTTTAATGTTGCTGGAGTACTGAACTAGTGATTTGTTTGGGCGTCTTCAATGCCCCCTTCATCTTTAGCTCCTAAACCTGATTGCTCCAATTGTTGTGCATTTTAAAGTCCGATACCTTTTAGTGGAATCACCTTGAAAATATTATTAATTACTCATTTTATAAAGCGTCAGCCGCCATCATAAGCAGTTTAGGTGCAGTCACAAAGTTATGGAGCAGTCTTCCTGGCTGCGTCATGCGTCATGCTTGAAAGTTCAATATAGCCTGATCAGCATTTTGAAAGTTTCATGCGCTGCGACTGAGAGTTTCATGGGCCGTGGCTGAGAGTTTCATGGGCTGCGACTGAGAGTTTCATACAGCATTATACGCTGTACAGAAAACTCGATTGCATTGAAGAAACTTCGGCGCCTTTTTTACTTAATTTACTATAGTGGTATGTGTACTTTTTGTTTATCTTTTAAGTTACTTTACTTCTCAGTGATCCATTCAAAGGTTTCCGATTATTAGCAAGTCTCTGAATTCTGAAGACCATCTACTCAGCCTGAATAAGATGTATGAATATTTCTGTAATCATGATAAGGGCAAACCTATTATCAATTATGATTGTCATTTTTATTACAACACCGGTAACGCTGATAAAGATAATAATTATAATAATCATTATTATCATAATTTTAGTGATCATCGTTTATAGCAACTGCAAAAATTGTGAGGACCATAAAAATGCAGAATTTGGGGTCATTTTTATTACAACACCGGTAACGCTGATAAAGATAATAATTATAATAATCATTATTATCATAATTTTAGTGATCATCGTTTATAGCAACTGCAAAAATTGTGAGGACCATAATGCAGAATTTGGGGTCCGTCAAAATGCAGCTATGACTTTCCGCCGGCTCTACCACCCCTCCCCCCCCTCGCTCCCGCCTCCCATTCCTCCCCCCTCCCTCCCCGCCTTCTCCTAATCCCCTTTTCCGTCCCTCCCTATTCCACGACGCATTTTTATAGATGTTAAACTTCGCGGCACAAAAGAACAGGGGTCTTCCTTAGCTACCTGCATCGCTGGAGAGAAAAGAAGTGGCAAAGAAAAAAATATGATAAAAAATTAGTGTCTCTGTTGTGAAGTACACTTTTTAAGGGGCCTTTTTTTGGGTAATATGTATATGTATGTATATGTATATATATATATATATATATATATATATATATATATATATATATATATATATCTCGTTCTTGAAGGCCTCTTGTATGTTTGTGTATATATATATATATATATATATATATATATATATATATATATATATATATATATATATATGTATATGTATATATATACATATAAATATATATATATATATATATATATATATATATATATATATATATATATATATATATATGTATGTATGCATCTCTTGAACATGATGCCTATTATAGTCAGTTGTGCCCTAAATTCGTAAACAAAAGCTGTAGACTTTTTTTAAGCGCGTAAATTTACGCTTCGAAAACGGGTCATTATCAAGATTTTTTGAACAGGTTGTTAATTAGGTTTAATTTTTATCTTTATTTTTTTTTTTTTAAGCGGTTGCGGTCGTGTTCCTTTGAAAAATTCCGTGCTGTCACTATTAGGTAAGAAGAATGATGACGGCGAATACATGTTCGATAATAAATAAATAACTAGATGGAGTAGATATACAATCTTTTTGTGTACCTTCACAAATTTGAGTTTTAGCTCATAAAGATAATTTGAGATATTGCTTCACTATTAAGCCTGAATACAGATTAAAATGTAATTTGTAGTAGTAATAGTAGTACCATAATTACCTAGCTGTGACTGTTATATAGATCATTTAGCATAAGTTTTACGTAAAGTAATTCTAGGAAATTTTAAAGACCCATGAAATACAAAACCCTTGCATTACGAATGAATTACATATAAGTCTTAGAACCACAAAAAACAAGCGCGCACACACACACACACCACACAGCAGATCTGGGATCCAGGGGCGACATGGGCACGTGCCTCCCGGGAAAAATAATGACAAAATAAGTAATATTGAAGAATCACATAATAATAATTTATAACTGAAAAATATAAAAATGAAAAAAATAAAAATCTATTATAGAAATAATAAAATTTTGAGAAAAATTATAATTATATATATATTGTATATGTGTATATATATATATATATAAATATATATATATATATATATATATATATATATATATATATATATATATATATATACTATATTATATGCATATGTATAATAGTGAATTGGTGCACCACACATGAAATTTTTCTGGATCCGCTAGTGACACACACACACACACACACACACACACAAATCGGTTCAGATCAAAGCAGTGCAAGCAAAACAGAGCTCAAGGCAGTCAGCGCTTCCATCTACATTTCATACCGAGCACGTTACATGAAGCTGTACAAACCCCTGTTCGCATGGAACAAGCCTTTTTTATTTACCTTGACCATTAAAACACCCAAACATCCCCCTTTCCGAATTTTTCCCTTCCTGGCGGTTACTTAATATGTCGTCGACTTCGTGGCAGACGCCCACCACAGTTAACTGCATTATGGAAAGCAGATTGCAGAAGAGGAGGAGGAGGAGGAGGAGGAGGAGGAGGAGGAGGAGGACCCCGAGACCATTTTTCTTTTTCGGGTCCAAACAAAATGCAGAGAGTCGGAAATTGTGAAAAGGACCGAAAGGCCTCCCCTGATAAGGTGTACCAAATGAATGTAAAGAGAGAGAGAGAGAGAGAGAGAGAGAGGGCTGCTGCTGGACATGAAGGGAGAAAAAGAGGGAATGGCTGAGGAGGGAGGGGAGGAGAAGGGAGGAGGAGGAGGAGGGGGTGGGAGGAAGGGAGGGAGGAGAAGGGAGGGGGGGGGAGGGAAGGGGAGAGGAGAAGGGAGGGAGGGGAGGGGGAGGGGGGAGAGGGGAGGGAGGGGGAGGGAGGGGAGGAGAGGAGAGGGGAGGGGAGGGGGGGGAGGGAGGAGGAGAGGAGAGGAGGGAGGGAGGAGAAGGAGGGGAGGAGGAGGGAGGGAGGGGAGGGGAGGGGTGAGGGAAGAGAGGGGAGGAGAGGAGAGGAGAAGAGAAGGGAGGGTAGGCCAGGGGAGGGAAAAGAGGAGAAGGGAAGGGAGGTGAGGAAGAGAGGAGAGGAGAGGGGAGGGGAGGGAAGGGAAGGGGAGAGGGGAATGGCTGGCGATTGAGGAAGGAAGTAGGATTGGGTTGCTGGTGTTTTGTGAGCGAAGTGCTGACAATGGCAGACTTCATGAACATTCCGGTGCGTTTGCGCGCGCTAATGCTCGTTTCCATTTTAAGCGCATAGCTGACCAAATAAAGAATATACACGTATTCATGTGCAGGGCATAAATAATAATTATTTGTTGATATGTGTAGTATGTGCAGTCGTAAGGTATGAATGCATTTCTGAATCTGTTTATTTATGCTTTTCAGATTTCGTGTTTTTATAATGATTTCTTGTTGTAATGACTTTATATTTTCTTTCTTTAATTTTCTGTGGTTATACTTACTATTCTGAAGCCTTTTTCTTCAGTAGTGATTTTTCTTTTCCTTCAATATCGGTCATTTTTGTAAGACAAATATATTTTCTGGTGGTAAAATATTATAATTTGACATTTTTGTACTAAGTTGCTTTTCGCAGTTAACTTGAGATAATATAACTGATAAATTAACTTGATAGGTAAAAACGACGGCACTGGAATATCAATCTTTAAATTCTTTTTGTCTAAACGAATAATTTTTATCTGGTATGCAGTTATAAATAATGATAGATTTTAATACTTTCGAAATGAATATAACGTCACCACGATAAGAGCTTTTTCTGTTGACTTTAGATTTAAACATTGTAGTCGAAAATATTTTGAACTACCTACATGGTCTCCTGGGCTACAATTCCCCCCGCCCCTCCCCCACAGGGTAAGGCTCTCCCCTCCTCCGCTGGCCAAAGAGCTCTCCCTGGAGGTGCATCATAATGCAATGCGGTGGAATCGAGTCCTCTTCTTAATGGAGTATTTTGGCCAGTGCAATTTTTCATTTGCCTCTTTTTCTTTTGCTTGTTTTTTTTTATTGCTGTTGTTTTTTTTCTGTTGTTACTTCAAGGTAGTTGTATAATTTTATTGTTGTTGGTTCTTCTGGTGTTACCTCAAGGTAAAATTTTACTGTTGTTGTTAGTTCAAGACAGTTCTACAGTTTTATGAATAATTTAATCCTGGTTGAATCTTTATTTACGATGTTGATTTGGCTAATATTAGTATTTAGAAATGAATTTGTTTTGTGACATGGTTTTTAGTTTTCTGTAAAAGAAAACTATTGAGAAGGATATTTGTGTCCGCACTTTTTCTTTCCGCCCTCAGACCTTAAAAACTACTGAGGATAGAGGGCTGCAAATTGGCATGTTGATCATCCACCCTCCAATCATCAAACATCCCAAATTGCAGCCCTCTAGCCTCAGTAGTTTTTATTTTATTTAAGGTTAAAGTTAGCCATAATCGTGCTTCTGGCAACGATAAAGGATATGCCACCAGCGGGCCGTGGTTAAAGTTTAATGAGCAGTGGCTCATACAGCATTATAACGAAACCACTGAAAGATAGGTCTGTTTTTGGTGGCCTTGATTATACGTTGTACAGAAAACTAGATTGTCCTGAAGAAACTTCGGCGCATTTTTTACTTGTTTCCTTGCCCTAAGTTTCCTTGCGAATCTTGAGCGCCTATTCACTAAAAGATGAGGAATCCTCTTAAATTCAACGCTGTTTAGATGGGCTATGCGCCTCTAGAATCTAGAGAAATCGTTCAAGATATTTTTCAGTTGATTTCATTGATTTTCCACTAAAGTTACAAAACTCATGAGTAAAATGGGGATTTAAAATCAGATTCCGGAAGGAAAAAGGAAGATTTTTGTTTTACAAATAAATAGATAGTATTATTATCTTCCGTTCAGTATTTTCATTTGTGCATTAGATATGTCTGTTGAAAGAGACTTTGCAATTTTTTCCCATAATATTTGGCTGCATAAGTTCAACCTAAAGTATTGTTGGAATTTCCAAGTCGTGTTGCAAGTTAAGAAGACTATGCAAGTCGTATATTTTCTCTCTCTCTCTCTCTCTCTCTCTCTCTCTCTATATATATATATATATATATATATATATATATATATATATATATATATATATATATATATATATATATATATATATATATATACATATATATATATATATATATATATATATATATATATATAGAGAGAGAGAGAGAGAGAGAGAGAGAGAGAGAGAGAGAGAGAGAGAGATTCAAAACAAACTCCTGAAAAATTGTGAAGGTGTGTGTGCTGAAGAGGAAGGAGAGAGAGAGAGAGAGAGAGAGAGAGAAAGAGAGAGAGAGAGAGAGAGAGAGAGAGAGAGAATATCTCGAAGCAAAGCCTTGGAAACCACGGCGTGATGTTGATACAAGATGACTCTAATGTTTACGTAGCGAGGTCCGCTGGAGGTTCTCTGGTGGACCATTTGTTTTCTTTGTTTTTCAGATGAGGTAAAAAAGGCATTCCCGGTGTTTGGAAAGGGGCTCCCCGCCCCCCCCTCCCCGGTTCGCCAATAGACGGAAACTCCAGATTTTGGGAATCACTCGCGCGAGATGAATGATGAGAACTCAGATTGAACGGCATCGAATCCTGCTTTTGTAGAGCCTTCTGACCTCTCTCTCTCTCTCTCTCTCTCTCTCTCTCTCTCTCTCTCTCTCTCTCTCTCTCTCTGCTTTCAGAATCTCTCCGTCTCTCTCACTTAGGAATCTCCCTCTTTCATTTGCTCTTTATCTTTTTTTATATAGAATTTCTTGCTCTTTTCTGTAATCTCTCTCTCTCTCTCTCTCTCTCTCTCTCTCTCTCTCTCTCTCTCTCTCTCTCTCCTTAAGACTCTTGGTAGTGTTCAAGTATTTTTTCTCTCTCTCTCTCGTCAGGTATCTCACTCTATATCCTCGGTAATCTCTCATTGGGTTAATCTCACTCTATTTTTTTGGTGATTCTCTCTCTCTCTCTCTCATCTGGTATCTCCTCAACCCAGTCATCCACCATCCTTTCTCTCTCTCTCTCTCTCTCTCTCTCTCTCTCTCTCTCTCTCTCTCTCTTCAGGTTCTCCTCTTTTATTCAGGAATCTCCTCTCTCCTAAAATGTCTCTCTCTCTCTCCTCTGAAATATCGGAAGTTGATCTCACTACGGGAATCATCATCTCTCATTTTTCGAGAATCGCCAACTCTCTCTTTCTGCATGAATCTCCTTCACTTC
>NC_089790.1:9907500-9952500 GCF_040412425.1 Macrobrachium rosenbergii
ATTTTTTTCCCTCAAATGACTACCCTCGCGGGGCCTGGCCGTCGTAACGGAAATTTGGAAGAAAGGGCGGAACTGTAATAGGCGATGATGGGTGTGGCTTAAACAGGGAGAAGTGGAAGGAGAAGGGAGAATGAGGAAAGAAGGAGGGAGAGAGGGAGGGAGGGAGGTTAAACGATGGTGATGAGAGGAAGTGGAGAAACTTCGCTGGTGAAGAGAGAAAATATAAATGATTATTGAAATCCCCATGGGAGGCAGTTCTTATTTTAAGTGAGGGTTGTGGGCTTTTCCTGCTAAGTAGAATTATTTGACTCTCTCACCTTTCATAAGGTTGATTTTCCCTCCTTGTAAAGCTTTAAAGTATGTTAATTTTCTTGCTAAGTTAAACTCTAAATTAAATCGGTGTGATTTTTTGAGTTGGTTTTCTAACTTGATAAAATTAGTTAGTTTTTCTTTCAGAAAAATGAGTTGATCTTCCTTTACATAAATTTAGCTCATCTAAATGGTCAGATCTTCAGAAAAATTGGCCTTACTGAAATTGGGCAGTAATCAGCAAGGCTACAGCTATCGCACCACATTTACCTGATAGACCAGAATCACCAATTCTCCAGTAAATCCAAAAGGAACCCCTTCTTGCTGATTAAAAAAAAAAAAAAAAAAAGCTTGGGAACAAATTAATCAGTAATTTCCTTAAAAACAAAGGAAAATATCATTTGAGTCTTCACCTCCATAAGCATCACGATTGAGTAGGATCCACAATTCCTTAGGACCTAAAAACTAAACTAGTCTGGGTACCTTTTGGAAAACAGGATTGAGGCATATTGAGTGTCTCATTGCTCTGCTTACTGTATGACAAAATGAGTGACAAAGCCATCTGGTTTAAGGAAAGGAGGAACTGTAGAGTCTACACCAAAATTTGCATATTTGAGGGTAGACCACCACTTAATGTTCCTGAATTGTATTGAGAGGCTTCCTTTTATAGGCGTATAGTCATGTTCAGCTGTAGAATAAGCTCTCAGAGCCGCAACTCTTAGATGGGTATAATATTCCATGTCAGATCAACTCTGTTCATTTTCCAAAATTGATAAGCTTCTTGTATCTCTTAAGTAAACACGTCGATAATCGTCATTGACTTAGGTTTTATCCCTAATTCGACAATGCAAGAGACGAGATGGAATTCTCCAATTAATCTTGTTGACAACACCATCCTGTGCGGGAACAGTAGATTTAAATTCCTTATGCAGTTGTGACCAATCCTTCAGGAGTGAAAGATTCCTCAAAATTCCACCTTGGTCTGCTTGAGATTTAATATATATTTCACAGTAGTAGGACACATCAAGGACATCTTACTCAGCATTAATCATTAAAGAATCTAAAGCATGATCAGAAGTCCCAACTGGAGACCCACTGTACTGGTTACCACGCCGGAGGAATCACTTGATACCAGATCTTAGGAATGACCAGGCTTGTACTTGACCTTTTTTATTATTTATTCACTGCGGCCTTTTTTATTATTTATTCACTGCCAGGTTCAGAAGTGACTGAAGGAATATTTACCATATATTTATTTATACACGAATACTCTTTTTATACACTGAAGGTGCATATCGTGGTATCTGAGGATATGTAGAAAGTACGTAATGTCTTCCATATTCTAGATTATCCATTGATATTCATACATTAGAAGAATAGTGTACTTTTGAATATTTTAGAGGAAATCACCCTCCACTTGGTTGAATACGGCTGACAACGCATTTCCAAAGAGAGAGAGAGAGAGCGAAAACTGCTTTTGAAGGTCTACCTTCCAGATGTCTGAAGACAATGATTCTTTACGTACTGTTATTCATAACAGAGAGAATATATCAGTGGACGTGTCCAGTGTATGGAGATATAACGATCATAAATTTCACACATTATATGTTATACTAGTACAAAATATGATAGAAACATACAGTAGCCTCAGTGGTCCTCTACTGAGAAGGATTTGTAGAATTAGAGCCAATGTGGATTTTTTATATCTTACGTTTGCCCCGGTAGAGAAATACATTTGGTGATATGGTAATAAGATTATAGTAAAAGATCCTCTCTCTCTCTCTCTCTCTCTCTCTCTCTCTCTCTCTCTCTCTCTCTCTCTCTCTCTCTCTCTCTGGGAATAGAAGAAGATTCCAGTCCCCAACTTCAGTCCTGAGTAAATCCACCAGACATACAAATGGAACAAAATTTTACAGACGGGAACAAAATATGCTGGAAAAACTTTTGTCTTAAATATGAATGAATAGTTTTTCATTATCCTTAACGAAATTACCTTTAAGTAAACCAAAGTTGATAGTTAACCAGACTGCACAAAAACTCTTAAGTTATTTAGCATCTCATTTTCTTCTTGTAAATTAATTAGTTCGTTAATTCTCGGAACTGTGCGTTGACCCTCCTCATTTTATATCGCCATCTTTTTATATATGTTTGTGTGTGCATGAATACATAACATTCAGTACACTCAGCATTGAAAATCGAGTTCAGTCCAATTCGTCTTTGACAGTGAATACATAACTTTCAGTACACTCAGCACAGATAATCAAGTTCAGCCAAATTCGTCTTTGACAATGAATACACAACATTCAGTACACTCAGCATAGAGAGCCAAGTTCAGTCCAGTTCCTGTTTGACAATGAATACATAACATTCAGTACACTCAGCATAGAGAATCAAGTTCAGTCCAATTCGTCTTTGACAATGAATACATAACGTTCAGTACACTCAGCACAGAGAATCCAGTTCAGCCAAATTCGTCTTTGACAGTGAATACATAACGTTCAGTACACTCAGCACAGAGAATCAAGTTCAGCCAAATTCGTCTTTGACAATTAATACACAACATTCAGTACACTCAGCATAGAGAATCAAGTTCAGTCCAATTCGTGATTGACAATGAACACATAACATTCAGTACACTCAGCACAGAAGAATCAAGTCTTTGACATTGAATACAAACATTCAGTCTTTGACGTGATTGAATGAACACAACATTCAGTACACTCAGCACAGAGAATCAATCAAGTTCAGTCTTTGACAATGAATACGTGATTGACAGTGAATACATCCAACGTGATTCAATACATAACATTCATCAAAGAGAATCAAGTTCAGCCAAATTCGTCTTTGACAACGAATACATAACATTCAGTACACTCGCATAGAGAATCAAGTTCACTCAAATTCGTCTTTGACAGAATAGCGTAATGCTGATCCTTAAAAAGGAAACAGGACGTAGTCGCTCCGCCAGACAGCGAATATTGATCGAAATAACCTTATAGCTGTTTCCAAACCTTTTCGAGGTGATTACCTCCTGAATGCCATTTTGAAAACGTTTATAACTCCGCCTGAAGGATATAACGGCATGTTTTCTTCGCGTTATTTTCTTTTTCTATACTTCTTTAGATCAGTTCTTCAAATAAATTTATTATAGCCAGAACGAATGTAAAGTGGACGTATATAATGTTTAGAATCAGTGTGAAATCAAAATTGAACTTGATGGCGAAATTTCATATCGTAGCTCATTCAAAACAGATTTCCGTAGTATGGGAGGTCCAGCCTTATGAAGAAGAAGAAAATAGAGAGAAATGAATTAGATTACGACAGTCATTAGATTGAGCTAGTTTTCCCTCCTCCAGGTTTTGGGTTCGCAGCTTAGAATATATAAGCAGAATCACTATTTCTCGCCCGAGCAATATTTTGAATTCTTCACAAGTCACAGAGATATTTCATGGTTCACATTAACACAAAAATAAGATCCTATTTTCTGTATCTATATATATATATATATATATATATATATATATATATATATATATATATATATAATATGTTATTTATATTTATATATATGTATATAAAATATATATGTTTGTGTGTACCTGGTGGTTAGTCGACTGTGATGAGTTGCAGCTAGGGTAGATAAAGTATGAGGCTCGTTGCCTCATCCCGGAAAACTTGCAAGACCCGGAAAGTTAACACCCTCTGAAGCAGCCTCATCTAAGGGGAATAGCTTATAGAGAGAGAGAGAGAGAGAGAGAGAGAGAGAGAAGATTGATTGATGGGTTTAATAGCAAAAATAAACTGACTTTAAAAAACAAAAATAAATGGGCTGATGACCGGAAAATATTGGTAGTTGAGGGAGATTGTAATTCATTTTCCATTGTAGGTTTTTTTTTCATTTTGAGGGATTAAAAGCAAATCACAGTTCAGAATATAAAGAGAAGGGAGTGACCAGTTTATTCTAAAATTTCGTTTGAGACAAAGGTATGAAAATAGGTAAAATATAAATTTAAAGTAGAATAACGAATGTTAATATGTGGTGGAAGATTTAAGCGTTTGATTTTGTATAGATTTTGAAATTTTGAAGGAAGATAGCAGATTATTTTACAGAAAATATGGAAAACGAGGAGTGTTTATAAAACCCAAAGATAAATATATATATATTTATATATATATATATTATATATATATATATATATATATATATATATATATATATATATATATATATATATATATATATATATATATTTATATAATATATATGTATATATGTGTGTGTATGGAAGTTTTCTACACAGCGAATTCATCCTTAATCCAGCAGTCGAAGTGTGTAAATGGCAGTAATAATTACCATGTTTTTTTTCTAAAGATACCACCTCTATCAGGGGAAACGACCAGGTGGTTAAAATATGCAGCAAAGAGATATATATTGATTTATTTAAAACTAAACGGCTAGATAACAAGAAAGTCACTGATATTCATAATCAAAATTAAGATAAACAGAAAGAAAAAAGTAAGAGAACCGTTCCTATGTTGAAAATATAAACTGATTTCTGTTATCAAAAGTAAATAAAGCTTACAGATAAGGAGGCAGGAAGACTTGCAAACGACGCACAGTCATAAACTATCAGCATCGCTGTAAAAAAAATGCACAAAAAAAAAAAAATAAAAAGAGATCCGTTCCTACGTTAAACTAGAGCGAGGATGCTGCTTCAAATGAAGAGGGGCTCAGCCTTTTAAATGTTCAGGATCTGGGATGGACGTAAGACGCAAGTGGTCTTGACAATCGTTGTTCCTTCAAGGCCTTGTGAGATGAGCCAGTGGTTTTTTTTTTTCTGGAATCTTCAGGATTTCTTTTATAGATATCTTCAAGAAGGATACTAGATTGTTAAGTTACAGTTGTTGTTGCTTTTGATATTGTTCTTTGCTGGTTGTCTTATCAATATCTTCGCCATTATTATGATTTGTTTTGCGGATGTTATCATTATATTACTTCTGATATAATTTTTTCTGAAATTCACTGACCTTTTTTTCTTTTTTCCTCCTCCTTTCCTCATCTTTCTACTCGTCTTCTTCTTCCCCCCGCCTCCTCCTCCTTCTGATCCCCACTTCTTTCATTTACTCCCCTCCTTCTCTCTCAGCCTCGTCTCCTCACTTAGGTAGGAAGATGAGGGGTTATGTTAGAAATACTTGGAGGAAACGGCAGACCCCTTGGAGAGTGAGACAACTGAAAAGGAGTGGTTGAAGGCGTGGCCAGAGATGTCAGGGGTTGGGGCGGGGGGAGGTAGGAGGGGGCTGTTTTGATGGCAGGGGGTTCTCTTAAGCCTACGTGCAATGAGAGTGCAACGCCAGGGAAAAAGAAGTCGTTAACTTGGAGGGCTAGTGGCGTTAAGTCGGGCAAGATTAACTGGAAAGGTTATAAGACGAGGAGAGGGTGATGCCGCGATGTATATAATACCGTTGTTGATGCTTATGATTGTTTGTGTGTTTGTTCCTTCCTTTCTCTAATTATACTAGTTTGTTTATATAGGTTTTTTATGTTTGTTAAGTTGTTTAGTGATGCTTCTTTAGCATACAGAATAGATATATGGTCTTATTATGATTATACATAAAATTTTCCTGTGAAGTTGTACAGTGATGCCACTTTAGCATACAGAATAGTTATATGGTATTATGATCATACAAATAATTTTTCTCTGACCGTCCATTACTTCCCTCTGAGGTCCTCGTGTTATTGCCCGTTCTACGGTATACGTTTAATCCCAGTTGCTCTTCCAGATTTATTACATGTTTCTTGATAGCTGCCCTTTTTTCCCCCCCCTCATTTTACTTGGATGATTCTCGCCCGTTGCATTAGTTTCCCATCAAACGTCTCTCTTTCTCTCTCTCTCTCTCTCTCTCTTTCTCTCGAGTTGGCATTTTTTTTTCTTTTTCCAGGAGGGAACTCGAGATCAGGAAGCTTATGACATAAACTATTTGAAATTCATGTTGTAAGCGATGCTGCTCGCCTTCCAGACTCTCTCTCTCTCTCTCTCTCTCTCTCTCTCTCTCTCTCTCTCTCTCTCTCTCTCTCTCTGGATGCTTATATCACCACTGATAATTCTTTTTTGTAGTAGAATTTATATTCATTTATTTAAGTTCAGTTATCTCTCTCTCTCTCTCAATGCTTATATCACCACTGATAGTTCTTTTTTGTAGTAGAATTTATATTCATTTATTTAAGTGCAGTTATCCTCTCTCTCTCTCTCTCTCTCTCTCTCTCTCTCTCTCTCTCTCTCTCTCTCTCTCTCTCTCTCTCTCTCTCTCTCTCTCTGAATGCTCATATCACCATTGATAATTCTTTTTGTAATTGACTTTACATGCATTTCTTTAAGTTCAGTTATCCTCTCTCTCTCTCTCTCTCTCTCTCTCTCTCTCTCTCTCTCTCTCTCTCTCTCTCTCTCTCTCTCTGAATACTTATATCACCATTGATAATTTTTTTTTTTAGTTAACTTTATATGCATTTCTTTAAGTTCAGTTATTCTCTCTCTCTCTCTCTCTCTCTCTCTCTCTCTCTCTCTCTCTCTCTCTCTCTCTCTCTCTCTCTCTCTTGAGCGCCAGAGATTCTCTGGACCTTTAAATGTTTTTTGGGGCTGTCTTAATACGGCTGTTTATCTCTCTTTGACTCCCCGTTTACTGGTTCTCGTTTGGTCTATCTTTAAATATTTCTTAATATTTTTTTTATTTTTTATCTGTCGTGATTTTCTTTTACAGTTATTGGCGTTAGGTCGTGCTGTTATAAATAATTTCAGAGTAATAAGTTATTTTGACAGAGATTATTTAAAGAGAAAATTCAATATACAAAAGTGTTTTCCTATTTTTGGGTGTTTTTAGTAAAATAAGTTATTGCGACAAAGATCCCTGTACAGAGAAAATTCAATATACAAAAGTGTTTTTCCCATTTTTTGGTGTTTTTAGTAAAATGCTAATGTTATTTTAAAGGGCTGCGTCAGTTGGAAAAGTGAAATTGTGAAAATCCCGGAACTCACATGAAAATTCCACTACAATTAATACACTCTTCTTCTTTGGCTACCTAGTTAATTATTATTTTCTTCGGCTACCCAGTTAATTATTATTTTTTCCTTGTTAATTATTATTTATTATTAATTATTATTTTTCCTTGTTAATTATTATTTTTTCCTTGTTAATTATTATTTTTCTTTATCATCCTCCAAAGTTCCAGCCCCTTGCCTTCACTCATTTTGAAATTGCAGGTGCTGAGCGGAAAGTTCTGCCATTTTATGATATAGATTACCAGACCACGAGTCACTTTTCCAAAATCATACGGCTGTGCGGAAAGATATTTTGTTAAAAAAAAAAAGGAGTTGCATTCACAGCTAGACAGAGTTTAAGAAGTTGGACATCTAAGAGGAAGAGACTGAGGGTCCTGGATGATAAGCAAAAGACAGACACCAATGTAGCTGAAGACAAAGAGACTGGGCAGAGAAATTTCAGTACCGCGAACAGTACGCCGCTTCAGACACACCGTAGGCTGTAGTTCCTGCAGTATTAGAACTCTCAGAAACAAAATTGTTATCACCTTTGGCAAGGAGGTTATATTCTTTGTTTCACTGTTTGTTCTTCGTGAGTTGTCGTTGTTAGGATCATTCTAAATGGTATGTGTGGGTTTTAGTTTTCTGTGAAAGAGAACGATTGAGATGGCAATTTGTCTGTCCGTTCGCACTTTTTCTGTCCGCCCTCAGATCTCAAAAACTACTGAGGCTAGAGGGCTGCAAAATGGTATATTGATCATCCACCCCCTACAGTCGTCAAACTTACCAAATTGCAGCCCTCTAGCCTCAGTCATTTTTATTTTATGTAAGGTTAAAGTTAGCAATGATCGTAAAATTTAACAACCTGTAGACAAATAATAAGTAAATGATCTTTTATTTTTTTATTTTATTTTATTTTATTTTTTTTTTTTTTGCCTAATGGCAAAAAGGAAAAAATCGTAAAAATGAGCTAGCTTCGGTTTTTGTTATTTGAAGAGGAATGCCATAAATTTAAAATGCCCAAAGTCCCCACTGATAAATGATTTTCCAGTGTTATGCACTTACACGCATCTAAAGCCCACTTCTTTACGATGATTATCTCTCCAAGTAAAATGGCTGTCCCAGAACCTGAATTCATTGGCGTAAGGGGCACTTAGTTCCTGTCTTAGAACTGGCTCGTTCTTGCGTATTTCCGATTCCGTCCGGTCACCAGTCGGCTATCCGCTGTCCCTTCAGTCTTTCTGAACGAGCTCTTGTTTGCTCTAGTAGACGTGTCTCGTCAGGATCCTAATTTGTGCCCTTATATGGTGAATCCCTAAAGTCATTATAGGGAGTAATTGACCAATAGGCTCATACGAGGGTTCTACGTCGAGCTCTAAAATGACTTTAGGTGATGAGATCTTCCTCCTCCTCCTCCTCCTCCTCCCTCCTCCTCCTCCTCTACCTCTTGCTACTGCTCCTTCTTTCTCTCCTCCTTTCCTCCTCCTCCTCCTCTCCTCCTCCTCCTCCTCCTCCTCCTCCTCCTCCTCCTCCTCCTCCTTAATTACTTTTCCTCTTTTTCTTGTTCTCCTCACTTTGACAGCATACCTCTTTTCCTCCAGTCGTACCTTTCATGATATTATCCAGTTACATAACACTAAGCAAAATATGCCATGTTGAGGTTTATTATGTATAAGTTGATTTTTTATCATTAACGTAATTTCAAGGTAATAATGAGCAAAATTACAGTTGGTTTTCAATCGACAAATTTTAATCTTAAGACTACAGATGCTATTCAAGGTAATAATTTACAAAAGTAGAGTTGATTTTATATAGAAAAAAATCTTAAGGCTATAGATGCTATTCAATGTAGTAAATTACAAAAACAGTTGATTTTATCATTACAAATTAATCGTAAGGCTACAGATGCTATTCAAGGTAACAATTAACAAAAATAGAGTTGATTTTATATAGACAAATTAATCTTAAGGCTACAGATGCTATTCAAGGCGATAAGTGACAACAATAGAGTTGATTTTATATAGACAAATTAATCTTAAGGCTACAGATGCTATTCAAGGTAATAATTGTCAAAAATAGTTGATTTTATATCGACAAATTAATCTTAAGGCTACAGATGCTATTCAGGGTAATAATTGACAAAAATAGAGTTGATTTCATCATTACAAATTAAACTTAAGGATACAGATGTTATTCAAGGTAGTAATTGACAAAAATAGAGTTGATTTCATCATTACAAATTAAACTTAAGACTACAGATGTTATTCAAGGTAGTAATTGACAAAAATAAGTTGATTTCATCATTATAAATTCAGCTTAAGGCTACAGATGTTATTCAAGGAAACAATTGACAGGAATACTGTAGACTTGATTTTATGTGGACAAATTAATCTGAAGGCTACATTTGCCAAAAGCCCACTCGCCACCATCTCCTAGAGCAACCCGTCCTCACGAGGGTAAGCGAATGAGATTTCCCTCCTTGGGCGGAGAAAAGGGAAATTGTCATCAGTGCGTGTGATCTGGAGCAGTAACCCCGAACGACTGCTGGATTGGTAATGACCCCTGAGCAAAGGAACAAGTCCGGCCGTTGTTTGCTCATTTGCCGATGAACATGGCATTGCGCTCCGCGTGTGGCTTTTCATCTGCGTCAGGATCATATTTCCAGGTTTGCTTGGTAGTTTTGAAGCCGGAGTTCATGTTTAGATGTGCAGGGTATATGTTTTATGTTTTATGATTATTAGTGGGGGCTTGTATCTACGCATGCGCAGTTCTCCGTCATGAAAAGTATAAATATTATTACGTAAGGGAAAGTTTATCAAATGCTCTCTCTCTCTCTCTCTCTCTCTCTCTCTCTCTCTCTCTCTCTCTCTCTCTCTCTCTCTCAGCGCAGATTACTTTTAGTGAACAATTTTCCGTTCCGATGAAATCAGTTCTGTGACGTCATGGCATAGCACTGAATCAAGCAATCATTTAATCGCGAGATTTGCATACATTTGTGTTTTGATGAGTCAAGACACCTAAAAGTTGTATCCATTGAAGCTTTAGCTAATTTGTTTACGCAGTCAAGTTCATTGCTCACCTTTTTCAAGGCATGCCATTAATAAGTCTGGTGATCTAGGGTATGTCAAAAGGAAGTTTTAAGAAATCATTATAGGTATAATGAGTTTTACAGTTAGCCCTCTTGATTTTGGAGATGCCAAAAGGAAGCTAGGGAGATTATTGTGGGTATATATAATGACTTGTGTGAAAGTACCCAATGGCAGAAGTGGGTATAATGAAACTACCCAATCGCAGATGTAACTTCGCCCGGCGTCGATCCTCTTAATAGTCTGAAGTCAGTCAACAAATGTACATACACACCACTAATGCGTTTTGCCAGCGTCGGCAGATGGAAGTCAATCAACTAATCTTTATCATCACCGTCGGCATTCTTGTCACCATGACGTCGTCACTATCACCTCACCACCATCATCACCATCATCATCATTGTCGCCACCGCTTTCCTCATGACCATCGTCACTGTCACTTCATCATCGACATTATCACTATGTGCATCTTCACTATTACTCACCATCATCACCATCGTCGTCACCACCGCTTTCTCACGACCTTGTCACTATGACCATCGTTACTATCATCATCGCCACCAACATCATCACCTTCATCATCATTCACCGTCGTCATCACCATCGCTTTCTCATGACCTTGTCACCATGATGACCATCGTCATTACCATCATCATCATCGTCGTCACCACCGCTTTCTCACGACCTTGTCACTATGACCATCGTCACTATCATCATCACCACCAACATCATCAGTCATCACCATCATCGTCGTCACCACCACCACCGCTTTCTCACGACCTTGTCACCATTACCATCGTCACCTCACCATCATCAACTCCATCGTCATCACCATCGCTTTCTCATGACATCATCGTCGTGACCATCGTCATTATCATACCATCATCATCATCATTATCATCATCACTGTCACTACATCGTCACCACCGCTTTCTCACGACCTTGTCACTATGACCATCGTCACTATCATCATCACCACCATCATCATCATTCATCACCATCATCGTCGTCACCACCGCTTTCTCACGACCTTGTCACCATGACCATCGTCATCACCATCGTCATCATCATCATTATCGTCGTCACCACCGCTTTCTCACGACCTTGTCACCATGACCATCGTCACTATCATCATCGTCATCATCATCGTCGTCGTCACCGCTTTCTCACGACCTTCCCACCATGACCATCGTCGCTATCACTCACCATCATCATCATCACCACCATGATCATTCACCATCGTCGTCGTCACCACTTTCTCACGACCTTGTCACCATAACCATCGTCACTGTCTCTCACCATCATCATCATCATCATCGTCGTCGTCATCACCGCTTTCTCACGACCTTGTCACCATGACCATCGTCATTACCATCATCATCGTCGTCACTCTCGCTTTCTCACTACCTTGTCACCATCATCGTGGTCGTCGTCGTCGTCGTCGTCGTCACCGCCTTCTCACGACCTTGTCACCATGACCATCGTCATTACCCATCACCATCGTCGTCACCCTCGCTTTCTCACGACCTTGTCACCACCATCGTGGTCGTCGTCGTCGTCACTGCTTTCTCACGACCTTGTCACCATGACCATCGTCATTACCATCATCATCATCATCATCATCACCATCGTCATCACCACCGCTTTCTCACGACCAGACGTACTTCAAATTCCGAGCCGCTATCGCTCCCACAGGAACGCAGCAGAGAACAAATCGGCGAACGATAACAGGGACGTTTGACACCGGCCAAACAAAACGCTGCTTGACAGCAAACGAAGAAACGACGTCAAACCGACGGATGAAAAGCAAACAAACAAACAAATAGACGCTATACCGCGCCGAACGCCAAAACCCCCGTGTGCCGCGCGCGAGAGAGAGAGAAAGAGAGAGAGAGAGAAACAGAGTGAGAGAGAGAGAGAGAGACGTGTCGGCATAAAAACAAAGAAAGAGAACGAGCTGCCGAAAAAAAAGATTAGTGGGGGGAAATAAATAAAACAAATAAAGTGAGCTGACAACATGGGCATATCCGTGTGCAAAGCTTATCTGAAAATTGAGTGCCGCACCTTTTCAATAAAACTTTTCATTGGCTTCTATATCAAAAGTGGCATTTTTGCCAGCGGAATAATCTGCTACAGAATATTTAAGCTGATCAGATCATGCTAGTAAATTAACAATAATCTGATTGCTGATCCAGCCAAATTGAATGCTCATTTTTGCCTTATTGCCCCAATACGGAAAAGTTGAAAGGGGGGAGGGCGGCGGGGGAGGGAGGAGGGAGAGAGAGGATGGTGTTGTGAGAGTAGGCGGGAAAGGGAGGGGGAGGAGAGAGGAGGAAGCGGATAGGAGGAGTGGGGTCGTCGGTATACCAGGCTGGTGTTTAAGAGGGAGCGAAGGGAGTGAATGTGGGAAACGAAAAGAGAATGATAGATGAGAAAGTGGATAAGCGAGAGATAATAGAAAGGGGAAAGGAGAAGGGTGGAAGAGAATAGCGAGAAGTGCTAAAAGATACCGGCACACGGACAGATGGACAAACGAACATTTCAGTGTTTTGATATTTTTCGAGCATGACTGACAGCGCTTTCGGCGGCCGTTGAACCGGAGCGAAAGATAAGCAATAATAAGATTTTGATAAAAGTGGTTGTAGGGCGAGGCGTGTTCGAGTAATGAGGCACGGAGTTGTCGACAGACATGTGTATGTATGTATGTATGTATGTATGTATGTGTGTATGTATGTATGTATGTATATACAGTATATATATATATAATATTATATGTTATATTTATATATATATATGCATACATACTTACATGTATGTATAATTATGTGTATATGTATGTATGTATGTATGTATGTATTTATTTGCGTATGTATTATAATAAGACGTGTTTAGCTGGTGGCTTACTCCGGATACTACCCTATTCATACCTTGCTGGATTGTGGATGAGACCCCTGTGCAGAAAACTTCCTAAACTCTGACTGCTTCATTCACTTACGCAGGAACCTCATCAGTGGTGTGTCAGATCCCCCCCGCCCTTCCTCCGACACACGCACACACACACACACACACTGCGTTGTTGACCTTTTTATCTGCACACACACTCTCGTTTCCTGAATATCAAGGCCTTCACTCTGTAACCCCCAAGTGCATTCTGGGTCTTCCTTTTCTCCCTCCATTTCATCAGCCCACCTCCTCCATTCTTTCCACATGAGCAAACCATGTCAAAATATTCTGGTCTATCTTTTCACCGACGTTGACCATTTTACCACATATTTTACTTACCTCCACGTTTATCAGTCTTTCCATTCTTTTTTTCTTTCACATGCGACATTTTTCTTTCATTTGTATTCAGTGTCCTCACTTCTCTTCCTACTACCAGTAACTGAAAATGTGTCTTGAAATAAACAAAACGGACAGTGGCGAATAAATCTTGTATATAATTGATCAGGCCACTGGGACATAGGCTACTGTTTCTTACACCCACTTAGAAAGCTCATTGACTTAAGGTCCAGCCCCTTTTCTCAGTGCCTACCCTCTTCTCTCGCTCTCTCATGTAATTTCTTGCTTCCCTTATGTTAAAACTCTCCTATTCCAACTCCTGGCATTCAGTTTACCAGCCTTTACTCGGTCTTCCCAAGGTTTCAGAAATATACTCCATTTTTACCAGCCTATCGTCCCATCACTCCACGTGACCAAGCCATCTCAAAATATTCCATCTTTTATGTTGACCCTTCCATTTATCTTTCCCATTATTCTCCATATATATATAGGCCATTTCATAATATCCATATATATATATATATATATATATATTATATCCATTTATCGCCCTATTCACCCATTATTCCTCCATATATAATGACCAAATAGACCACCTCAACAGTTTTTTCTTTTATATTCGACATTCATACTTCACTGTCATGAAGAAAGGTTGGCTTAATCATCCCTTCTTACATTCACCTTCATGTTCTTGACACCCATCTTCTCTTCCAAACCTCTTGCAAAGCTGCTGCTAACTCTCTCGCTTTCTATATAGTCTGTGATTCACCCCCTCTCTCACTATAGCATCAGCTCTTACACTTCAATTACCAATACCGTTGCCATAACATTTATTCTTGAGTGAATATTTCAGTCGGTTTCTTCCTCCACCGTCACTACCATTCATTGCTCTTTATTCTTGTTTCCAAATGCCCTCGTAACCATATGCTCGTCCGCATTCATTTATAATTCTCCTCGTGCAAACACTTTCCCACTCTCACCATTCTCTTTATCTTTCATTCACTGTCACCAATGAGCACTTTAGGGCAAGCATCAGCCACTCCACATTCCACTCACTCACTCCTTTTATATCTCTTAAGCTTGTGACAATGTTTTAGCTTTAAACCTCTAGGCCTGTCTGTACCTTGATGGGATGGCTCCAGAAAGTGTTGCCCTTTGATTCTAAGTTCCAGTTGCCCTTGATTGCAAGTAATGCAAGTTCCAGTTGTCCTTGATTGCAAATAATGCAAGTTCCAGTTGTCCTTGATTACAAATAATGCAAGTTCCAGTTGTCCTTGATTGCAAATAATGCCAGTTCCAGCTGTCCTTGGTTGCAAATATGCAAGTTTCAGTTATCCTTGGTTGCAAATAACGCAAGTTTCAGTTGTCCTTTGTTGCAAATAATGAAAGTTCCAGTTGTCCTTGATTGCAAGTAGTGTAAGTTTCACTTGTCCTTTATATTGCAAATAATGCAAGTTCCAGTTGTCCTTGATTGCAAATAATGCAAGTTCCAGTTGTCATTGATTGCAAATAATGCAAGTGCCAATTGTCCTTGATTGCAAATAATGCGAGTTCCAGTCCTTTATTGCAAATAATCCAAGTTCCAGGTGTTCTTGACTGCAAGTAATGCAAGTTCCAGTCGTCCATATCAAATAATGCAGGTTCCAGTTGTCCTTGACTGCAAGTAATGCATTGTCTGATGACCAGTGATCATGATGCACAGATGTACACAAAGGGAGATCGTTTGTTTGTCACAAAGGTTGCCAATCCATGCCATTTTGTTTTCAGTTTAGACCATGTGTAGATATTGCCAAGTTTCTCCAATGCCATTGCAATTCCTCTTACACTTTTGAACCTGAAGGGATTTTATTGTCTGGCAACTTGGTCCAGATGACCCCGAGTTTAGATGCCACTGTTAGACCATGTTGAAGGGTTTAGACCTCTTATGCATAGATGTGTGTAAAAGAAGATATTCTTTCTGTCTGTTTCCATCAGCCAGTTGTTGTATCTGTCACCTTTTCGTCGCAGTTTTGGCTGAGTTGCAGTGACATTGAAACACTACCTCTCTCTGGAGGTAGAGAATCTAACTTTCAAAGATGTTCAGTTGGCAGTTTCCATCTTGTGATAACCCTTCCAGATGACCCAAAGGTTTATTGATGTTGTCATCTTAGATGCCATAAACCTCTTCGTTTTTGTCATCACATTTCTCTGGAATACGCGATCATTGCAAAAGTTAGTTTCGGATAATATTTAGGCATTTAAATATATGGATTCTGGTGTTTTAGTTTCTGAAATGAAAACTACTGTGCCGGCTTTGTCTGTCCGTCCGCACTTTTTTTGCCCGCCCTCGGATCTTAAAAACTACTGAGGCTAGAGGGCTGCAACTTGGTATGTTGATCATCCACCCTCCAGTCATCAAACAAACCAAATTGCAGCCCTGTATCCTCAGTAATTTTTATTTTATTTAAGGTTAAAGTTGGCCATAATCGTGCTTCTGGCAACGATATAGGATAGCCACCACACCGGGTAGTGGTTAAAGTTCAATGGACCGCGGCTCATACAGCATTATACCCAGACCACCGGTGAAAGATGTTAGACCTATCTTCGGCAGCCCTAATTATACGCTGTACCGGCTGTACAGAAAACTTGATTGCGCCGAAGAAACTTCGGCGCATTTTTTTTCTTTTTTTGTACCTATGCATCATACCACGGAATTTTCAGTTATCTTGTTCTTATTGGTGACAATTTATTGATCGTTCGAGTTTTTATACTGGTTCTAATGGCTTAATTTTTTTCCATTGTAAGATAATGAAAATAATTATGATGATGATGAAGATAGTAGTTATTATGATAACAGTAATGTGTAAATACATGATCTGGAAAAGCAGATGCAGCCGTTCAAATTAAAATTTCTTTGTACTCAGATGCAAAACGATGATAATATTATGTTCGTCTGTTCATAAAGAAATAAACTAGAGAGTAATTTCCGCTTAGCATAGGGGAGTAAATATGCACAAAAAGATAGAGTTCAAAGCAAAGGAGAGAGAGAGAGAGAGAGAGAGGAGATGATTAGGAAAACAGGCTTTTGGCAGAGTAGTAAAATTTCATTCACTTTAAAATGCTGTTTTGTACTCGTATTACGGTGTATATTAGATGCTACGGAGGTTTCTTTCATGTAGTGAGAAATTAAATCCATGTGCTGTGTGGTCCTCACATAATGGCACATTTATGAAAGTATTATATCCCAATAAGTCGATTATATATATATATATATATATATATATATATATATATATATATATATATATATATATATATATATATATATATATGTGTGTGTGTGTGTGTGTGTGTGTGTGTGTGTGTACACGTATATGTTTATATACATATATATATATATATATATATATATATATATATATATATATATATATATGTAATAACATAAGCTATGATTTACGGACGAGGTAGTCAGACGACTGCAGTGGGTCACATCCAGAGTAGAAAGGACGAGGGGCTAACAACCTCATCCCAAAATACTATATTGTGTATATTGGCATCATTGAGGTATCTATGTACGTCAATTTCGGCTGAACATTGAACCAGTTTTGCTTCCCTTATATATGTGTTTTATGAAGTTTTACCCCCTCTCTCTCTCTCTCTCTCTCTCTCTCTCTCTCTCTCTCTCTCTCTCTCTCTCTCTCTCTCTCTCTCTCCCTAAAACGCCGTTAGAGGCGTGTCTGTATGTAATCGTGTCCGCAGGTGTTTCTCAGTCACTGAGTTTTTTCTTATATTATTGATTTCCCCCCAAAGGTTGGGTCTGGGCGATCGCAGATGCTGTGCTAATAAAATGCACCTCTTTGCTTTTGCTTCTCCTTAATCACTTTAATTACCAGTGGAGCAAGTTGGGCTACGTTTGCTCCATAGAGCTCGATTTTGGGATTATATAATCACTGTTATGATTATTATTATTATTATTATTATTATTATTATTATTATTATTATTATTATTATTATTATTATTATTATTATTTTGGCCAGCCCTATGAGAGCTGAAAGTCAGCTCAGTGGTCTGGTTAAACTATTTTAATAATAGTAATAATAATAATCAGCTTGTCAAGTCAAACTACCACAGGGCAGAATGTCATGTTTAATCATAGATGGGGTGATGTAATCCATGGATTATTATTATTATTATTATTATTATTATTATTATTATTATTATTATTATTATTATTATTATTATATCAAGTCATTAGCTTGTCAAGCCAAACTACCACAGGACAGAATGTCATATTTAATAAAAGATGGGGTTTTATAATCCATGGATTATTATTATTATTATTATTATTATTATTATTATTATTATTATTATTATTATCATCGTATCAAGTCATTAGCTTGTCAAGTCAAACTTCCGCAAGACATGATGTTATATGTAATAAAAGCTGGTATTATATAACCCATGGATTATTATTATTATTATTATTATTATTATTATTATTATTATTATTATTATTATCATTTGCACGTAAAGTCAAACTTCCACAGATCAGAATCTCATAAGTAAAAAATAAAAGGCTAAGAATAAAATTAGCAAAAATTTATGCCTGTTGTAGATTATTCTTTGCCCTCTGTTATCATTTCTAGGCCTGTTCATGGGCCTTCTACCTTTTAGTTTTCTGTAAAAGAAAACTATTGTGCCGGCTTTGTCTGTCCGTCCGCGCTTTATTCTGTCCGCACTTTTTTCTGTCCGCCCTCAGATCTTAAAAACGACTGAGGCTAGAGGTCTGTAAATTGGTATGTTGATCATCCACCCTCCAATCATCAAACTTTCCAAACTGCAGTTCTCTAGCCTCAGTAGTTTTTATTTTATTCAAGATTAAAGTTAACCATAATCGTGCTTCTGGCAACTATATAGGAAAGGCTACCACCGGGTAATGGTTAAAGTTTCATGGGCCGCGGCTCATACAGCATTATACTGACACCACCGAAAGATAGACCTAGTTTCGGTGGCCTTGATTATACGCTGTAGCGGCTGTACAGAAAACTCGATACCGCCGAAGAAACTTCGGCGCATTTTTTCCTTGTTTTTCCAAGTATTTGGTTTTCGAACTCTTGATGAGGGACTGGTGAATGACATCTTAAACACTGACGTGAAGCCAGTTTGGATAACAGAATAATAAAGTGCAAAGTTATAAACCATGCAATGATTTCAATACTACAGCGTGAATGAAAGTCTAATGTTTATGCGCCCCCTGAAAATGAAGAAATGGTATTTAATACGGAAATAAATTGACTCTCTACGTTTCTGTGATTTATGTCCAGAAAGTTGAGGAAATGAAATCAAGCAATGTTTTGTCCTGGCAGTGTATTTAATGAGATAAGAATGCTCAATTCATGTCATATTCTATAAAATGAAAATATTCTGTGAGATTAAAAGGTTTTACCTAGAATAATGTTTTATCAAAAGCATACTAATTGAAGGTCAAAGATGTCTTGTACGTCATATTATCAACGAAATTTGAAATGTTTACTGACAGTAATGAAAGATATTAAATCTTTCATGTCATATTTTATTAAAAGAATAACGAAAGTAAGATCATTTATTTAGTCTAATGTTTCGTCGCAGCCTCTCTCTCTCTCTCTCTCTCTCTCTCTCTCTCTCTCCATTAGGCACATGGCTCCCCATCTCAGTTTCCTAACTTAACCCCCATCCCGGTATATCCCCACCCCGATTCACTCCCCTCCCTTTCCCCCTCGCATCCTCTTAAATATTCGTGCATTGTGTTGAAGATGGCAGTGCAACCCCCTGCCTAACGGTTGCAGATGAAACAAACTGCATTGCCCACATTTTTTTTTTCAGGCGATATATGATGTAGGGGTTTTGTATGGGGCCTTTAGGGGGGGGGGGAATTGAGGGACCAGGCGCTTGTGGGGGGAAGGGGGTGAAGGGAAGTGGTACTGAATGTGATCTAAAGAAAAAATATTGAGGGAGAGAGAGAGAATCTTCTTTAGTATAGTCTCGCATATTATGGCATTCATCCCCTATTCCCCCTTCTTTCTCTATTCTTCCCCTCACCCCCCTTATCTACCTCCTTCCTTCCTCTACCCTCCTCCCCTTTCATCTTCTCTTCTCTTTAAACTTTTGAAATTTTGTTGTTGCCAATATTGGAGGGAGAAGATGAGCCGAGGTGACGGGATGTGCGCAAAAAATTCAAAATGAAATTTCGACCTGAGAGGGAAGCTATTAGAAATTCATTCTCTCTCTCTCTCTCTCTCTCTCTCTCTCTCTCTCTCTCTCTCTCTCTCTCTCTCTCTCTCTTTCTGTCAAATAATAATTTTCAATTTTGTTATATATCAAATTACTATTCTACTTTGTTCACTCTATCTCTGTTTCCCTCAAATAATTATTATCAATTTTGTCGTATCTCAGATTAATATATAACTTTTTTGCATCTCTCTCTCTCTCTCTCTCTCTCTCTCTCTCTCTCTCTCTCTCTCTCTCTCTCTCTCTCTCAAATAATGATTTTCAATTTTCTTATATATCAAATTATTATTCTACTTTGTTCACTCTTATCTCTCTCTCTTTCCCTCAGATAATTAATATTAATTTCGCTTTATCTCAAATTACTTCTCTCTCTCTCTCTCTCTCTCTCTCTCTCTCTCTCTCTCTATTTCTCTCTCTCTCTCTCTCTCTCTCTCTCTGTCTCTCTCAAATAACGAAAATAATATTCTATTTTGTTACATCAAATTGCTATTCCATTTTGTCCACTCTGTCTCTCCCTCTCATATGATAATTAATAATTTTGTTCCATCTCAATTTACTGTCTTCCATTTTGTTTGCCCTCTCTCTCTCTCTCTCTCTCTCTCTCTCTCTCTCTCTCAGGTTATATTTAATTACCCATTTCCTGATCTCGGTTTTTTATGGTACAGCAATTTCATATGTCCTTCACTGCTACGCTGGAAGCATCTTCTCTTGCGCTTTCCACTGTTAAATTAAGTTTGAGGTGACATTTGACCCTAAGTGTTTGTCCTTGGCTTGAAGGGCGTCCCTTAGACTGTAACGATACTGTATTCTTTCATTTTTTTTTTTTTTACAGTTTAGAGAGAAAAAATTAGTAAGGACACAATAAATTCTGCAGATATTTTTATTCGTTGTATTTTTATTAGCTATACGTTATTGAATTTCTGTTTTTCTTCGGGAAACGATAGATTCCGCAGAAATTTTTATTTATATACTATATTTTTATTAGCTATATGTTATTGAATTTCTGTTTTTCTTCGCTATAAATATGAGGGTAACTGTGCTCTTGATGAGTGATGGCTATTAAAACTCTGAAGTTGAACCTTCAATTCTGCCTGGTGATTCGTTTTTATCTAATTTACGGAATTATGTTTACTTATCTATTAGTTAATTTGTCGATTTATTTATTCATTTTTAAAATTCCTCCGCCAACGAAGTTGAGAGGAAACTAAGTCATCGCCCGTGTTTGTTTGTGTTAGCCAGATATAACAAGAACGGTGCCATAGAATTTAACGAAAATTGGCAGATATATTCATTAAGTGACCTTTTTGTGATGTTTAACTTTTGGGGGAATTCGTCTTGAGTCTTCACAGTTTTTTTTTTGCTATAGAAATTATATTACCCGTTTCAAAATATACTCATTGTATGGTCGTAGCCGACTAAAAATGTTTCATGTCCTTTTCACATTGCATAACAACCTCGTTCATTCATTGACTGGATTTCGAGTTCATATAATCGTCTCTGAGTGCCCTTGGAGGAGGCATGTTCTTTACCGAGAGGTCTTGTTTAATCGGTTTTATTCGTTTTATCTTATTTGTGCTTCTCCCTTTCTCTTATCTTGGACACAGTGGCTTTATACCTTTTTGGAAAACTACCTGCTAAGTAAGCGCTCTTTTGGCTTTTAGCATTCCTAAAATAATCATTCTTTTGTTTACATTTTTCAGCCTTCCTGGACCCTTACAGCTTTTAAGCAGAATTATTTAAAATGGTGTCCTTTTCTCAACAAAGCTAAAAATTCACATCATCGTAGGCTGCTTGTCTGGCCATCTCCCGTTGTTATATTCAGTAGAGATCATTTGATATCCTATGTAGTGCTTTTGCTGTTGGAATTGGTCTGTATTGCAGACCACCTCCAGAAGCCTCAACATCCATATTCTGTTCAGATACCATTGCTAAAGTCTTGTGTCCCCATAAATGCAGAACGTTTAGAACAGTCCTCCCGTCAGTTTTTTTGGAAACTGGTGTTTCATGAAATTAAGACAGGCTGTAAATCCGTCTTGAAGTGCCAAGTGCCCAGTGATTCTTTCAGATGCTGTGTATTTAATTATGTTCAAATTTTTTGGCTTGTTAATGTGTATTGCTATCTGAATGTTATTCCGCTTCCCTCCCATATATTTTTCATATTTCGTATTTGTTGATTCTCATCCTTGGCTGGCTAATTGAGATCTTGGTTTCTTATGAATATGGCCTAATGTTGAATGATAATAACAATAATAATAATAATAATAATAATAATAATAACACGTTTGTCATGAGACCTGGAGGTTTCACCCTGTTCCCGTTTTTCCTCACCATTGCTGTGTCCTTTCCATGAAGAAATTTGGTATCATCCTTTTGGATTAATATCTACCATCTTCCTTCTCATTTATAATTGCCTTCTTCCTGCCTAGGCATTTCCTTACCCATCCCTTTGGCCTTTCCTTAAAAATATATGGGTATATTTTTGACCTGTACAATAAGTAAATTCTCAACCTCCTGGGTGGAGGCTTGGAGCTGCCTATGTTTTGCTGATATACTTTCATAAATCTGCTAATATATCTTAATTGCATGACGGTTACAGATTCCACATCACTAAGTGAATTTAAGATTACCTGAACCGCGAAAATAAGATAAAAAAAAAAAAATGCAAGAAAATTAGAATAAATATCACCTCGACTTTGTAGCTCTTTTCTTTGCTTTCTCCTCTCGGAATATTTGAGCGCGCCGCCTCGGGAACTTAAATAAGTCAATCCACTTAGGAAATATTTAGCACTTGCCGATGTCAGATGTGTTTGCATCTGCAAGAACAACCTGTCATTCGCTCATTTTTCAGCAGCCGCGCAAAAACGGGGAAGAAAAACTCTCGCGCGCATTGGGTGTCCACGAAGTGAGGGGTGTGCTTTCGTGCGCTTTTGAATTGCATGAGAGAGAGAGAGAGAGAGAGAGAGAGAGAGAGAGAGAGAGAGAGAGAGAGAGAGAGAGAGAGAGAGAGAGAGAAAGAGAGAGGGGGAGGGGGTATTTACATAATAGAAACATATTCAGAATTATTTTTACACTTATTTGTCAGTTTGTTTGATTAGCAAAATGTTCAGGTTGATTTTAATAAAATGAGAATCGCAACGAGCGGTTTTTTATAAGAAGAATATTCTCTCTCTCTCTCTCTCTCTCTCTCTCTCTCTCTCTCTCTCTCTCTCTCTCTCTCTCTCTCTCTCTCTGGAAAATATTGCTAGTGATATATAGTTATATATATAATTATATACAGTATATATATTTAATATACACATTTATATATATACACATAAATATATATATGCATACATTTACACACACATATATATATATGCTTATGTATGTATGTATATATACAGCATATACACACAACTATTGGACACATGATGCTGTTCGGTGCGATCAGAATTACATTATCCCAAAGGCAACTTTAGACTTACCTTTTCAGCGACGTTACGCGGTAGGAGATTGCTAGAACTAGAATATGATGCTTAATGTGATATCCCCACAGTTATTATGATGCCGTTAGCTTGAGGAACTTTGTAAGACAATCGCTTCAGTTCTTTCTGCTGAAGACGCCGTCCTATGACTTAATAAATTTAGCTCTAGGTCTCTCGGGCAGTTTCTTTCAAGTTACTAAATGTTTTAAAGCATTTACCTTAAGTACGGTTCATAATACATGTAAGTCTCGAATGAGGAAGCTGACTTATAGCGAGATTCGTATGGCTTCAGTGACAAGTCTTATAAAGCTTAATTGTCACCGGCTTATCAGTAACAACATCAGCAGCAGTTTCAGCATCATTGATAATAATAATAGTAATCACTGATTTATTATAATATTCATCATCATGATAAAGATTATCATTGTTTTTATTACAGCCAGAGCTATAACGTAACTGAGGAGTGGTCCATTATGCCCCCCTTGTGGGGTATTATAGTACTAATGTCTCTAAAACCCCAGTACGCCTTGACTGTACCGTGAGTGAAAATTAAATACTCTTCGCAATAAAAGATTTTTATAGAGCATAGGATGAAACAGCACTTGTACAATCACCATGTGCTACTTAGCTTTTTGTCTCATTACGTGGTAGAAGAGCACAAAGTAGGACAAGTAGCCGGAATGGTGTCCGTGTCTGCCGAAGGAAAGGAAAAGTGTCTTTTAAATTTTGGTTCCTGGAAGAAAAGACGGTATTTCTCGTGCCTCATTACCTTTCGTGCCAGATCTGTAAGGTCGGTTGCAAATTGCAACAAACATCTGTTCTTTTCAGAAGTTCAAGCGAAGATGCAGTGCATTACTACCCTAATAAAATTCTCCTTGTATTTTAGTAATTGACTTACATTTTCATTTCTTAATTTAGTTTTTCTTTTTTAATTAGTGATCTCTTCTTTTTGTAATTAGTGATCTCTTCTTTTTGTATTTCCCATTATATACCTTTTGTTATTTCTTGCTAATGAACACCATATTCTTTGGAAGCTTGAGTTTTTCAAGTCAATGGTCCTTGTGGGCTTGTTCCGTGCGAATAGGGTTCATCTTCTGAATGATAATAACAATAATAATAATTCATGCAATGTTTAGGAATGATGTGCACTCTCTTTTATCCGGGCTATGGGCCGGCGTTGAATGGGAGGAATTCTTCGTGTCCCTGGACTCCACAGGTCTTTGAGTCCCTTTTTAGTTTCCTGTAAAAGAAAACTGTTGTGCTCGTTTTGCCTGTTCGTCCGCACTTTATTCTGTCCGCACTTTTTCTGTCCGCCCTCAGATCTTAAAAACTACTGAGGCTAGGGGGCTGCAAATTGGTATGTTGATCATTCACCCTCCAGTCATTAAACATACCAAATTGCAGCCCTCTAGCCTTTGTAGTTTTTATTCTGTTTAAGGATAAAGTTAGCTATAATCGTGCTTCTGGCAACGATATAGGGTAGTTACAGTTTCATTGGCCGCGGCTCATACAGCATTATACCGAGACCACCGAAAGATAGATCCATTTTCGGTGGCCTTGATTATAAGTTTTACAGAAAATTCGATTGCACCGAAGAAACTTGGGAGTTAATGCCCTTATTTACCCCAAATCTGAAGGAGGAATTGGAAAGAAAGGAAGATAGGCGTGATAGGGCCTGACCCTGAACGGAACTGTAGACTACCCACTTTAATAAAAGAATTATAGGAATTTGTAATACGTAGGTCCAAATAAAATTTGAAATAGTTTAATTTTCAAAAAATCTAGATCTGCAAAAAAAAAATCACAACTAAATGTCTATGAAACTTTTTCGGGAAATTCAGTAACGAGTTAAGATTATCAAGTAGACTTAGGCGATAATCTGCGTTAAAATCAAGTTCAGGGTCATTGGCCCATAAACATGAATTTCACAAATTCGAAGAAGTGAGTTTTTTTATTAACAGATATAGTCAAACAGATCTGGTGGAAAACTAGCATTTAGGCATAGGCGACTATAGTTTCAGTTAACTAAAGAAATAAGCTATCGAAGGTTCATTGGCAAACGCTTAATGTCCATGATGGTTTGACTAAGAGTTCAGCTCCCTCAGGCCAAACTCTAAATTCTTTTTCAGTCTTGCAGAATGTTCTGTACAATAAGGGAAGGTAATTTTACTAAAGATAAACTAGTGTTCCTTTTCAGGAAATGCATAGATATACGTTGGCTTCTGTGTACTGTGAAATAAAAAATGATAATATTACTAGCACTCATTGCAGTCAGCCTTATAACACATATTCCGAAATTTTTTTATATGATATTAAAAATAAACGTTCTCCTTTCCCCGTGCATTGCGCATAAGAAGAAAAAAAAATGTCCCGTGTTGTTCGTAACATATCTTCTATTCAAGTTGCAACGAAAACGGTTGCAAATGCAGATGGAAAAAACGGGAAAAAAAAAAAAAGTCAGTCGTAAAAACCGCCCTTTCTGTAACTGCATAATCATATAACGCATTACGCAAATTCAAACATAATCATCGTAAGTATGCCGACGGTAGTTAGGGCAACGTAACGGTCATTGGCATATTGCATTTGGGATGTGGCAAGCTCGTTAATCAAACTACAACCAAACATTGCATCCCCATTTCGTCTAAAGAAATTAGAAACGTTTTATTGCGCTCTTTTTTTTTCATCTCCGTATATCTGTGTGTCATGAATCTTGGGGCTAACGGCTCTTCCCCTCCGACAAGGTCTAGGGCGAAGGCGAGCTAAGACTCAGGTGATGGTGATGGACCCACGTTTCTAGAATCCCCTCATCTCCTTTGTTTTTCCCCTTTACTTCCGATGATGATGGTGTCTAAGGCATTCTTGCAAGCAATTCAGTTTCGTTAGACAAAGACGATCTCTGTATTATGAACATTTCACTATATTTCGCAGAACCTGTGTCGCTATAGCGAGGCTGGTTGGAGACTGTTCTTTAGACCTGTACATCACACGCTAACTACTTCCACGTCAGGCCCAGGACGGTTGCATATGCAATTGGTCCCATTTGGCTGCATTGTTGCATTATGATATATGGGTGATAATCGTGCCAGAGGGGTAGGGCAGGAATTGGGGTATAATGGAAGGAGAGAGGTAGGGATGGGGATGAGAGAGACAGAGAGAGAGAAAGAGAGAGAGAGAGGCCCATGTGAGAGGGTAGGGGAGACTCCCCACCACAATCGCTAGTTTCTATGACTGCGGTCGTTTTTGCTGGTACCCCCGGCGGGATTGGCGTTTGTTTCCCAGTAGTTCCGGCGTGGGTCGGGCTGAAGGGAAGGGTTAAAAGTGGGCAAGAGAGAGAGAAAGAGAATGGTCAACCACCTGACACTGTCTGCAAATGTTTCTCCTGTGTTATTAAAATGAGAAGCGGTACAGGCCTCCAACTTCGTGAGGGCTAAGGCCTCTCCTACCGACGTCTCTCTCTCTCTCTCTCTCTCTCTCTCTCTCTCTCTCTCAAAAGTAGATGACACATCATTTGTATAAGTCATGACGTACGAGGACAGAAAAAGTGTATGCGGTGGGAGTGTATTTTTATTGATAAACAGATTTCAATTTCTAGAGGTTCTGAAGGTTTCGTTAGGCCTATGCAAGTATTTTTGTTAAAAGGCGAAGCTAAGACAGGGAATATAATATTCTAAATATATAATCTTTATTGCCGGATTTAGGGAATACATAAATGCTTATATGGTATGTGAATATATGCTAGCTCACACACACACTATATATATATATATATATATACTGTATGTGTGTGTGTGTATGTATGTATATGAAATGCTGACATAGCGTTTATTTATCGCGGTAAATTGTTGATGTTGACTTTAAAAAAGTTGTCAAGATGAATTGCTTCCCTAGCAAATGTGGAGTCATAGGCGATCAAGCTGAATGTAGCCACTCATTTAGGGGAAAGGTCTTATTGGTATATATATATATATATATATATATATATATATATATATATATATATATATATATATATATATATATATATATATATATATATATATATATATATATATATATATATATATATTTTACTTCTAAGTGTTATCTGTCCAGACTGTCTATCATGAACTTCCAATGTTTTTTTTTTTTATCTTGCGGCTGTCAGTTTCCGTATTCCTTCTATTTCTCTTGGTTTCTCTCTCTTTTCCCCTCGATTTCTTCTTCTTCCAAATCTGAACTCTTCAGTCCCTCTTTTCTTAACATACGTCCCAAATTTGAAGCTTTCCTCTGTTTCAAAATATCCACTTTTGTGCTCATTCTTCATAAAACTCTCAACTCACTGTCTGTACTTATCAGCGTGCTCCAAATATTTAAATATCTATTTGGACCCAACCTTACTCATAAAAATATAGTTTAAGAAATACAGTTTAATTTGGTCACTGATACCAGCAAGTTCTCCTTTAGTCCGTCTGAAGGATTGTGATCGGTTTCGTGCGCGCCAGAATATTTCGTCTTAGCCTAACGCTCATTTGAAACCAGCCCTCCCATTCCCCGTTATTCTCTCCTAATTGCATTTTTCCAGGGCTCTCCTACAGAACTGTGTTTCCTGTGGTCAAGTCTTTATGATTTATGCTCTTTGAGGTTACACTTCCACCCGCTTGTAAAAGTGACGAGGCCAGGCGATAAAAATTGGACGGAAATATTTTTCATCTGTCTATGTTAATTAAACTACGTTTAAAGTCTAGAATTAATGATACGAGGTTCTGGTATCTCCACTTTTTCCCCTTCATCTTGACAGTAGGCCATTAACATTTCACAGGGAACACATTAATTCCTAAAGAAATTAAGCTTAAGACTAATTAGTTAGGCCTACTTGTCTACGCTTACTAGTCTACATTTCGTGTGTATTTTTCCATCCAGCAGGTGCTTCGCGTATTCGTATGTTGCTTATCGACGCTGACTTCGGTTTAATGTTTGTCGTAAATTATCTGGTACTAAGCGCGGTGCTTCAAGCTATGAAGATTAATGTTTTGGGATTGGAAGTTTTATTTGTTATAACAAAAAATGTGAATTTTTATGATTTGTAGTTGTTGTGGTACCAAGAAACAAATTTACAGAAGGTTTTGAATAAGGGTTTCATTTATGAGCCTGGGAGGGTGTGGGTTACGAGCAGAATTACAATTGGAATGATATACGAGTACACTATATATATGTATATGTAAGTATATATATATATATATATATATATGTATATATATATATATGTATATGTATATATATATATATATATATATATATATATATATATATATATATATATATATATATATATATATATGTGTGTGTGGGCTTATTTGTATTTCTTAGATCAATGACTGTCTGCATCTGAAACTTTACTGTAACGGTGATTTATATGCGAATGATACACGCGTACATACACACACACACACACGCATATATACATATATATATCTATAAATTATATATAATATCAGATAAAGTAGCTTATTCTTTAAAGGGGGTGGCTATCAATCACAGGCACATTTACCCTTTTAACTGCTGAATGAAGGCTGTACCCCTTACGCTGGGAATTCCACATCAAAAGCTTCATAAGCCTACGCAGAAGGCTCAGACACATGCAGTGTCCTTCATCCCATCCTCTCGCCTTCCCCAGAGGCACACGTGCGCCGTTCACCTCCGCCTAGCGTGCAACCTTGCTCTTTTTGAATTTGAACGTCCTTCCAATCCACCACTTCTTGCACCCCGTATAGGTAGCACTTCCTTGGTTTAGCCTCTCCTGCAAAAACTTACTAGTTAAACTATTTTTTTCTTTTTCACGTATTATCTCCACATGGCCAAACCATCTCTATGAGACACCGATCAATCTTTTCATCCATGCTTGGTCCCACTTCATCGTTGTATCTAAATCTCTCGTACTTTTAACCCCCTTTTTGTCTTCATATCTTGTTCAGTACGTTCCATATCGGGCCTCTGTCAACTCTTTAGCTTTTTGTGCCCTTGTACGTAACTCTTGGGTCTTTATCTTTTATCCCAAACTTCCCACACAAATGTTTCATAACAAATACTTGATCTATATAACCTATTCCTTTTCTTGGTCCATAATCCTCTCCTCGTACCAATCCTTCGGTACACTCTCTTACACGCGCGCGCGCACGCACACGCACACACACACACACACACACACACACACACACACACACACACATATATATATATATATATATATATATATATATATATATATAGTTATATATATTATATACATGTATATGCATATATATGTATGACTATATGTGTAAATGTATATAATATATCATTTTTATTGGGTCATTTCACTTGTCCCTAGACAGTTTTGTATAGGTATTTAGTTTCCTATCCTGCAGCAGATACAATGTTGATGGTCTTGACGCAAGAGTTTATTTATTGAGAATTTGATTACCATCTTCATTTTTTATTCCATTGTGATTACCATATGAAGTTTTTCTCTCTCGGTGTAAGCGAGGAACCAGCATTTAGTTGTAATTCTTTCTACCTAATATATATATATATATATATATATATATATATATATATATATATATATATATATGTGTGTGTGTGTATATATATATATGTATGTGTGTGTGTGTGCGTGCACCGCTGGTGAAATAAGTTTGGATATGGTTAGTGCTGGGATGGGTGACCACAAGGAAATGTTAGTCGCTAGCATCCTCAGCCCTGGAAATTTGCTGAGAACTGGAAGGATGAATCTAATGTAGGTACAGGCAAAAGCATAAGATATATATATATATATATATATATATATATATATATATATATATATATATATATATATATATATATATAAATATATGATACATATATATACACATATATACACACACATATGTAATACATATATACTTAGATGTTAACTAATGTATGAAAAACTATGTTCCAATATTACTTTACCGTTAACTATCTTATTGTTTCAGTGTAACCGAACAGTACACAAAATCTATATCAGATGCATAATGATATAACGTGATCATGATTTAAAGAATTGGGAGCATTTCTGCCGTAGATTTTTGTGCAGGCGTATTCATTTCTTTAGTGCCAGCAGTTCCTTGGCGCACCATTTAAATAAAGTTCATTGGACCAGGAAAAATAATTTAATGTTTGACGTCAGATCGGAAGCGAAAATGTGTGGTAATTGAGCAAGTACGAAAACTCAAGATTATGTAGATAATATAGCTTAGGGAATGAGACGTTGCATGATAATGGAGGAAATAACAAAATGCTTGATAAAGGAGGAAGTTGGAATAGGCATGATAACGTTGGAAATGTTTGGTAACAAAAGAGGGAAGAAGTAAATGACATTGATGCAAAGCAGAAAGTGGTTGAAACGGATTAGATAAGAATATGGATCAAGAATAGGAATGTTAATGTTAAAAATTTCTTGGTAGCAAAAGAGGAAAGAAGTAAATGACATTGATGCGAAGCAGAAAGTGGTTGATAACGGATTAGATAAGAATATGAATCGAGAATAGGCATGATAACGTTGGAATGCATGGCAACAAAAGAGGGAAGAAGTAATTGACAGTCATGCAAAGCAGTAAGTGGTTGATAACGGATTAGATAAGAATATGAATCAAGAATAGGCATGTTAATGTTAAAAATTCTTGGCAACAAAAGAGGGAAAAGTAGATGACGTTGATGCACAGCAGAAAATGGTTGATAACGGATTAGATAAGAATATGGATCAAGAATGGGCATGCTAATGTTAAAAATTCTTGGCAACAAAAGAGGGAAGAAGTAGATGACGTTGATGCACAGCAGAAAATGGTTGATAACGGATTAGATAAGAATATGGATCAAGAATGGGCATGCTAATGTTAAAAATTCTTGGCAACAAAAGAGGGAAGAAGTAGATGACGTTGATGCACAGCAGAAAATGGTTGATAACGGATTAGATAAGAATATGGATCAAGAATGGGCATGCTAATGTTAAAAATTCTTGGCAACAAAAGAGGGAAGAAGTAGATGACGTTGATGCACAGCAGAAAATGGTTGATAACGGATTAGATAAGAATATGGATCAAGAATAGGAATGTTAATGTTAAAAATTTCTTGGTAGCAAAAGAGGAAGAAGTAAATTACATTGATGCACAGCAGAAAATGGTTGATAACGGATTAGATAAGAATATGGATCAAGAATAGAAATGTTAATGTTAAAAATTTCTTGGCAACAAAAGAGGGAAGAAGTAAATGACATTGATGCACAGCAGAAAATGGTTGATAACGGATTAGATAAGAATATGGATCAAGAATAGGCATGTTAATGTTAAAAATTTCTTGGCAACAAAAGAGGGAAGAAGTAAATGACATCGATGCAAAGCAGAAAGTGGTTGATAACGGATTAGATAAGAATATGCATCGTTAAAAAAAAAAACTTTCAAGAACAATTGTTTAATGAGAAGTATTCCTCATGCAGTATTTAATCCTCTGTAATATCCACACAGTTTTTTTTTTTTTTTTTGCAAAATAAAAACATAAATATAAATCAGGGTTTGCTGGTAGGTTGAAAGCAAAAGCGTCCCCATCCCTTGTCCCCAAAATGATCGAGACTAAAAAGAATGAAGGAATGAACGAACCGGCAAGATAATAATTGGGGGAAGGAAAAATGAGAACGAAAACGTCCAAGACCTTTTCTCGAGTTAGATGAGATTAGAGCGGTTTTTGCTTTAGTGCTAAAATGGGAAGTCAAAATCAGAAATTCTGTTGGTTCTCTTGTCTTTATATATATTATATATGTGTGTATATATATATATATATATATATATTATTTATATATATATATGTATGTAGATAGATAGATATGCATATATATGTGTGTGTGTATATATGACTGTGAAATAGTTTTTGTTAAAACAGAATTCCATCAAATTTGCCTGAGGAGAGAGGGAGTTTGTATCTGAAATATAGCCTTTATTTTCCACATTTTGGCGTTTCTGTGGGATCCGTTATATTTGATATATATGTATGTATGTATGTATGTATGTATATGTATATATATATATATATATATATATATATATATATATATATATATATATATATATATATATATATATATATATATATATATATATATATATATATATATATATATATATATATATATATATACTCATAGATGCTGAAAACTTAAAAACATTAGTCACTGTGTGCACGTTCAGACAAAGACTCGTCAACAATAAGTATACAGACATACTGCATTATTCACCTCAATGCTGTACGCACTTTTTCTTTTCCTAGATATTAAATCTCTTTCGTTCTGGTAACTCCTTCACCTCATTCACCCAGCAATTTTTAGGCTTCTTCTCCTCCCCAAAATGCTTCTGAATTACACATTCTTTCACCACTCTGTAGGCCTTCTTTCTTTCTTCGTGACCAAATCATCTTAAAACACTGATTCGTCATTTCACCTGTGCACACACACACACACACACACAGTCAATCTCAAAAGCTTCAACCCCCATTCTTTCATTAGCATTCAGCATCAACACTTCACTGTCATAAAGGAAAGTTGGCTCAACTGTCTCTTCATACATACATTCTACCTTGCCTTTCTTCAGGAACATTCCCATTCTTTTTTTCAGCATCCCTCTACATTGCTTGCTTCATCTATTCATGTTAACAATATTTACTTCATTTTCCTGATTTCCATTTACTCTCTCAACCGCCATATTTCTAATATTTACTCTCTACTTACTCTCTTGGCAAACGCTTCACTAGTTTCTTTTGTTTGTCTCACTATCCTGAATCAGTGCTGTGTTTTTACAAACCTAAGCCATTTTACACACCCCTTATGACCCATTTTCTTATCCCACGACTTCGCACTAAATCCACTTTCCTTTTTCTGTATTCTCACATTATTCCATCCATAAAGATAAAATAAATTGCAAATTTATCATAACATACCCCTTTCTCAGACCCACTTAGATACCATACTAGTCACCAGTTTGTTTACACCGTACTTTCAGTTTCAACACCTCGACTTCTATTCTATATACCCTCAAAACTCTCCACATTGCATACTTTTTTTATTTCCTTTCAAACTTCTCGGATAACCTTCTTAACAGATCCTTGGTCCATACACTTCCTTGTCTAAACCCGCACTATTTTTCCCCTATAAACCCTCCTGCCATCTGTCTTTGCTTAATCAGAATCCTACCTCACATTTTCCCTGGTAAGCATCACTAATAAATGATAAGCCTCCATAATTTTTAGTCTCCTTCATCACATTTGCCCACAAACGGAGGAGAAATATTTCCTCAACCCCCTCCTTAGGAACTTTTCCCCTCATCCAGACATAACTTACAAGCCCTGGTCAGGCAGTCAGTCCCGCCTTCGAAACCGACGCACGGCATATCACTTGTTATCCCATTCACTCTTGATACTGTCGCAGTCTCCTCCAACCTTTTATTAGTCGTCATTACTTCCCGAACAGCCACGTCCATTCCACTCACGGATTATTCAACTTTGCCTCTCTTCTGTCCGCTATATTCTATCCGCTACATTCAGCAACTCATCAAATACTCATTCAATTGACCCAAGATTACGTTCGCTTCAGGCAGCATCTCTCCATTTGCATCTTTTATTCCAAGTTCCATTTATTCATTAACCTTTCTCTCAGCATTTGCTTCCCCGGAGAACCACTTATTCCCCCTAAAGCTCTTGCTCATGTTAACCTCTCCATTTTCGTCGCTTGGCTTCTATTTCTCGCTCGCTTCTTCTTGGCTACTTTATCTATCATTCTCTATGCACTCTGTTATATAATAGCATCTAATATATATATATATATATATATATATATATATATATATATATATATATATATAGATAGAGAGAGAGAGAGAGAGAGAGAGAGAGAGAGAGAGAGAGAGAGAGAGATTGAACGTCGATGAAAATGAAGGAATATTAAGGAAAAAGGAAATATATATAGATTATATGTATGTATGTATGCATGTATATATATACATATATATATATATATATATATATATATATATATATATATATATATATATATATATATATATATATATATATATATGGAGAGAGAGAGAGAGAGAGAGAGGTTGAACTTCGATGAAAGTGAAGGAATGTCAAGGAAAAAGGAAATATATATAGATTATATGTATGTATGTATGTATATATATATATATAGAGAGAGGAGAGAGAGAAAGAAAGAGAGACGAATTGAAAGTCGATGAAAGTGAGGGAATGTTAAGGAAAAAAGGAAATATATATAGATTATATGTATGTATATATATATATATATATATATATATATATATATATATATATATATATATATATATATATATATATATATATATATATAGATATATAGAGAGAGAGAGAGAGAGAGAGAGAGAGAGAGAGAGAGAGAAACTGAACGTCGATGAAAGATGAAGGAACATTAAGGAAAAAGGGAAAGCAGAAGAACGCAGCTCGTAATCTCATCCTCTTCTTTAAAATACCTCTCTGGTGGTTAGACATTCGTACCTCCTACTGTGTATCATGGCTGCCTCGTGTATTAACGTTCGAAGCAAACGGAGAAATGAAGTAATGCGAACGAAATAAAACGCGGAAGATTTGGCTGGAGTCCGAAATAACGAAACTACGACCTGTCCGATGCATATGTTGTTGCCTGGGAGACGAGGGTAGGGGAGGGCTGGTGAGAGGTGGTGGTGGTGGACGTGGGAGGGGGGGGGGGGAGAGAAGGGAGGGTGGAGGTGGGGTGGGCTTGGGGATCTTGGATACGATATGACGATGGAACGTGATTTATTTTCTGGTGCGCATTAATTCCTTGGGAAAAACTCGGTGCCGTCCCAAAAGTTCTCTTTCCCTCCTCGTGCCTACCCGCCCGTCTCCATTCCACCCCTCCCCCCCCTCTCCTCTTCCCCCCCTACCCCCACCCACCACCGAGCCAGAAGGCGTCCCCTCCCACCCGTCCCCGAATTATTCGGAGTTAGGGGGAAAGTTAGCAAATTGTACCATTAAATACGTCATGTCTCTCGATTCGAAATGGACATAAAAGATTTCGCTGAGTTTTAGTCACCGAGTCTCCATTCTTTTTTCCGGCCTGTACTTTATTATACTCATAGGTGCTTGGCGACGGGTTGTTGGGGGACTCGGCTATGGAGTCGGAATTCGGGAATGATGAATGATGATGATGATGATGATGACGCGCGAGAGAAGAAGACGGCGGGAATGGGAAGCAGGATGTGGAAGGGAAGTGTACAGTAGACGGGAGGGGAAATTAAGGGAGTATATAGGTGCTGTATTATGATTATAAAAAAGATTAAGAATGTGTAAATTTAGAGAAGAGATCGAGATTTAGTTGAAACTTAGGAAATGAAAAGATTAAGAATATGTAAATGTAGAGAAGAGATCGAGATTTAGTTAAAACTTAGGAAATGACAAGTAAACGATATCACTTCCAGAGATCAGTTACAAGTTCAGAAGTAAATCTTAGGAAACGATAAATAAAATTATATCACTCCATATTCACGATTAGGACTGGAGAAATTATCTGAAAGGAAAAGAGCAAAATGAAAATATTATGTTTAGCATTTGTAATCAGAATATATCCTTGTAAATCATTGCTGCAGTCATCTAAATTCAGATTACTGGCGTCAGCGTAAGCTGAGTAACTGCTTTCGTATGATAGCGAGATATTATTAGTTTACGCGCAAATCCAAACTTTCTAAAATTCTAGAAAGTGCCCTGCAGAAGTGGAAAGATTCTTTAGACTATTTTAGGCGAATGCTCAATTGAATTTCTCACTGTTGTCATTACTTTGGGCACTAAGCGTGATTCAGTTAGAAAGTGCCCAGAAGTGGAAAAATCCTTCAGATTATTTTGTATAAAAGCTCAATAGAATTTCTCACTTTTGTCATTACTTTGGGCACTAAGCGTATTTCAGAGTGATCAGTAGTTTCCAGTGCCTAAGTCTAACTATAATATTTGGTAGATTGTTCAGGTGCCGTAAATTCTTCCCTTCATACAAATTGGTAAAAGTTTATATTGTACTTATTAATGCCACCTGATGCGTTTCATCTCTCGTGTCCTACCTTGCTAAGATTGAAGCTGAGGCAATTTCTCTGATCTGTGACCCAGCTCTTACCTCATCCCTAAAGTTTTCTTATCTCCATCTTTTCGGTAGCTGTCATTTCGGCCACTTCCGTTGAGCGTAAGGAACAAGTTCCTAATTATTTAGGGGGCCTTGTGAGCCTGGTCAGGCCATCTCGTCTGACATTTACTCTGTGGAAATTGGTAATCCTCAGATTGCACGATTGATTAACTATCTGTTTCCTCTACTGCCATGTTTTTTTTAATTTTCACTTCTTTATCCTGTTATTCCTAGCTCTTATATCCTTCCTCCTTTTAAAATGCAGGACTATCGCTTCCGTCCTCAGACAACATCCTTCTGCAGGCAGTTTTCTTGTATAGCCTGTCCAGTAGCCTTTTCCTTAGGGAACGTCGTTGAATTCTTGGAAACACCTGAAAGTAGAATAATTTTTAAAATATCCTTGAATCCGATAAAGTGCCTGAAAGGTGTAAAAAAAAAAAAAAAGGTAATAAATGCGCCGAAATTTCTCCGGCGCAATCGAGTTTCCTGTACAGCGTATAATCAAGGGCACCGAAAACATATCTATCTTTCGGTGGTCTCGGTATAATGCTGTGTGAGCCGCGGCCCATGAAACTTTAACCACGGCCTGGTGGTGGCACTCCTATATCATTGCCAGGCGTATGATTATGGCTAACTTTAACGTTAAATAAAATAAAAACTCCTTAGGATACAGGGCTGCAATTTGGTATGTTTGATGATTTGAGGTGGATGATCAACATACCAATTTGCAGCCTCTAGCCTCAGTAGTTTTTAAGATCAGAGGGCGGACAGAAAAAGTGCGGACGGACAGACATAGCTGGCACAATAATTTTCTTTTCAGAAAACTAAAAAGGTATAATCACCTTGAAAACAGAAAAATGGCCCGAAAGTAGAAACAGTTTTTAATCAATTTTGAATGTGATAAAGTGCCTGAAAGTTGAAAGGATTTCCAGATGTCATCTGATCTGTGAAAGTGCCTGAGAATGGACAGATTCTCCAGACCTCCAAGAATCTTAGTAAGTACTTAAAAATGTAAAGATTTTCCAGAAATTTGGAATCTGAGAAAGTGCGTGAAATGGAAAAGATTCTGCTTACTTTTTAGAATCTGAAGTAAAGCCTGAGAGTTGGAAGGAATTGCAGAAAATGAGAAATTATTGGAATTTAGTTTTTAGTACAATATGCTTTAAGTAGTAAAAAATTACTTAGCCTTAGTTTCATGCTGTAGTAATAATGACATTATTCCTTAATGCAGTGAATGAAGTTTGATTTGAGTATTCAGTGCACCTGTCTTCAGCTCCTCTTGATATTATCTCTGATGTAGCGTGCCTTTGTAGGCTCATTTAAAAAAATGGTTTCATTCGCTGTAGCACTTGGCTAAAAGCTTCAGCCTCCAGCTCTAAGAAAGCTACCTACCACCTGTACAGCCTGTAACTCATTCATGCCTAGCAAGCCAGTGCATAAGTATTTACTCTGTGGTTGACAACTGCTAGCAGACTGTTGCGCCTGAAGGTCCTTTCCGCTGAAAGTAAGCAGTCGAATTCTTTCCAGCTCTTGACTTTTGTATGAACGCAAGTTGAAAAGGTTGAAATGGTAGACTAAGAGTGCATCTTCCATATTCAGAGTTTCTTTATTACTGATTCCGCTTTAGAAGCCAAAAATTCACTCATTTCTTTCAGCTTTCTTCAGCACCCGGCGTATCAGTCAAATTATCCCACTCGAATCTTTCTTGTTTATGACGTTACAAAAATGTTCCCACCCAGTGTGGTCTTTCTCTGGTGTTATTATAGAGCTACCCGTGTTTTTAACATGTATTTCCTAATTTTTTTAACTCATGAATCTTTAATAATCTTATGAGCTACCGTAACATCAGTACCACTCCCCAGGTACATGACTTTGTCAGCATTTTTGCCTTTTTTTTTCTTTTCTTTTTTCTTCATAATTACCTTTATCTCTTCTTGCGCTTCATTTAAGTTCACTATCTTGACTTGTAAATACTTTGCATTTTGTACGTTATGTTCATCTTAACCCTGAATTTTTTTTTTATAGTTGCCTTTTGCTTTTGCATATTCGTAATTGTACCCCAAGAATCACCCAGTATCCAAAGTTCCCCTCTTATCCTCATATCCCAGATCTTCTTTCCAAGCAGACTGATATACAGTATATTCCTGATGTTAAGCCAATCCTCGTTGACTTTCTACACCTCCATAGATGTGGTTTCTAAAACAAAATCTGTTTCGCCATCCTGTTTATCTTCAAGAAGTTTTACAGTATCAAACTTAGATGCTCAGTCAGTTTGATTTTTGGATGCTGTAAGTTAAGCTTCAATGTGGCAACAGGAAGTTGGTGATCACTGCCGACATCTGCTCTTCTGTAGCCCCTAACATTCCTCAGCATTCTTTATCTCTCTTGATTAATGGTTGTGTGACCTATTCATTTTCAATGACGGCCAAATAGAGATGTCCAAATGTATTTACGGATGACCTTGTGCTTGAAAAGTGCATTTTCAATTACAGAATTGTAGTTTCTTCAGTTACAAAATTCTTTGCAGCAAGGAACTAGTGAATTGCACCCATTTTTCGTTTGCATCCTCCCCCAGGCCTTCCTTACTCGTTACATCCTTCTTGCCTTTATGTCCCTACCAACCTTCGCAATCATGTCACCATCAACAATTTTCATATTTCCTTCTGGTATGTCATTCATGACATTCTGCAGCCACATAAGCAAATCAGCTTTTCTTCACCCGGGAGTTCATTTATTGGTGCATGGCACTAATATTCACTGTTTTGATTTAAATCACTAATGTTCACTGTTTTCATTTAAATCACTAGTATTCACTGTTTTGACTTAAATTCACTAATATTCACTGTTTTAACTTAAATCACTAATATTCACTGTTTTGATTTAGATGTTGAAAATATTAATCTACTACTGTACAGTCAGCCAGTCAGTCACCCCCTGCTCCCTTTTTTTTTCATTTGGTATTAAAATCATGCTCACTTCTCCACCAATCCCATCCTCTCTTCCTGAATAAATAACACATTACTTGGCACCCTCCCCCTCTTTCTTTTCTCATTCATTTGCAAATAGCTAATATGCCCAGTCCATATCTCTTGAATTCATTTTCTGTGTGTTGCTTCTTACCAGTTTCGTCCAGGGTTCCTCTTTCCAGGGCCATATGCTTTGGACAATGGGAACATTTCTGACTTTTGTCTGACCATTAATGTAGCAGAACTCATGGAGAGTTTATTGGCTAAACATACTCAAGGACATCCAGTAGCTTGTATGCGAGGTAATCAGTTCCAGTAATGTATTTAATCTTCAGATATTTCATCATGCTGCAATGCAGTTTGTTTCCGAATGTATACAGTTTTCACTGAAATTTACTTAAGATTTAGTCATTTTCTTGTAGATTACCGAAGTGACTTCAATAGATGCGTGATTGAAAATTGGTTACTGAAAATTTTCTGATGAATTCAGCTGATCAGTACATAACCTAGATGCAGATTTTGTTAGGGTCTTAGGTAACGTATTTCACCCACTACTTTTGCTGTTTTACTTCCGAATTACTTGACCGATTTGATTTCCCTAGCAGCAGTACCTCAGGATATCGATATTTTTGTACAATGCATTATAAACAATTTTCTGGCCCTTAGCCTGTAGGAGCGGTACTAGTGACGTAATCTTAAAAACAAAATTACCTTGCATCCTAGAGCATTGGTTATTGCAAAGGTTATTTCTTTGGGCAGGTCTTGTGCATAATTTAGTCAGAATTCTTATCCAGTAATAATTATGCACAGACTAATTGTACATGTAGGTCAGGCAATTACTTCCTTTCTAGTTTTCTGTAAGAGAAAACTATTGTGCCTGCTTTCTGTCCGTCCTCAATATTTTCTGTCCGCACTTTTTCTGCCCTCCCTCTGATCTTAAAACCTACTGAGGCTAGAGGGCTGCAAATTGGCATGTTGATCATCCACCCCCCATCATCAAACATACCAAATTGCAGCCCTCTGGCCTCGGTAGTTTTTATTTGAATTAAGGTTAACGTTAGCCATAATCGCGCTTCTGGTAACGATATAGGACAGGCCACCACCTGGCGCTGGTTAAAGTTTCGTGGGTCGCGGCTCATACAGCATTACACCGAGACCACCGAAAGGCAGATCTATTTTCGTTGGCCTTGATTTTACGCTGTAGCGGCAGTACAGAAAACTCGATTGCGCCGAAGAAACTCCGGCGCATTTTTACTTGTTTATTGTTGTCTCCGAAAAATATACCTAAAATTAGCCTTAATTCCATAAAGGATCTTTAGTATCAGTCTAGTTTTGCCTTAGAATTACATTACAGTTATGCGAAGATACATGTGTATTTTGAAAACAGTCCTTTGAGGCTGATGATGGTATATTGATGATTTATTTGCAGTTCAACTTCAGAGATGCCGATGACACATTGACGTATGACTTTATAATAATTTATTTGAGATATCCATTGTAAATTCCTTCATTACATCATTTACAAACTTGAAGGATACATCTTCAAATGCTTGCTGTATGCCAGGAAGCTTGCGCGCTGGACAAGTGACTTTCTGTAGTTAGGACTCTCTCTCTCTCTCTCTCTCTCTCTCTCTCTCTCTCTCTCATATATATAGAAAGATAGATTGATTCTCTCTCTCTCTCTCTCTCTCTCTCTCTCTCTCTCTTTCTCTCTCTCTCTGTGTCTCTGTCTCTCTGTCTATATATATATATATTTATATATATATATATATATATATATATATATATATATATATATATATATATATATATATATATATATATATATATATATATATATTATATATATATATATATATATCTATATATACACCTGTATATATGTATTAATATGTATCTCTCTCTCAGGTAGATTGAATTAATAGAATTCTCTCATCTCTTTTCTCTCTCTTTATTACTAGTACCTCTTAAATAGAATTCAGTCTCTCTCTTCTCTCTCTCTCTATCTCTCTTACTTTATTTTTAGATAATATTTTTAGACAAACTTTATAAATCTCTGCATTCGCTTAGCAGCAATTCATCTCATGTACATTTATAGTTTTCTGTAAAAGAAAACTATTGTGCCGGCTTTGTCTGTCCTTCCGCATTTTTTTCTGTCCGCCCTCAGATCTTAAAAACTACTGAGGCTAGAGGGCTGCAAATTGGTATGTTGGTCATCCACCCTGCAATCACCAAACATCCCAAATTGCAGCCCTCTAGCCTCAGTAATTTTATGTTATTTAATGTTAAAGTTATCCATCATCGTGCTTCTGGCAACGATATAGGCCACTACCGGGCCGTGGTTAAAGTTTCATGGGCCGCGGCTCATACAGCATTATACCGAGACCACCGAAAGATAGATCTGTTTCGGTGGCCTTGATTACACGCTGTAGCGGCTGTACAGAAAACTCGATTGCGCCGAAGAAACTTCGGCGCATTTTTTACTTGTTTTTATGTTTCCCAGCATACTGCAATAAAGTAAAATCACTCAGTTTCGAGAACAACGCTAAAATTAGTGTTCCGTTATAAACGTAACTTTATAGACAGCAATAAAAGGAAGATATCGCTAAGGACTTTGGATAAAACTTCTTCTGTTTGATTGTGCGATAACTTACCCCACGGTGCTGTTTATTTTGTATCAGATTTTTCTGTTTGCTTTATTGAAAGTTACATTCTTTTATATATTTGTCGAGTGCTTGATCTTTAATGACTTTTAGCTTGGTTTAATATATTTAGAAACTTCTGTTGAGGGATAAATTCAGGTCTTTATTTTAACTTTTAATTTTTTTTTAGAGCACTCAACAATAATTTGCAAAAATCCAACTTTATTTCGACATCAAATTTAATTTCTTGTCCTATAAAATAAAATTACGCTGACAGAGAAAAGAACAATATCTCTGTTCATGAAAGAGGTCACTGAGAGAGTGATTTGACAGAGGGGTGAAATCTGACAGTGGTAATATACCACTTGAGCAATCCTGTCGTTTTCAGCTCTGTCTCAGATGAATTAACAATAAAATGTCATATTTCCTTAGACCAGGTTTTTGTCACATGTCAAAACACACTTCCCTTTAACTCAAAAACACTCGTTGTTTTGTTGTTTTGTGGTCTCTTGTGTCTGCAAAGCGAGAGATTCGAAAACGTCATAAAATTTCCTTAGACCAGGTTTTTGTCCCATATCAAAACACACTTCCCTTTACCCCAAAACACACTTCCCATTACTCAAAAACACCCGTTGTTGTGTTGTTTTGTGGTCTCTTGTATCTGCAGAGAGAGAGAGAGAGATTCGTAAACCAATTAGGCTGCTGTGATCGCTATCACCTCTTTATCATGGTAATTGATAGTATTACTTGGTTTTCGCGAACGATGAGTTTTCGCCTGTGCAACAACCTACCCAGGGTTCGAGTGATCTTCGGTCGTGGCCGAATCAGTGCGCAAGTTGGAAGCTTGTCAGACCAACCGTTTGTAATTGCATTATTATTCTCCTTCAGTGTGGAAGATTAGAAGGTCATTTACAGTTCCACAACTCTAGCGACTATAACTCAAGTCACGTTGCTGGTACTCCGGGAATATGTTGCTTATGCTTTCGATTAATACTCTCTTGTAAAATATTTGCGTCTTATAATTTATTCTCATTAGCAGCGCTGCTTTCATTTCTTGTCAATAACTTAAGATTTCAAGTATTTGTTATTCAAATTTCTGAAGTGTTTTACATGATATATTGTAAGCAAATTTCCTAATTATTGTTCCACTGTTTTCTCTGCTGTACTCATATATTTTTCTCATCACGTTCTTGTGTCACTGCATTCAACAGTTTTGCGTGCATTACATTCCCTAATTCAGTTGTGTGTTTCTTGATCAGTTGCACTCTTGAGACCCCGTCCTTTTGTACTGTCAATGTGCCGGTGATTCTATTCGTCATAATTCTGTTTCCTTGATTGTCCAAGCCTGTCTTTCAATCTTGCCCAAAAATATATACTCAGCGCCTCTTCGTCCGAGGAATCACATCTCGAACTGAGGCTGAGAAAACTATTTGAAATATATAATGAAAATAAACTTAGTTTCATGGCTGTTTTTCAGTGTTACTTTCATTGAAGCTTCTTTAAACTTCTCAGATTAATGGCTACTTTGTTTTTATTAATATTTGATGTCATATTATCGATCCTCCGTTCCAGTATTGCTTCCACTCCATCTCTCCTTCCTCTCAACGCTTCCATTTTCTCCACATGACCAAACCACGTCGGAGTATTCTGATCTACCCCTTACACTTATATTAACCATTTTACAATTTTCTAATATCTGCACATTAAAGTCTAAACCCTGCTGTACAAATTACCCTTTTGAACTGCTTCAACGTTTTTGTGTCGTTTACATTCAACAGACACAATTCACTTCCATAAAAGCGAATAGACTCCACAGGCCCTTCATTTATTTCAACTTTGACTTATACTGGCGCTGCTTTTCTCCTCTGAATCTTTGCAAACACCTGGATACTTTCATTGATTCACCTGTTTGTGATTTAGCTTTTTCGTCATCTTTTACATTTAACCCCAAGTGCCTATGCGCAATACCCTCTTCCATTCATCTACCAATGTTATCATTTATTGTCCCTATTCTTTTATTCTATTTACTTCTAAAACCTAATTTTTACATTGTTACAAATTTTGTCCTCTTACAAAGACTTTGACTCTCTCACTTGTCTCAAAACTGCATCCTCAAACATAAACCTCTCCAAGCTCCGTTCCTGGCTCAATTTCTTATACCAAACTTGGCACCTACACCTTCTGTCCTCTTTTTGACTTCTCGCATTACTCCTTCAGTAAAGTTATTTAACTGCCATGGAAGCCTACATCACCTTTTGCTTGTCTCAAGCCAACTTTTACACCAAACCAGTCACTCTCCCATCAACATATTCTAATACTTGCTCTATATCCATTATAAAAACGTTTGATCTCTCTCATCAGTTTGTTACTTTTACCATTCATTTTCAGTGCTCTTCACATGACATCTTTAGCAAATGATTCATGAGCTTTTTCTAAATCCATGCGCACCACATTCAGCTTTTTTTACTTTCAAAATTCCCACGCAATTTCTTCTATACAAGCACTTCATCCGCATGCAATCTGATGTATGGATGAACACATTAAATAACTAAAAATTAAACTGACTGATTACCGATGGAGTGAAGAAATTATTTCAAGCGCCATTAACGTAAGCTTTCAGACAAAGTAATTGTCTTTTATGGACTGAAAATTAATTTATACAATGTGACTTTCTCAGGAGACAAATGCAATGTACCTTTGTACAGCTCGATAGCATTTCCTGCGGTCGTTCCTCTGTCTTTTGGTCATAATATGCGCGAAAGGTGGCGACAGTCATCCTGTCAAATA
>NC_089790.1:9957500-10002500 GCF_040412425.1 Macrobrachium rosenbergii
TCCTTTCTTTTCCTTCGGACCGAGACTCGGTCCGAATTTGTTTATCATTTCGGTGCGCTTGTTCGGGGCGTCAGCTTGCCGATTATAAGCTCCTTTGCTTTCTTAATGTCGGCAGGTTTTTCCTTCTTCTTCTTCTTCTTCTTCTTCTCATCGTCAACTTTTTCTGCGTCTTTTTTTTTCGTCGTTCGGTTTTATATGGATTAGTGTGTTCATTACTTTCCTGTTCTCAGTTGTGACTTTTCTCTCTCTCTCTCTCTCTCTCTCTCTCTCTGTTTATCCCCTTTCCTTCGGCTTATTTTCGCCATTCTCTCTCTCTCTCTCTCTCTCTCTCTCTCTCTCTCTCTCTCTCTCTCTCTCTCCTTGGTCACTCGGCGTTTCTCCATCTCACTTACCCCTACCTCTCCACCACCGCCATCACATCCTCCTCCTCCACCTCCTCCTCCTCCTCCTCCTCCTCCTCCTCCTCTCCTCCTCCTCCTCCTCAGTCTTCGTTTCCTCTCTCTTCTCTCTCTCTCTCTCTCTCTCCGCGCCTCCTTCCAATCCATCTCCCTCCTCTCTCCCCGTCTTCTCCCACCATACCTCCCTCCCTCCCTCCTTCCCTCCCTCCGTCTTTCTCCCTCCCTCCTCATCATTTTTCAGGGCCAAAACTGCAACACATTACGTTGGCTCTAGGGCTAGCTTTTGCCAGAACTCCTTCGATTATCCGCGCGCCTTCACCGCCTTTCAGAATACTTCGTCTTCCGTCGGCCGTTCCCCTCGGCGCCCGTCATCGAAATCCAACATTCACGAGAGAAAATGAACTTGTGTTTAACGTCGCTTATTTTCTGCGGCATTTATCGCAGCACATCGATTGGAAAGGCATATTCGTGCGCGCGCTAAGCGACATCGAATAGCAGCGCCGAGCGAAAACATAGGGCAGCGCGCCGAGCTCATTACCATGGGATTACGACTAGCGTGTTTATTCTGGCCGCACCGACGTGGCCTGATTACGTTCCCCCTCAAACCTTAAAAGGGTAACCCACGACACACACGCTCTCTCTCTCTCTCTCTCTCTCTCTCTCTCTCTCTCTCTTTCCTTCTGACGGTGGAGGAGGAGGTGGAGGAGTAGGAGGACGACTCACGGCAACTACTACTACAGCCAGCCTGATGACGATGACGACCGCTTCCGGCCGCGTCATCTCACAAGACCTGCTGCAGCTAACTTCGGTGGCAGGGCGACTACTCGCCCCCCCCCCTCCCTACCACTCCCCACCCCCTCCCCTTCCCTTCCATCCCTACCGCCATACTTCCCCTTTCCATCCATAGCGTACCCCTTACAACTTACCTCTTTACCTCTTTGCCTCTTCTCACTCTCTCTCGGCATTTTTCAGGGCGGCCTGATTGAGCCATTACTTCAGCATTTTAAGGGAAATTAACGATAAGCCTGGTATTTAAGGTTAGATTAGGTTCCTTTGCTTTTAAAGAACGATTCGGATACGGAGGAAGCACCTCCGAATCTTGATTAGGGGACGTTCGCTCGCAACAATTGTTTTTGGGCTTGAGGGCGGATTTATGGTCGATATATATCTCCTCCGCGCAACGCAAAAGGAAAACCTCTTTCTTTTTTTTTTTTTTCATGATGCGTATTAGGGGGCTGTATGGAACCCTGTTATTTCTGAAGATGATTGGTTGGTGACTGTACGTTATCAGTATGTGTGTATATATATTTATTTATTTATTGTGTGTGTAGTATATTTTTTCAATCAGGAAGTGGCTTCAGAGAAAAACCAATGCAACAGTCACTGGCAAATTCATACACTAGAGACTGAATCACTCACAAAATTAGCCTCTTCATATACCCACGCTGAAGGATATGAATATGTGTGTGCATACATACATATATATACATACGTACATACATACATATATATATATAGATATATACATAAAACAGTTTCTGAAGTTTAAATATACCTTCGAAACGATTTATCTCTTACGCCACCATAACATATTTAAAATATGTTTTGGTATACAAAAGCACCGGAGCTTACTATAGAATGACTTTATGTTCATTTCACATATTCATGCTTTGTCTCAAGCATTTCATCAAACATTTATCGTGCATTTCAAATCGGAATTGTATGAAATTATTACCTTTGCAAAACAGTTTTTATGTTTTAGGTTAATTAGTGTCGTTCAGTTCAGAATTAAAAATCAGTTTTCATTTTTAATTTATATTTTTATAATGCGCTAAGATGTCATAATCCATGAAGCAAGATTTTAATAAACGATTTAGTGTAAATTTGATACTGTATTTTCAGTTAAAATTTTAGAGCTAAAACGTGAAAAATTTGAAGTGGTAGCATACCCAGATTTCGGGAGCCTAACCTAACCTAACCCTGAGGCTGCTGCCTCAGAATCTTTGTATGTAACCTTTCTGCTCACCCGGTTTTCGTAGCTTCTGGTATCTGTGCTACATTCGAGGGTCCATGTTATGTAGAATATAGTCGGCTGTAGACTAGATGCCTAGATTCAAAATAAGTAAATCCAAAAAAATAATTGTACATATTTAACATAACACATTGTCAGTTACTATTCCTCTCTCTCTCTCTCTCTCTCTCTCTCTCTCTCTCTCTCTCTCTCTCTCTCTCTTGTAAACTATATTTTTAACTGATTTTATGTGACGTGAGTTTTGTGTTTTCCCTATATCAATTTTCTCATTATCATAGGACGGGATAAAAATTTGCAGAGATCCGAATCTTTCAAACTCCCGACGGATTCCTGTAAGTTACTTGAAACCTTTGAACTTTTTGTGCGTTATTTGAGCGTGTACCGTCTATTATAAAAGCGATAAATTAAAACCTCTCCCACTATGGTAGAATACGGTCAGTGATGTCAAAATAGAAAGATTTAAAGTTATTGTGCGTCTTGTAATAGGAGAATGGTGGCGGCATGTAAAACAGACCTGTTTTTTTGTATTGTCAGGCAACATTTTGTCATAAGCAAGAACTGTTAGCGCAGAAGAACGTATAGTGGTTTTGCCAGTTCTGGATATATTTTGGAATAAACCCAATTGGTCAAAACTATAATCATGTTATCTTGCAAGTTATTTTTCCTTACCCAGAAGATAAACCAAATGAGAACGGTTCTTTGGCTTGAAGATATGCTGTGTGTACAGTTGAATCGAGGAAATAGGATATGGCGCATGGGATTTATTAAAGAGGACTTTTTGATACCATTGCAGAAAAATTTTTCATTTAAATCTATGGAAAAGACAGGTCAAGTAAATTAGACAGATAATGATTATGAACGTTAGTGTAATTGATATACCATTAGCTCTACTGATATATTATTACGTTTTTTTTTTCAGTTGATTCGACAGTATATTCATATATTCCCTTTTAAAGTCTTGAAAAATATTTTCATTTGGAAAAAATTGAAACAAGAGTTCATGAGAATTTGGTCTAAGCCAGCATTAAATGGTAGATCCTGCCAGCCTTGAGGAATATTGGAAATCGTAAGTAGATAGAGAATTCTTAAGCTTGGAAGCAACATGAAGAATCTCTCATTGATCAGCTAATCTGCTTCTTGCTTATATGGTCTTTCTGTTTGTTTCAAGTAATGAAATCAAAGGAAATAGCCGTAGATTTTTACAGTTACTTTTTCATCTTTTCTTTTTATTTCGTATTATGATCCTTTTTCACATTGTTTACTGAGATGTGTTTAATGCAAAATAAACAGTTCGTTCTCACTACGTCTGTTTATTCATTTTAGTAATTACATAAGATATTCAACCAAAGATTGTAACGCTCATATCAGTAAACTTATAACTAAGATATTTCAATTACCAGCGTAGCTGGTTGGATCAGTCAGCTTGAGATTAACCTTTCTATGGTCCTTTATGCGTAAATCTATTCTAAGTCTTTATTACTCACTCACTCAGACAAACATTGACAGCGGACACTCTAACAGGGTTTGAGGTGAAGCTTGCAACTTTCAAACTAAGTTTCAAGGCCTGGGCGTCTCTCCTTCCCCCAGCCATAGTTTCCTCAAGTAACAGACTAAGGTACATGACTTTGTATCGCTTCTTCATTCAGATTTTAATTTTTGTGTGACTGCTGCTGTCTGCGTCATATATTTGGACTTGTGATGTAAGATTACAAACACTGGCTTCCTCTTCGGTATGAGAATGTCCTCTCTCTCTCTCTCTCTCTCTCTCTCTCTCTCTCTCTCTCTCTCTCTCTCTCTCTCTCTCTCTCTCGATGTGGAAGCTATCAAGATTGCTTTGTTCCTTCTATTCATCACGGCACCCACACTCATATTTATTTATGTATAAATATATATATATATATATATATATATATATATATATATATATATATATATATAAATAATTATGTAATTTTTTTTTTTTTATAAAATGTGCTTCCTGGTCGTCATACCGTTAGAGAATGATAATTTCCAATTTTTTTTTATTAAAACATCTTCATCTCATTCTTCAGGACAGATCACTCTAATTATTGGATAAATTCAAGGACTGCAAACCTTACTTTTTCTTCCACGGTATAATGGATCGTCCTATAAGTATTAAATCTGCTGGTTGGGGAGGGGGGTTATTATATCTGCACAGCTGGTGGAGGGGGGGGAGGCTGAATCTCCTATCAGGAGATCTCCTAAAGTCCTGCGTAACTTTCCATCGAGAACTGCAGTTGAGAAAATGCCTCTTTCAGACATTTATAAGTTCTTCGCGTTTTCAATATTACGCTGATAATGTTTACATAAAGTACCCAGTCTTAGTAGCATTAATGACAGTCGCTCGTACTACTTCAATTTACCACCCAATATTGACTTATTTGCGCAAAGTTTGGCGGCAAGATGCTACAAGATGCCTACAAGCGTCCTTCTGTGATGTTATCTTAAGAGTTAGACTTCGCATTATCGTACCGTAAGCGTTTTGGGGTTCCTTTAATTAAGAGCATATAAGACTGATTCTATCAGTCTGAATAACTATCATATCATTATTTATGTGCAATCCTTTAACAGGTCCTTTATTCTCCCCAATTTATCAACGTTACTATTTAGTCAGTGCTTAAACTGACGATCTCATTCAAACTTAAAAACGAAGTTTACGTTTTGCAAATGACGAGGATGAAGTTCAGGACAAAGTCGAAGAAAGGGGGTTTGGTAATTGTATGTGATTTTCTTTCAAATCGAAAACAAATCATGTCCTTTATGACGGAAAGGTCTGCTTGTCAAGATACACTGGGCTATTTCCTTGATGTAAAAAAGGCGATAAAAAGCTGTACGAACGAGTTTAGGACACACACACAAATATATATATATGTGTGTGTGTGTGTGTGTGTGTGTGTGTGTGTGTGTGTGTAGGTCGCATGAGAAGGGGAAGTACTATCCATGAGCCCAGCGAAGTAGTGACCGAAATAATACGTAAGGGACAAACACGGAGAAACGGCACAAAAGATGTGTTGCCTAAACCTAGATACAAAAGCTAAAGAACCCAAAAATACGAGAACAGCAACATTGTCGAATAAATAACACCAATATAAAGATCTTATATCTGTGACGAAGAAAAGTCTTTATAATATATAAAGTAAGCGAAGCTTTTTACATGAGTTATTGCAATACGTACTGCGATCTTTCCAAGACAAATATAAAGTGCTTGTTACGGTCATAAACTACAGTCGAAAAATCTGTGATCAGGAAAGGTTTAGACTTTGGTTTGTAAATGTGCTTGGCTACAGTACAGAAACAAAGGTGTGTGATAAAATACTTGTTAAAGGAGTGAAAGAAAGCAGATGGAATGGGTAAAATATAGAAACAAATTGACCTCGGTATCTAGAAATTTCAAGTGAAGAAGTGCATACGTCTTTGTGTATCAACGTAGTTCTGTTTCTATCCCCCATGGCTTATTGAACCCTGGAAATTTTTGAAATACGAGTAACCTGCATTTCCAGAGGACCTATTACGAACGCTCAACATAGTGCTGTAGTATGTCATAATGAATGAGTAAATTAGGAAATTTAGGCTATAATAGTAAGCATTGGGGTAATATCAGCCATTCAGCGCATAAGTCAGTAAAAATAAATTGGAGCGGTTGGAGCCAAAAAACAATGGGATGAAGTACAGGGTCTAAAGATGAAGCTGGGAGAAAACTCCACAGTTACACTAAGAAGTAATAGTTAGAGAGGTTGGACGGCAATATGGAAGAAAGGAAGCAAGAAAGGAGATAAAGTAAAAGGCTAAAAAGTGGGTGTAACTAGGTAACGAATATACACTGCAAGCACCATTCATTAATGCCCACAGTGCACCACGTGAAGTGTACTGACGGTATTACCACCTACGGTGAGTAGGCCATAGTAAAACCATAGGAGAAAGTTATCTCAATTACTGGTCTTGATGAACAGATCCTTCTTTCCAATAGAGGTTCAGGAAAATTCCAAGACTCCAGTTCGAACCTTTTATGTTATTAAAGGAAATTAGAATAAGGAAAAAGTTATGAATATATATATATATATATATATATATATATATATATATATATATATATATATAATATATTTATATATATATATATATATACACATACATATATATATACACATGCATATGTACATACATAATTTTATATATATATACATATACATACATACATACAGTACATACATACATATATACATACATACATACATGGACTATAAGAGAATAATGCATGAAAATTTGTATAATGTCCTGTTTAAAATCCTTTGATGTAAAATTCTCTCGGAAAGACATGGAAAACAATCTCCTTGTTCGTTTCATTACCATTCATGAGAAATGTACATAAGATGCTGGTATTGAGAGTCTGCAGTATTCCCCAGAACCGCAAGATACATATTTATAGTTGTACTGAGGTATGCCAGTATCCGGGAGAAACATACAATATTCAGCATTAGTACACATTATTGAAAAGCTCTCTCTCTCTCTCTCTCTCTCTCTCTCTCTCTCTCTCTCTCTCTCTCTCTCTCTCTCTCTCTCTCTCTCTCTTTCTGTCTGTCTTTCTCTTGTCTTTTCAAAGTGTGACCTCTAATATTCTTAACTTCCCAAGAAAAACGTAGACTTCATTGGTGTTCCAAAAGCACTCGTGTGGCCTTATTCATTGCTTATCTTTCTTTTTCGGAGTTTTTGCTTGCAAGAATCTATGATTGCACAGGTCTAGATGGAGACCCGGTGACTCCTTCGCTCGCAACAAAGGTCATCGACGCCTTGACAACTCTCAAATAGATACGATCCAGGTCTTTCACGTTCTGAAACTAGTGCACCCATGCCATGGAAAGCCGGAGGCAATATAAGAGTCGGGATGGCAAGTCCTTACCCTACAGACGTTTCGTATCGTCCCAAAGCTTAACCGAAATATTTTCATTCTGCACACTTTTCTAAGGGCCAGTGGTTACAGGCTGCCCCTGGAGTTGAATAACTGCATGTAAAAGTGGAGTTTGGTGTCCATATACTATTCATCCTACATATGAAAAATTGATATGCATATATACACTTTTTTATGTAGTTAGATATGCTTTGGCTAATACCAGCAAGCATAAAAAGGCTGTTTTTTATGTTATCTGGCACTCTGAAGATGAGCTTCGCTGTGTAGTGGTGGGTGTTTCTAGCAATAGATTATGCTGCACTGATGTCAGCACAGGCTCTGGTTCTGTAGAATAACCAATAAGCTTTGGTATTTCTGATGGACTCTGTTTTTTTTTAGAACAGTCCAGAAGTCCGGATATTTTTATCGGACTCTGATTCTTCTGTGTAGTCCAGAATTTTGAGTATTTCTGATGGATATTGGTTTTTAGATCAGTCCAGAGGTCTGTGTATTTCTGGCAGACTGTGATTCTTCTGTGTAGTCCAGAAGTCTGAGTATTTCTGATGGGCTCTGGTTTTTTTAGGTCAGTCCAGAGGTCTGAGTATTTCGGGCAGACTCTGGTTCTTTAGAGTAGTCCAGAAGTCTGGGGATTTTTGACGGGCTCTGGTTCTGTAGAAGTGCCCAGAAGTCTAGGTACAGAGGTATGGGTAATTCTGAGAGACTCTGGTTCTTAGAACAGTCCAGAAGTTTGGATATTTCTAGCAGACTCTCATTTTTCTGTGTAGTGCGGAAATCTGAGTATTTCTGATGAGCTCTGATTTTTTAGAACAGTCCATAAGTCTGCATATTTCTGGCAGACTCTGATTCTTCTATGCAGTCCAGAAGTCTGAATATTCTCATGGGCTCTGGTTTTTTAGAACAGTCCTGAGGTCAGTGTATATCAGGCAGACTCTGATTCTTCAGTGTAGTCCAAAAGTCTGGGTGCCTTTGACGGGGTCTAGTTCTGTAGAAATGTCTAGAAGTCTAGTTACAGATGTCGGGGTATTTCTGGCGGACTCTGGTTCTTTAAGGTAGCACAGAAGTCTGGGTATTTATGAAAGTGTACATGTGCAGCTGCTTTTCATACCATGATGTCACAGTAGTTGAACAAGAACAAGAGGTCATTACTGCATTTTCTTATCATTTTGTTAGTAGTTACACGCGCACTTTCTATGCATAATTATGTAGGAGGAAAAGAGGTACATAATAATTTTTTGTGGAATTTTTTGTATTTCGTAAGACATCAGTTTTATATGTGTATATATATATATATATATATATATATATATATATATATATATATATATATATATATATATATATATATCTGTATATAGATACATATATATATATATATATATATATATATATATATATATATATATATATATATATATATATATATATATATATATATATATATATATATAATTTCTACGTGCCTGAACGCCCGCAAGTTGAGATATTTGCTCATATCGTTCAGAAGAAAATATATTCTGGATCCCTAATCCCAAAGAAGACGGATAAGTTTGTCGCTTGATAAAACAGGAATTCTTATACCAAGAGAAATAGATATTTAGTATTTAAGATTTCTTTAGTTCAGTGAACGTTCATGCATTATGTATCAATGCGGGATGTTTGAGACTCTTGAGCCATTCATTAAAACTACTGTAGCACTTGATTTTGTTGCGATATGGTGAGTGAGCACTTTTTTCAGGAAGGTGAAACAGCTAAATAGTCTTTGGACTATAAACGTGAAATTTTATGTCAAATTTTGTACTAAAAATATTATATAATTTACTTTGCTGTGAGGTGACGCCCCTGTAATATTTTCTTTCGCGATACTTAGCGAAGCCAGTATCTGAAGTTTTATATTACATTAACATCTTTAGAGAAATTGCACTTTATAGTCGTTTGCATCCTCTTAATTTCATGGTTGCTCCTTTACATACTTTAACATATGAACGCTTATATATATAAATATATATATATATATATATATATATATATATATATATATATATATATATATATATATATATATACATATATATATACAGTATATATATAATATATATGTGCTGTGTATATATGTATATATAATATATGGGTGTATAAAATCATATGTGTGTATATGTGCTTTTGTGTGCGTGTGATAAAATCAATATAAATTTAACTATGATGGTTGTGCTGAAGATCTATCTTTTATGAGGTAGGTTGTTTGGAATGATTAAAAGCTTTTATGATGATAACAAAGAGTCAAAGAGGGACTGGTTTGGTGCATAAGTGGACAGAAACTATTGAAAGTGTGTGGAAGTGTTTACAAGGGAGGAGAGTTGAGAGTAAGCATGGAATCCAAGAAGACTGAGCAGTGTAAGTATGTATGGATGATGGAAGAATGGATGCGGTTGGTTCGTATGAGTATTTGAGAAAATATATAATGGATGCTGGCAGGGTGAGAGAAAGGTGAGTCACAGAAAAGGTGAAGCAAGGAAGATAGCAGTTTGTGTATTTTCAAAACATAGGGAAGAGTAATTGACGGTGAGAGCAGAGGTAGGATTGTATGAAAGAGTTGTTGAGCCACCTCCTTTATTGAAGTGAAGTGTGGATCTTGAATCCAAATGAAAGAAAAAGGTCGAGGCTGTTAACATTAATTGTTTGCTTTATATATGTGACATAAGACTTACAGAAGGGTGACGAATGTGGAGCCACAGAAAGGTGGTAAAAAGGGTAGCAAGGGTGTGGAGAGAATCGAGAAGAATAGATTGGTGATAAAAAGCGTATTGTTCGGAACAGTTATGAGAAAGAAAGAGAAAACTAGACAGCGCTGGATAGATAGCGTGGAAGAGATAGTGAAATTTTGTGTAAGTTTTTTGCACATCTTATCCACAGTTCAGCACTAAAGGCATAAAAAAATGCAGTGAAGATTGTCGTGTTTTCACTTTTTGGATATTGACATTATATATATATTTGATATATATTGATATATATATATATATATATATATATATATATATATATATATATATATATATATATATATATATATATATATATGTGTGTGTATTTATGTATATATAATATATATACATATAAATACATATATATATATATATATATATATATATATATATATATATATATATATATATATATATATATATATATATATATATATATATATATATATATATATGCCACATGCCTTTTCTCTCGATCGGGATAGCTAGCACCGGAAGGTGTCAGCATTCCGTTTCTTCACAAGTTATCCTTTAGTTATAAAATTGTGTTCTCGACCACCACAGTCGTCTAACTTCCAGGCGCACAGTTGACTGGCTAACAGAAGCACATTGGATTTTAATGAAGTTTGCTCGTACCTGGCCTCACACTGTAGTCCAACCTGGGTATTTTCCACATTAATCCTGATATTAATCATGATTTTGAATATTTTCAGCATGCTGATATTAATTTTGATCGCACAGAGTATGAAAAAAAAAGTCTGAAAAGGGAGTTGATATCGCGGAATCAAGACTTGTTTTGCATATTCACAAGAGAGAATCTTCGAATAATTTGTGTCAGAGAATCGTAAAGGATTGAATATTCATCCAAGTGTGATTTCTATCAAACTGCTAAATCGTCAGATCTTTTATGTTATTTATTACAATCATCGGCAGTCTGTCAATTTTAGTTTTCTGTAGAAGAAAACTATTGAGATGGCTATTCGTCTGTCCGCCCTCAGATCTTAAAAACTACTGAGGCTAGAGGCCTGCAAATTGGTATGTTGATCATCCACCCTCCAATCATCAAACTTACCAAATTTCAGCTCTCTATCCTAAGTAGTTTTTATTTTATTTAAGGTTAAAGTTGGCCATAATCGTGCGTATACAATATGGCAACGATATAGGAGTTCCACCACCAGGCCGTGGTTAAAGTTTCATGGGCCGCGGCTCATACAGCATTATACCAAGACCACCGAAAGATAAATCTGTTTTCGGTGGCCTTGATTATATGCTGTACAGGAAACTCGATTGCGCCGAAGAAACTTCTGCGCACATTTTTTACTTGTTTTCTGTTGTTCCTCATTTCTTCTTAAGTGATGAGTTCTCCAATTTTAGACTTTTCTTGCCTTGTATGTTGTTACATAGTTTGTCTTGGCGTGTAGACTTAGTTATTTAACCTTTGCAGCCATTGTTTCTTCCTGATCATGGTTTCCGCTTAAATAAATAGTTTCGTCACAAGTACCATTCTTTATCCTGTTCATCATTGCCAGATGTAACCTCTAAACTATGATACCCTTTGTATTTTCTCTTTAAAGGCAGCTATACCTCATTCTGCTCTATTACATGGGAAGCTCTTTCTGAAATCACCTGAATTTTGAGTTGATGTCCTCTCTTATCATCTGCGTCATCTCTCTTTCTTTTTAAACCCATCAGATGCTCATGTCGAAATTACTTGAATTATCATAAGAAAACTTATTTTCTTCTTGTACACCCTTTATAGTATGTTGTATGTTGTTTGGAAAAATGGCGGATTCATTTTTAAGAAATTACGAAAGTTTCAGATCACCTGAAATGACTTAGTTCAGGAGGCTGGATTGTCGTTTCTTAAGAAGAGAAGTGCACAGTCTTTCTTTATTGGCATTTGTTTCAGAAAGAACAATTCAAGTTTCTCTTTAAAAAGTTGTGTGTATATAGATCTTTCTTTTTTGCAAATGAGCTTTTGCTCCGCTGTTAAGACTTCTCTTGTGCATGGTCTTATAAATTAAGCCTTCGACTAGACTGCCTTATCTTAGGAATATATTTCATTATGTTCATGTATATGAACCGATATGTTACGACTGATCCTGAAATATGACACTCAAGTTTTCTCTTTTCTTTATACAGTTCCAGTTGCGTTTGCCTCGATATATAATTTTCTCTTTGTGTTCAAGTATTTAGTATGTTTTTTTTTTTTTTACATATTTTCTGATTACTGATCAACAACTTCATCTGATTTAATGCGTTATGTTTATCCGTAGCATTAATTAATTTTTACATAATGGGCCATTTAATTTATATCCACAACTCTGAGTATCCGGTCAGTCTTTTGGACTTTCCATTAACTCAAAAACGCCTTGAAGTTGGACTTAGCAAAGTTAATTCGACACAATTCAATGCCACGGAGAAAATTTTCCCACCGCTGTCCATCTCCACAGAAAGATAATAGGAATGACTGTCGAAACCTTTGCCCTTCTAGAGCCGTGAAAGATTTACCCTTTTGTAAGGAGACGAAAAGAGAAACAAAAAAACTCGACGAAGGACCGGGTCCCGGTTTTAGATGTCTGCGGTCCATAGTGGTCGTATCTTTGAGAGTTAGTCAGCCGTGTTCATGGTTCTGTCTACGAATCGCTGTGACTTGCTGGATGTCTGGCAAAGGCTGCTGCACTTTCGGAAGGAGAAATAGCTTGTGGCCAATAGCTTCTTGAAAGCAGTGCAAAAAAAGCGGTGTCTGCAAAAGAATGTGCAGTGAACTTAATCGTTAGTACGGAATACGCGAAGATCCAGGTTTGGGGAAGACATAAACAGAATAGCTTTTATTCAGATGAATTTAGGAAAATTATGAATTAGGAGAAATAGCTTGTGGCCAATAGCCTCTTGAAAGCAGTGCAAAAAAAGCAGTGTCTGCAAAAGAATGTGAAGTGAACTTAATCGTTAGTAGAATACACGAAAATCCAGGTTTGGGGAAGACATAAACAGAATAGCTTTTATTCAGATGAATTTAGGAAAATTATGAATACTTAATTATAACATAAACACTTATGTACAACATGTAAGGTTTACAACATACATCGTCAAAATTGAAGAAGCTATGATATATTTCATGGAGAGAGAGAGAGAGAGAGACAGAGAGAGGGGAAAAGACGCGAATAAGCTTCGTTTTGGGTATGGCGATGAATTTTCAAACTGGTGCAGCTCTTAAAAGACTTGAAGATTTATATACAAGGGAAAATGAGCCTTAGAAATTATCAGTAAAAGGTTACCTCAGCAGATTGAAAAGTTAGTTTTTGGAGCGCCTTGAACTGAACGGAAATGTAGAGCAATCGATTGGAAGTGTCAAGAAAAATAGAAGCGAAAAGGTATAACAAAAAATACAGTGGTGTCAAGACCTTTGACGTTTTTCAAGCTGATATGGGTATAAATTTTACCTTAAAGACACAGTGCTGCAAACCTTAGAAAACTAAAAGCATTTTATTTCAGTATGTAATATTAAGCTGCAGTCAGTCTTGGGGATATGGCTAAGTTAGAATTCCCTACTTGACAAGCATCTATGTTGTAAATGTAGGCCCAGAAGATTGCATGGGCGTCGAAAGCCTGTATAGAATTCAATCAAGAAATATTAATCACTACCTTCAGATAATACAATTGTATACAGCTTCGGAATATTGAAGGGTAAGATTTTAAGTTTTATTACAAGATTGGTTTGGCAAAACTATTATGATTAGAATAACCCAAATTATTACTGTCCATGTTGTTGATAGATTTCTGGAAGAATTTTTAAAAAATTAGTGTTATTTATTATATATATATAGTATATATATATTATATATATATATATATATATATATATATATATATATATATATATATATATATTTTTTTTTTTTTTTTTTTTTTTATAAAGAAATACTACGGTACGTTCAGCGTAATTTAGTTTCATCACTCACGACAGATTGCTTAATATTCCGGATGATTTAAGAGTGGTGAAGCCTTGGCGAGTTAGAGGAGCAAAACAGAAGGCAATATATTCTAGTTCTGCCACGGCGGTATATTGCTTATTTTGGTGTTCAGTGACTGCCAAGAGCAGGAAAATCGGAAGCCCATCTCCAGAGAGAAAATGAAGGAATCGTAGTATCTTGAAGTCGGACATCTTCAAGGCGAAATTTTCATGAGGACGCATCACAGGCAGCTCAAAATATTAAAAGTCCGAGCTAGCATAAGGCCTGCTTGATCAAATAACAACCGCTTAACCGTTATTTTGAGAGTTCGTGACTGAATTTCTAGACATATTTATAGTTTGTGAAAGGAAGGTGTAAATTAAAGTTCATGTGTGCATGTGGTCTACGCAGCTGCTAGTGTGTGTATTTAGGATATGAATTTTCTTAATAATTATAACAGCTGCGCTGAAGCAGATGCCAAGAATTAGAGTTAATATTCATATAATTACAATATGAAAATATTAATAGAATCAACCATAACAGAACAGCAAATGCTTATATATAAAACATGTTCATTATTCTTTCTTTCCAAGTATATTTATACTTAACGCAAACCCTTTTTTTATATTCTTGAAAGCAAAACAGTCGCGTGTTGGGATCCTGTCACACTTTTGTTACCTTAAGGTCGATGTGACCATATGACCTTGGTCTCAAACCTTGGGCAGTCCTTTGCAAGAGGGAACATTTAAGCACGCTTTCCTTTATGTATTTATTTTATTTATTTATTTATTAGTTTTAGTAATAGTCATTTTTTGTCATTATTTTTCTTCGGATATACCACTTTTTTCTTAATTTTCATCATTTATATATATTTAAATTATTCATTGTTAGTATTGAACGTGTCTATATTTAGTTTTATTCCTCCTTTCTTGTATTTTCAATAAATGAACATCAAGTTATGCTTCTTATTCCATAATTTTGATAATAATTAGATGATAAACAGGATGCTCGTCCGACTATCTAATATACTGGCATAATTCGAATAGATGAGAAAAAATTTCTATGGAAACTTTCCATGTCACTGTTTATCACTGTATACCTTAAGAAGCTTCCCTTCTTAAGATATATGTAGTTTCTCTTCATCGGTTTACATAACTAAGATTGATTGATTGATTTGTGGCCATTAAAACTGGCGTCACAACAGCATAACTAAGAAGAGTTCATTTTCGTTCACATTCGTCCTCATAAATTTATTCTTCAACATTCATCTTTAAATATTAATTAAGTTCAAAGAAGAAACTTCTTGTTATTCCACTCTCGTTTTTATAGATGTTACTTAAGCATTCAACCACAAATGCTAATGAAATTCAGCTCATTTCCATCACTCCCTCTCTCCCATAAGTGATGATTTCTACAGACTACCCTATACAAGACTTCACGGAAGAAGACAAATTTTCCTTTAACTTATTATTTTCATTCTAATTCTTTGATTTATTTACTCTGCGGTAAAAGTAGAGTCATATAATAATTAGGCGTGGAAGTATCGGGTTAATTTGCTTAAATAAAATTAATAACTGTGCACTAAATGCTTGAATCTATGTAGAAAACAAAGAAACACAAAATATGTTTTTGTTGATGAATACCCAGTGAAATTACGTTTGTCGGTAGAATACAAATTCGTTTATTTTGTCTTTTATCTATACATATATACACTGCACATATATTTATTTTTTTATGTATATATATATATATACTTGTGTGTCTGTTCTACAAACTTGTTCTGTTTGTGAATGCTTCCTTCTTAAATATGTCATTTTAGCTTGCATCTTCTTAGCATTTTCCCCTCTTTGGAGCTTGGGGGGGCATCTGCTTAGGAAGGTGACATCGTTTGTTTAGCAGTGAATTATTGGTCAAAAGCATAAAACCTTCATGACGAACAGGTTCGTCTAATTTGTTTGGTGTTGCATCCAGAAGTTTTGCGTAATATCTTCACATCTTGCCGAATTTTTAAAAATTATCCTACTTAATTTAATACCTAAAAAATGTCATTAATAGCTGTGATTGGTTCAACGTGTTGATAAACTGATAACGATAAGATATAGGTTAAATTATTTAGGAAATATAAAATATTAAGAGAAAAGGATTTTCAATTTCTGAAAGTAGCCATAATGAAGAATGCTGATGAAACCTATTCCTTTTTGTTTTTCACTTTCTGCTAAAATCCTGTGATGGACTCGCACAGAATCCTGTAGTGGTAAGAGATGGACTTTAGGAATCTCAAAACTTCATAGCCTGGTTGTAATACTTCTCTAGGTAGGTTATAACATTTCTCTAGGTACTATTTTTTAATATGAATTCCATCATAATATTTTGATGTTATCAGCATTATGCTTCTGTTCATCGAACTAGCAGTTGAAAACCTAAACGTGAGACAGGCTAGAATGTAGGAAATTAAGATATAAATTATTAAAAAAAAAAAACTCATAAAATTTCCACTTCATATTAATTTTCTTCTCGAGCGACTTGTCGCTTGAAGGCCGGAGTTGGAAATGGCTTTGCCTGAGGCCGTTAGCTCCGTAATTTGCGTATTGTACGACGATGACCCCATGAGGGCTCTTAGCTTTGATTGCATCTGAAAGGAATTGTGAAGGATATTGGGAGAGGGCTTTGCCGTGTTGTCCCTCGCCGATTCCTAAGCAGAAATGGTTGTCCATTTTTAGTTTTCTGTAGAAGAAAACTATTGTGCCGGCTTTGTCTGTCCGTCCGCACTTTTTCTGTCCGCCCTCAGATCTTGAAAACTACTGAGGCTAGGGGGCTGCAAACTGGTATGTTGATCATCCACCCTCCAATCATCAAACATACCAAATTGCAGCCCTATGGCCTAAGTAGTTTTTATTTTATATAAGGTTAAAGCTAGCCATAATCGTGCTTCTGGCAACGATATAGGATAGGCCACCACCGGTCCGTGGTTAAAGTTTGATGGATCGCGGCTCATACAGCATTATACCGAGACCACCGAAACATAGGTCTATTTAAGATGGCCTTGATTATACACCGTACAGAAAACTCGATTGCGCCGAAGAAACTTCGGCGCAATTTTTTACTTGTTGATACACGGAATACAGACAAGGATGTGCTGGTTCCTGAAACTGCATTTTTTTTTTTTTTTGTTATTCATGAGGATGAAATAAATTACCGTATCACCTATATAAGATTAGTTGTCAAAAAATGAAGGTTGTAATTTGTTGCGCTATCAACTAAAGAATGTTTATCGAATTCCCTTTGTAGTTAGTAACAGGATTGAAATAAACTACTGTGTTTACTATATGAGATTAATTGCTTAGTTTAAGAAAAGTTGATCTCAGAATATTGCTGAGAATCACAACCTCAAAAAGTGAAGGTTGTAATTTGTTGCATTATAAACTAAAGAAGGTTTATCGAATTCTCTTTGTAGTTAGTAGTAGAGAATGAAATAAACTACTGTATCTACTATGTGATATTAATTGCTTAGTTTAAGAAAAGTTGATCTCGAAATATTGTTGAGAATTACAACCTCAGAAAATGAAGGTTGTAATTTGTTGCACTACGAACGAAAGAATGTCTGTCGAATTCCCTTTGTAGTTAGTAATAGGGAATGAAATAAACTGATGTATCTACTATATGAGGTTAATTGCTTAGTTTAAGAAAAGTTGATCTTGAAGTATGTTGAGAATCACAACCTCAGAACAACGAAGGTTGTAATTTGTTGCGCTACAAACGAAAGAATGTGTATCGAGTTCCCTTTGTAGTTAATAATAGGAGATGAAATAAACTACTGTGTCTACTATATAAGATTATTTGCTTAGTTTAAGAAAAGTTGATCCCAAAATTTTGCTGAGAATCACAACCTCAAAACAACGAAGGTTGTAATTTGTTTCACTACAAGCGAAAGAATGTCTATCGAATTCTCTTTGTAGTTAGCGATAGGAGATGAAATAAACTACTGTGTCTACCATATGAGAGGAATTGCTTAGTTTAAGAAAAGTTGATCTCGAAATATTGCTGAGAAGCACAACCTCAAAACAACGAAGGTTGTAATTTGTTGCACTACAAACGAGGAAGGTTGTATCGGTTATCAAACAACGTAAATAAGATATTCCTTACTGTGGCGAAAATTGGAATAGGTAGCCCTTTACTTAATACACATTTAAAATTCCTTTCACTTATCAGCGTTCTCCTTGAGGGCGTCTTCTTGCAAAACACCAGCGAATTCAAATTATGATGAAAATTTTATGTGTACAAAAATCATTCCCGTTATTCCTGCAAGTAAAAGGTATATATGTATATATAACAGTTCGGAATACCCATCCTATACCCCGTGAAGAATTCAAAATCACGGTGTCTCAATTAAGCAAACCGGCGAAGAACGTCTGTTCCTTGAAATGTATTTAGTTATATGCAAAACACGGTCGAGCAACATACTTTAGTAAGGTGGAAATTGCTTCAATGCAATAATTTTGGTCTTGCATTTTATCGTAAAGAATGCACCCAACACTATCAATTAATGTTTATGATAAAGTCATCAATTACTGCGCATGATAAAGCCATCAATTAATGTGTGTGATAAAGTCATCAGTTACTGTTTATGGTGAAATGTCTCTTTCAAATGAAATGTCTGGACTCAAACTTCTTGTTATGTGTCAAACCAAATGATGTTTGAGGCGGCGGAATACTTTGAAGTAGAGGGAGAGAGAGACTGAAAGATGCATGCAGGTGAGAGAAGAATGGAATAGGAGATAGATCGATAAGAGAGAGAGAGGGAGAGAGAGAGAGAGAGAGAGAGAGAGAGAGAGAGGTGGTCCACAAGAGCGAGGCGAAGTTACAGGAATAAATTATGACTTGAAGTAAAATAATAACGGCCATTATAATAGAGTGGAACGAGAGAAAACTGAGACAAGCTCTGGAGGGAACAAGCTTGGAGGAGAAGCACTTCAGAGCGAATAAGTGTTAGGAGAGCAAATAACACGAAGGAACGAAGGTGAGAAGGAAGGAGAAGAATGGAGGAGGGAATGAGGTTGAAACGAAGGGGAAGGGAAGAACTGATAGGGAAAGGGGAGGAGGAACGGCCGAGGAACCTGGAAGGGCGCCGAAGAAAGAAAAAGTCGGGGGAAAAAAAAAAAAAGGCGGGAAAGCGGCGTAGGTCGACGAATGGCGAGGAAGGGGAAAGTAAGGCTAAGAGGAAGGGTGACCGGAGAGTGAGAAAGAGAGAGAGTGAGAGAGAGAGAGAGAGAGAGAGAGGGAAGCCGATGCTAGAAAGAGCGAGAGAGGATAAACTGGAGAAATGAGGGGACAATGCAGTGATGAAAAGAAGCCTTCAGTGTTTCGGCTGCTGGTTGTATAGAACAGACAGACAGATGAAGATTGACGCCTACGTGCATCTAGACGCTCGGGAGATCGCTGCAGAGAAAGAAAGGAAGCCTTCCTCCTCCTCCTCCTCTTCCTCCTCCTCCTCCTCCTCTTCCTCCTCCTCCCTGGATGCCTTCAGGGAATCTGCAAGTGATAACGTAACAAGGTAATGGTCGGGATTAGGGTGCAGAGATACACTCCAAGTAAAACAATGCTCTCTTTATTCCCTCGTGGGTAAAAGGCGCGGGGAAGAAGAAGAAGAAGAAGAAGGAGACGAGGAATTGTGGGCGTGAAGGCGTGGAGTGGGCGAGTCGCCGACGGCTGGTGTGTCGTATTAGAAGGCTGATTCGCCTTGCTGTCACCCTCCTCTGATTGATAGACGTCGCAGAGCCTCAAATTGCTGCCACATTTTGATATCGCCTCACTCAATATGGCGGACAGCGCCGGCAACATTTCGGGTCATTTCCATCCTCTAAGGCACCCCCCCCTCCTCCCCCCACCTCCTACGCCTCTTCCCTTTCGACCCCGCCCCCTCCCCTTTCCCTAGCTGTAATTTTAAGGATATTACAACGACAGGAGGTTTGGTTTGAAGGGGACCTCGCAGCATAACCCCCCGGGGGGGTGGGGGTGGGAGGAGAAAGCGTGCCGGGGAGACCAGATGAAGGCGCTCGCTTGGGTCTAAGACTTAAATAGTTCTTTGTATGTTATTGTCATTGCCGTCTTCTTCTTCTTCTTCCCCTTCTTCCTCCTGCTGTTGCTCCTCCTCCTCCTTCTCTTCTTCTTCTTCTTCTTCTTCTTCTTCTTCTTCTTCTTCTTCCTTTGCGATTGATACCAGTTAGCTTTCGGAGATGTATTTCAAAGGTAATTTAAAGATATGGTTCTCGTTCACAAAAATTTCACTTTTGATGAGATAGAACAAAACACAAAACGCTTATTCATGAACATTTTATTTCTTTTAATTTTCAAATACAAAACAATACAGCAGTAGGAGCATATGTATATATATATATGTATGTATGTATGTATATTATATACACACACACACACACACATATATATATATGTGTGTGTGTAAAGTGAGCAATGGGACTGGTACTTAAATTTTTGTAAACCTACCTAGTTATTTAACATGGAATAAGTTAAGGATTCTCTTTGTTTCCAATACAGTATAGGTGTCCTGTCCTCAAGGAATTGGAGTCTGAAGAGCGTGAAGCAATGTTGTGTTCTGCTGATGATAATTGTATTAAGTCTCTTTTACTATTTCCCTGATGCATTCTAATCATGTACTGTGAGCACCAACATATCAGAGAATAACTTGAATCGTTTCATTCTTCATGGTGGATGAAAATATCTAAATCAAAATATTAATAATTTTTTGTCTTCAGTCTTACCTTTAGGTCAAGGAACATTTTTGCATTTATGCATACAACTCATAATACTACACCTTATCAAATATCACGCTGTCGGGAAGATATTAAAACTTATAACTTCAGAAAAATAACCTTTAGAGTAAAAACTTATTTCGGTTCCATAAAATGAAGCTTTGTGCTCTATTGGTGCGCCCACACTACAGTAAAACAAGTTATAAACACTCGGCGGAAACTTATCGCATACATGTCAAAAACAAGTCGAGAACAAGTTAGCGACCGTAAGTGGAGAACGAATCTTTGGCAAGTGCTGGATAATAAGTCGTTGACTTGTATTCAACCTGTTTGTGAAGTGTGTGCCATAAGTTATCGACATGTTTATGATATGTGTTACTGCAGTGTTGACGCGACATAACATATTCGAAAAGAGGGTTTTATCGGAACCGCGTTTACTAATGATCAAAGCGAAAATATTAGACATCTTCATATAACAATAAAGTCACTCTTTATAGAATGATTCATTAATCTTTCATACAGAAAACTCGCTCAATAAAACAAAAAATGTTAAAAAAAAAATTTAATTCCGAGCTAAAAGTAAAAGAAATGCAGAAAACTCGCTCAGCAAAACAAAAAAATGTTTAAAAAAAATTAATTCCGAGCTAAAAGCAAAAGAAATCTTCACAGAAAAAAAAAGACATTTTCTCAAGCCTCAACGTCTGGATACCCATCTGGACTTGGCGACCAGTTCTCGAATGAATCCAGTTCGTGTTTCCTGAATCAGGCATTCCAGCTGAAGAAGAACTGACTCGATTCGGGAAAATAGCTCCCTCCGTGTCAAGCCGTTTGCCCGGCTGTTACCAAAAGTGGGTTACCAGTGAAAAATGGATAACGCTTAAAAATTCTGCAAGTGATGATCGGGGGGTGCATCTTTCTCTGCAAGCTTGTTTCAAGAGTGTTTCGTATGTTTTTTGTTCTTGTCTTGGTGTGCTCGTATGCATCATCGTTGTATATGAAGGGTTATTTACAAGGAATCATATTTTCGAGGGTTGGTTACCACAAAAGGGTAATATATATAGGTGGTATAGCATTGATTTTTGATAATAGCAAATTTTCAGATTTCTTAAAGGTTAATTAATTTCTCTCTCTCTCTCTCTCTCTCTCTCTCTCTCTCTCTCTCTCTCTCTCTCTCTCTCTCTCTCTCTCTCTCTCGTCAAGCTTAAGGACCTGAAGCAAATTTAGATTTCATACTATAAAAAAATATGGAGATTGATCCCAAAACTCCCGGCACTCTGTAAATTGCACATATTTCGTAAAATACTGGAAGTGATGCCAACGATACTAAAACGGAAGCCACCAGGAAGCCATCTTGAAATGGATGATATTGAAACTTACGTTTCATTTTAAGCTAGTTGATTCCAAACGTGAATTGGTAAATATCCCACCGAAGGTGAGGCTGAAACGATTACGCGAATGAATTACCGAGAAAGGTGTTTTCGGTAGACAAAGGTGTATTTCCTTTTGAGAGAAAGGTGTATATCTCCTTTCTCTCAAAAGTGAGGCGGGAGTTTGTTGTGGATGCAGATGTTGTTGTAGTTGTTGCTCGGCTTTCTTTATTGACTTTTGTGATATGCCATATCCAGCACGGAAGGTTTAATAAATGAACAACAGCAGCCCTTTTGAGCACCATCGCAAAATCACTCGCTTCCCGAAGGTAACAAAGAAGGTGAAACGTGCTTTCAAAGCATGTGTTGGGTTGCTAATGGGGCCGGTGTGTGCATTTCTCACAAGAGTCCTTTTGCTTTCAATTATGTTTTATATATATATATATATAATGTATATAATATAAATTATATATATATACACACATATACAGTATATATATACATTATATATATGTATATATATACATTATAAAATATGTGATGAATCCATTTTTTTATTATCAGTGATGATTTTCCATTTTTTTATTATCAGTGATTCATTTTATATTATATATATATATATATATATATATATATATATATATATATATATATATATATATATATATATATATGTATATATACATACAGTATATATATATACATACATATATATATACTTAAAATCCTGTGATGAATCCATTTCTTTATTATCAATGATTCATTTTGTATTGTTGTTCCTAAAACCGTACACTATCTTGCAATCAATTTGACTTTGTAAGTTTGCGACCTGGGATAGGTCTCGATTTTTAATGGGTTTGTGCCTCGAAGCTACAAAGGTGCTCTGATGTATCGTAAAGCACATGATATTGGTAACAGTTATGTAAACGGTGCAGTTATGTAAATTGGTGCAGATGATGATATCAGTATTTTCCCTTCATTCCTGTATGCTAATAAAGCTTAAAAGCTAAAATAATTGCAAGTAGTTCTCTGTTCACCAATGGAGGCAGAGAAAAGGGGCTGACATAAGATCTCAGTCTTTATGACCGAATTTCATAATATAACTTTAACTACATGGGTCCTTTTGGTCGTCGATCTAAACGCTACTTATAAATATTCTCGCGTGGTAGTTACGTGCTGCCTTCTTTTTCACGAGGTAAATAAATGAAAGGCAGATTCATTCTACATTTGCCCTGTTGCGCTTTTGTTAGTTGCTCGTTTCGTTTATGAAAGCAAAATTTCCACTTTGTTTTTGAGAATTTTCCCGATAACGTTTTCACAGGCTCATTCCCACCTGGAGGCGAAGACACGTTTCTGTCATGTACACATTCAATTTTTGTTTCTCCACTGACCGAACGGCAGGAGGACAGAGTCTGGCCCAAGTTATGGCTGGGCGCTTTCGACCTGCACTTCGGAGAACTTGCGCTTTCATAATACACCGTCGTCGTCGACAGCAAACAGCAACAACAACATTGCTTGTGGTCTCTCTCTCTCTCTCTCTCTCTCTCTCTCTCTCTCTCTCTCTCTCTCTCTCTCTCCCGTCCCCCCTTTCAAAATTGCAACTCTCGCAAACAATGGAAGGAACTCCTTCAGAGCTTCGTTCAAAAGGTTGTGCCTGAGTTTATTGTCAACCGCAAACATAGTCATCGCCAGAACCAATGCCTTTGCCACTTAGAAACTGTTCACGCTAAGTTAGGTCATAATTAACTGTTACACTGGGCGAAGTTGGGTTGTTGATGGCTGTTGGGGGCTGACAGTGAAGAAAATAGTGACGCGTGTATACATATATATATATATATATATATATATATATATATATATATATATATATATATATATATATATATATATATATATATATATATATAAATTCACCAAGTGCTGCACCTAACTTAATTCTTGCATAACTTTCCAGCATCCACTGTTCCCTTGTCACCTACTTTGTAAGACGGATCGTCGACAAAGAGGCGATTGTCAACTGACGCCGTTTTATCAAACTCGGAATTTCCAGCACTTTTTGCATAACAGCTTCGAACCAGACTTCATATCCTTTGCGCGCTTCGGTTTCCACGCTTCCAGAAATAGTCGAAGATTTTCCAGTCCCAGAATTGGGAAGATGGTCTCGGTGTCGAGAAGAACTTCTGTGTATTCGACTTTTCGATTTGTCCAAGAAATTTTGTTGCGAAAGTTTGGACATATTTGGAAGGAATGGTTCTGATAATTTGTATTTCAAAGATTAAAGGTTGCAAATACTTTCTAGACAACTTATCATGTGTCAAGACCCACAGAGATGCTTTTAGCATTATAACTTAGCTTCGCATTAAAGGCTATAGTTTTATCATCTTAATTATTGTAAAAATTTGAAAAAATGTAATGATTCAAGATTAATTAGAATTTTCAATGAAAAACCCAAAATTCCTTCGAAGGACCAGAAATTCGTTGTTTTTGTCGCAGTTCGAGAGTGACTGTGTCCCTGTTCAATATAAAAGCAAAGGGCGATATAGCCTGGAGTCATGCACATCAATAAGGGACAGTAATCTTATCCAGCACTCCCCTATCTCTGGTCATCATTGTCTCTATTTTTTGTTTTTATTTATTTATGTTTTGTTAATTTTTAAGATGTCAGCATCCGTTTTTACTGTGCCTTGGATAATCTTTATGGTGTTCCCATCATTTCAGTTTTTTAGTTTTCCGTAAGAGAAAACTACTGTGCCGGCTTTGTCTATCCGTCCGCAGTGTTTCTGTCCGCCCTCAGATCTTAAAAACTACTAAGGCTAGAGGGCTGCAAATTGGTATGTTGATCACCCACCTTCCAGTCATCAAACATAACAAATTGCAGCCCTCTAGCCTCAGTAGTTTTTATTTTATTTAAAGTTAGCCATAATCGTGCATCTGGCAACGATATAGGACCGGCCACCACCGGGCGCTGGTTAAAGTTTCATGGGCCGCGGCTCATGCAGCATTATACCGAGACCACCGAAAGATAGATCTATTTTCGGTGGCCTTGATTATACGCTATACAGAAAACTCGATTGCGCCGAAGAAACTTTGGCGAATTTTTACTTGTTTTTATGATGAGTACAGCGTATTAAACTTTTTTTTTTTTTGTAATCTCAGTCCAGCAGTTACTTATGAATTACACTTTGTAATCGAGTTGATTCTATTTTCTTCTATAGATCCTTGACTGACTTAAAATCTAAATCTGCAACTGGCAAACTCTCTCTCTCTCTCTCTCTCTCTCTCTCTCTCTCTCTCTCTCTCTCTCTCTCTCATAATTGCTATAATATGTCAAGTAATCCTCTACTTTTTGTGTTATGACGTCATCCCGTATAGTGACATGTTAAGTAATCACTTACAGTTTCATATTAGGTAAGTCCACACACTTTGGACAAAGTACTCGTGTATCATTTGTTATTAAATTAATCCTGAAAGAGATTTATTGCGTAATCAATTATATATTGTAATCAAGGATTACAATTCTGTTATCTATCAGTTAATCACATACAGTTTCTTAGCAAGAGATCCTTAATCTCATATATTGTATTATTATTTTGTACAGTTAACGTAATATATCAAGTGTTTGTTATTTTGTCCAGTTAACGTAATATATCAAGTGTTTGTTATTTTGTCCAGTTAACGTAATATATCCAGTATTTGTTATTTTGTCCAGTTTACGTAATATATCAAGTGTTTGTTATTTTGTCCAGTTAACGTAATATATCATGTGTTTGTTATTTTGTCCAGTTAACGTAATATATCAAGTGTTTGTTATTTTGTCCAGTTTACGTCATATATCAAGTGTTTGTTATTTTGTCCAGTTAACGTAATATATCAAGTATTTGTTATTTTGTCCAGTTTACGTAATATATCAAGTGTTTGTTATTTTGTCCAGTTTACGTAATACATCAAGTATTTGTTATTTTGTCCATTTTACGTAATATATCAAGTGTCTGTTATTTTGTCCAGTTAACGTAATATATCAAGTATCTGTTATTCTGTCCAGTTTACGAAATATATCAAGTATTTGTTATTTTGTTCAGTTTACGTAATATATCAACTATTTCTCATCATGTCCAGTCTACGTAATACATCAAGTATTTGCAATCCCGATCTACATAAAAAAAAAAAAGTATTTCCTTCCTTTCCTCAGACCAGGAAGGAAAGCTGAGAGAAGTTCCTCTCCTGTCGCCGCAGCAAGTCAATACTTTGCTTACAGCCGAGAGGGAGCTGGCTCGATTCCCGCCGAGGGACTTGGCGTGAATTAGCAATGCTCTTCTATCTTATTGCCCGGCTCTGGACGACCGCAATGTTGTCCTGGCTGACCGATAGCTTGAAACATATATATTTTGAATATTGCAGGATAGCGATATAATACCTGAGCCCGTGTTGTTATTTATGTTGTTATTTTTATATTATTATTATTATTATTATCGAGTAGTTTAACCAGACCGCCGAGGTGGAATTCTTTAGCTCTCGCGGGTCTGATTCCGAGGGTTCGTTCTTGTAAGAGTAATTGTATTTTATTTAATAAAATATTATTACTTTTTTAGAAAGTGTTAATAGGATAAATTGAGAAACTATCATGAGAGAGACATAGTTAGGCTACTCTCACCACAGCTATTACATTATATTTTTTTTTAATGAAGTAACATTCTGCAAACGACTTTTCACGCTGATTTCAAACTGATCACCATCTTTTGTTAATTCGTGTTTATGGAATGTTAATGTCGTTGGTAGTGGTTCGCTTTTCAGACCATTTATTCGTCAGAAAGTGAAATATAATTGCATCAGGATTCAGTGGAAAACAGACGTTAGATAAGCATCGTTTTAAAATTTTCGAGTTCTGTTAAAAAAAAAAATATTTTCCCGGGCAACGGTGATACAACTGTGACGTCATCGATCACGTTGCGACGTTAGCATAAGCTCTCTACAGAAAATGGTTCAGTCGCTGTACTATTTACAGGAATGACTATTGTCATACAGTTTACCCTATTTTAGGTCTCATTTTTTTCTCCATGACAATCAGTATCATTGGTACGTGCGCATATGTCGTTTCATTACGACAATTATCCGTAATTCTAAAATTGATATTTAACTGAAGCTTAAACCATTATCGGATCTTTCTTAGGTTGTTACCCCAAAGGATTTTAGGATCCACCTTTGCGGCGTGTTTAGTACAAGCCCGTTGGGGATTCCCTGAAAAATATAAACAGAAGGTTGTAAATATCATGAAGATAATGACCCCCAAGAAATATCAAGTGAGTTTCATCATACCCTGTTACCGTTGGGTGTATTTATACTTGATTCAAAAGCCTTTCTTAAAATGTAGTTAATAGAAGTGTCCTGTATTTTAATTTAGGGAAACGCATGACATAGTCAAGAAGCTATTCGCTGAGGAGCCAAAAAAAGGGACATCAGATTTTTCATAAACAATTTTTATTATTTGTATGGTGAGTGAATGAATGAATAATGAAATTTAATCAGTAAAGCCAGTTACTAGGCACTTCCAGCCATTCAGTGCATAAGACATTTAAAGGAGATTTAAAGGTGTTGAAAAGGTTGGACAGCAAAATAGAGACGTCCAGGAAATTAATGAGATTGTGAGAAAACCCCAGAATTGCGTTAAGAAGTAATAGAGGCTGGACAGGGAGAAAGAGAGCAGAAATAGAGGTAAAGTAAAAGTTTAAATGTAGCTGTAGTTAAGGCCCAAAGAGACGCCACAGATATCCTTTAGTAATGCGTACAGTGCACCTCCTGAAGTGCACTGATTACACTAAACCCCTACGAGGTTTTTATGGTGAAGAGATCAAGACGGCCATGTCTTCCAAAATCATGTTCAGCAGACTACAAAAAAATAAAATAATAAAAAAATATATTTCCCTTCATAATTGAAACAAACCTCTTAAAACGAGGTAGGCTAATGATTAAGGAAACAAAGAGTTATACGGAGAATTCCTGTCTCTAGACGTGGACAGCATGGAAGACTAATCAAACCTGCTGCCGTTGGTGTTATGGCTTTGCAAGCAGTGTCCGTGGGAATGCGAAGCACTGCTTGCGGTACGCAGACAAGAAGGTCCCAAACGGTACGAGTTCAAGGTTACGCAGGTGCATTAAGAACAACTTGTACCAGCCGGACGGCATTCGATCCTATTAGGTTGGAAGAACAGATCATCTCCTCTTAAGTTAGTATGATAAAAAAAATAAAAGTCTTTAGTGTACACTGATTTATCGAATGGCTCCGCCCAATTCTTTGCTATTCAACAATATTAGATATCCTGTCTTTCCTGGTATATCAAAGTTTCACTCGGCAGGGCGACTGGATTCATCGTATCCAACATAATAAAATTAGATAGTTTTTCTCTGTGCAATCAGACATTCTTATAATTTTTAAGAGGGGCTCAAGTGAGTTTGCGTTTTCGGGTATTTTTCCTTCTTTCTGTAGAGTCTTATAACGACTCACACACACACACACACACAGGCGCGCGCGCGAACACGCACACACCTAAACACAAAAACGTAGACTTTTACTTTACATCTTCCCAGGAGGTTTTCACGCACAGATTATATATATATATATATATATATATATATATATATATATATATATATATATATATATATATATATATATATATATATATATATATATATAATATATATAAATATAGTACACATACATACATTAGATTCAAACTAGTTCAGATAAACGATTCAAACTAGTTCAAATACATTGTCCAGTAAGACCAACAGCATAATATGTATCAGTTGGCCCCCTCCCCACCTCAGAAAAAGTAGAACAATAAAAGTGAAGGAAAAGCGATCTGCATACATCTTAATGTATGAGAGGCCATGAGAGTCTGGGAAAATGAAAGAGCTGTTGTATATTAACTGGCTTTTAAATAGGAAAGTCTGTGGTATGAAAGAAAACACAAGACTTTCTGCAGTTTTCAGTGGGTTATATAAACGCAAATTCGGCCGATATAATGTCGCATTATGTTAATTCATTATGCATATTATTTTGACACCATATAGGTACTAGGAATGTTTGCAGGATATAGGGATCGTTATATATATATATATATATATATATATATATATATATATATATATATATATATATATATATATATATAATTATATATATATATATATATATATACATATATATATATGTGTGTGTATAATATACACACACATACATATACAGTATATATAATTGTATATATTTTATAAATCATATATTTTTGTGTATGTGAGAGGGAAAAGAAAAAATTAAAAATTCATAACGAATGTAAAATTCTCATATTTTTGCGCGTAATGAACTTAGTCTATCCATGACTCTTCCCCAGGTATATTCATTTCTCATACCCTTGAGTAAGCAAAGAGTAAGCACGGGCTCTTGCCCGCTCGAGCAGTCCGTGCATGAGAACGCTGTTTGTAAACAGAAACCAGGTTAACAAGGCTGAATAAGATAACAGCGCAGGAGATATCTTTGTAAAGAGAAATCTCGGCCGGTTTTACAGAGCTAGTGGAGAAGGTTACAGTTGGCTTGTCTGCATGCAAGAAATATCGGGTTCACGTTACAGGTCTCCTGTATCTTTTGTGACCTCTTATTCTTTTCGTTTTATTTGCTTGTTTTGATTCCAGTCCCAGATTTCTTGCTTTTATTGACGTTCTTTATAGTTATATTCCTGACCTTGCTTTCCTGAAGGTATTAATGATTCCCTGGTGTTCTGACACTCCGTTGCCCCTTTTATTTATAAGTTAAGTATACCTTAGCTTAACCAGACCACTGAGCTGATTAACAGCTCTCCTAGGGCTGGCGCGAAGGATTAGACTTATTATTTATAACATTATTACCGTGGTCAAAGATTATCCCATATTTTTATCAGATTATAATTTTTTACATCAGAAATTATAATCGACATTTTTAATCGTTTACCAAGTATACCTTAGAAACTGAGCTTCATCAACGAAGGATTCGGCTTATTATTTATAGCTTGTCCTCATTCCCATATTTTTATCAGATTATAATCGATCAGAAACTCTTTACCAAATCGCAGCATCCTGCGTTCGGCTCGATTACCGTTTTTTTCCGCATCTTCAGTCCCCGTGTCCATTCCTAATTGTCCCTCTTCATTTTTATGCACTTTTTCAATTATTTTTTTTTCTGTTTTGGCCATTCCCTGTCACATTGTCAATCTCCGCTATCATTTCACGTCAAATTGGAGTTGCGTGTCTCGTTGGAAAAATTGACTAAGCCGCATTTGCTCTTGGAAGGGAAAAAAAGGTAAAATCCGGAAAATACCCGTAGGAGAGATTATGCGCCATAAGTTAATCCGGATTTTTTTTTTCCGGAAAACCCCCGAAACCAAATTTGTTCAGCTGAGAGAGAGAGAGAGAGAGAGGTATTATTAAGTTGCAGAATGAACAATCAAGAGGAATCCTATTTCATCTTCTCGCGTCTCGATTCAAAACAAGTTGTGACAACGAATCGAATTTGATTTTTTTTTTTCCTTTTTAATTTCTTGTTTGCTCCGTGTACGCTGGTTTAGAGATGGAAATTAACATCAACTTCCGAATTGCATTTGACAGACGTGATCAACTTCCGAATTGCATTTGACAGACGTGCTAGTTTCTGAGTTGTTCACGCAATGAAAAAGTTGATACACTTGTACACGTGTGATGAAAAAGTTGATACGTTTGTACACACGCAATGGAAAAGTGGATACATTTGTATACACGCAGTGAAAAAGTTGATGCAAAAAAGTTGATACACTTGTATACATGCAATGAAAAAGTTGATACACTTGTACACATGTGATGAAAAAGTTGATACGTTTGTACACACGCAATGGAAAAGTGGATACATTTGTATACACGCAGTGAAAAAGTTGATACACTTGTACACACGCAGTGAAAAAGTTGATACACTTGTACACACGCGATGAAAAAGTTGATACACTTGTATACATGCAATGAAAAAGTTAATACACTTGTACAAACGCAACCAAAAATTTGATACACTTGTTCACACGCAATGAAAAAGTTGATACATTTGAACACACGCAATGAAAAAGTTGATACACTTGTACACACGCAGTGAAAAAGTTGAAACACTTGAAAATACGCAATGAAAAAGTCGATACACTTGTACACACGCAATGAAAAAGTTGATACACTTGAACAAACGCAGCGGGAAAGTTGATACACTTGAACACGCGATGAAAAAGTTGATACATTTGTACACGCGCAATGAAAAAGTTGATACACTTCTACACACGCAGTGAAAAAGTTGATACACTTGTACACACGCAATGAAAAAGTTGATACACTTGTACACACGCAATGAAAAAGTTGATACACTTGAACACACGCAATGAAAAACTTGATACACTTGTACACACACAACAGGAATCTCTGGTAAGCTCTGATATTTTTGGGATATCGATGCTACTTAATAACTCGAAGACTCGAAGACCTGAATCTTATCACATCGCTAATTTATCAGGCGTTCGCGTGTTTTGCTCACTGAAAACAAAGTTTTGGATTGTAACTTCATTCTGGTGTAAAATCTCAGATTAAATATTAGCCATAATGCGGAAAGCAATTTAATTCCTAATTGCCTCTATTAGTGTCTTGGAAGATGATCGGGGAACTTTGGAAGACTTTGTAGTATTTCGTCTCCTGACCTTTACGTGATGAGAATTGTAAGGTCGGTAGTACTGTAATAAATACACATAACAAAATAATCCGTAATTCACACTTTGTCAGCAGAATATTCAAAACATTAATATTATGCAGCCAAATTGTGTTATAGATATTTAGAATATCTTTTAATCTACGAAATATTTTAATTGAACGTAAGTATGTTTTGTATTATATAGCCATAAGAAATTGCCTGTGGGTTTTGTAATAAAATGATTTTGTTACACTAACCTAATTTTATAATTAATCTTGCAATTGAACGGGTAAATTCTGTACTTATTTGGATTAATTTCAGCAGTGGTATTATTATATCAAGCTAAAATATTTGTAACTATTCAAGATAATTCCTTCAAAGTATATTTTTCTTGCAGTTACTGATTAGATTTTAAGCAATCACACCGTTCTCTGTCATTGCCTCAATAGACAGGCGAAATGAATTTCTCCCAAGATTTTTTTTAATAGAATTTTCTCATCGTGTTTAGTATACAAGTAATACCATAAAATGTATCTGTCTTTTCCATTGGGAATTTTATTAGCGGGGTTTTCGACTAACTCCATTATTGTTTTTGTAAGATACATCTTTACGGAAACATTCTAGCTATATATATATATATATATATATATATATATATATATATATATATATATATATATATATATATATGTATGTGTATATATATATATGTGTGTGTGTGTATGTATATATCTATAATATATAAATATATATATATATATATATATATATATATATGTATATATATATATATATATATATATATATATATATATATATATATATATATAAAGTTGCAGCCACGAAGGAAAAATGAAACAATTGGGATGCTAAGTACTTTCGTCTTATTACCAAGACATATGGTCACAGCAAATAAAGATATACAGAGACAACTGGAGTATATATATGGTAGGTATATCTTTAGTTAGTGTGACACTGTCTTGGTAATAAGACGAAAGTACTTAGCATTCCAATTGTTTCACTTGTCCTTCGTGGCTGTAACTTTGTTCGTATAATCATCACGTTTTTACCTTTTCGTGGTTTAAAATTAAACATATGTATAGCATATATATATATATATATATATATATATATATATATATATATATATATATATATATATATATATATATATATATTTATATATATATATATTTATATATATATATATATATATATATATATATATATATATATATATATATATATATATATATATATATATATATACACACACAGTATATATGGTAGTTACCTTTGGAAGTGTTTATATCAGATCATGTAGAAAATTCAAGATTTTAGTATATTTTGGTATATTTTTCCTTTGCACATTGGTTGTAGTAACCAAGTCTAATACAGACCATACGTTCAGTCAAATACAAAATAATCAACAGTCCCTCGTAGCATATTGTTACCAGCTTCTTATTTGTTAAGGCAATTTAAACTTTACTTTTCCATTAATCTAGCAATGGTTCATTGAAAACCAGTATTTTTATGATATAATAATAATAATAATTTTTTTAAACAATCATAATAGGTATGATGATAACAATAATAACAATATCATAATAATAATAGAATTAACACTTTTTTAATTTTTCAAACAATAATAATAGTGATGATGATTAATAACACTAATAATAATATCAGCAGTAATAGAATTAACACTTTTTCCATGTTCCACGAAACGATATCATAGCCGTGAATATTATACCATAAGCACTTCAGAATGATGTTGGAAGGGGAAAGTTTGGAAATATCCACATATTTACTTATCTGACGTCTTCATTTTATTATTTAAATTCCTGTCAGTAGATTTTTCATTTGCAGTTGAACCCTTCGCATATTTTAGTTTTTCTAAATTACCCTGAGTACTTATGATATTTACAATGACAGTAATAATTATGTTGAAGATGATGGTGATTTTTGCTATTACTGGTAGCAAGAATAATAAAAATATTATTAATATGCTTTATGTATTATATATATATATATATATATATATATATATATATATATATATATATATATATATATATATATTATATATATATATATATATATATATATATATATATATATATATATATATATATGTGTGTGTGTGTTTGTATAATGTGGGTACGTATTGAAATCCGTTTATATAACTTGTTGTATCATTAACGTTTATGTATCCCGTTGGTACTTTCCATAAACATGAACAGCTTTGCGTGAAACTATTAACCATGTTGATATGTACCAGAGTAAGCCAAATATTCCCTGTTATTCTCTGATAAATACCGTTAAACTTTAGAATGGAATGGTATGCAATAAATAATAACAACAAGAATATTTCCTCTATTAAAATACCGAAGCGTCTCACAAGCGCGAAAAATAAAGGCGATAGAATTGTCAAAAAGAAAGAAATGACTACTGATTCGCCCCAGGGGTGCGATGGAATGTAAGGGGGTGGTAGGGGGAGGGGGAGAATGACTGCAGGGGAGGAGTGAGGGGTGGTGGGTTGGGAAGGAGAGGGGGTGTCTCTGGTTCCGAAGAGGTGAGAATTTAGCAATAAAACATCGGTGAAGTTTTGGGGGTCAGAATGAGCGAGTGGAAAAAGGGAGTGTGTGGAAAAAAAAACATCATTATTTGGGTGAACTTTTCTTTCTCCCTTTTTTTGGATGTTCAGTGGAGTTTTACTTTTCGTGCTAGTGATTAGTTTTAAAGTTGAATTTTTCTTTTATTTTGTGAATGGATATAGGAGTCGTTTATGTTACTGCTGACATTAATCTCTTTGGCTTTTTCGTTTGTTGCTGATGGCTATGAAACTTCATTCGTGATTATAATATTTGGAAAGTATTCATAATAATAATAATAATAATAATAATAATAATAATAATAATAATAATGAGTAATGCCCAGTTATATAAATAATTTGTATTATTTTTAAACGATAAAAACAAAGACTTTAGAACACCGTTGTAAACACTGAGGAATTCTTGTTTTTATCTTTTACAAGTAATACAGTTTTTCATATAATTGTGGAATTTTATTATACATCCGTTTAATCACGACGTTGTGAATTTCTTAGCAATAATAATAATAATAATAACAACACTAATTTTACAGTAAGTTATTAATGATAATAAAATGATAATGAGGATGTTGTACAACTGGAAAACTCAAAAGTTCAAGCAAAGATGCAATGCGTTACTACCCTAAAGCAATCCTCCTTGTATTTTATAACTCACTTCCATTTTTATCCATTTATTAGTTTGCTAATTTATTTCTTCCATTTCTAATAACTGATCTCTTCTTTCTGTATTACCTATTACCTTCTGTTGCTTCTTTTAAAATGAAAACCATATTCTCTGAAAGCTTAAATTTCAAGTCAATGTCCCCTGTGGGCTTGTCCCATATTGGTAGGGCTCATCTTCTGAATAATAACAATAATAATTGTTCGATGTTAGTACACATCAGAATCTGCTAATGGTAATGATAACAATTATAATATCGAATTACTTTTTAATGAGGATGATTATCGTCATGAGCAACGTGGTGCTATACACACCGGTTTTTGCCAAAATGAAAAACAAGTAACCATTGACAGTGAATGGCAATTGGTGTCCAAAATATTTCATCTTTATTTTATTGATTTATTCGAATACTTTTGCAGCCTATTACGCTTTATGTATGTGTGGGGAAAAGTATATATATATATATATATATATATATATATATATATATATATATATATATATATATATATATATATATATATATATATATATGTGTGTGTGTGTGTTATTATTAATAATTGTGATATTAATTATTACAATGATGTGAACAGTTATAATAAATTAATAATATTATTAATAATTGTGATATTAATTATTACAATGATGTGAACAGTTATAATAAATTAATAATGAAAATACGATGGTATTATAGTAATACTAAGTAACATTTTTATATATATATCTATATAAATTTGTGTATATATATATATATATAATTATATATAAATATATGTTATTAATCTTAATGGATATTACTATTGCTCTTTGCTATCAAGATTGATAAGATTAGTTATTTTATAAATAGTCATAACAATGAAAGTTAAGAAAATATATGGCGACGTCATTTCCTGTATTATTATTATTTGGTTGTGATAAGGATATATAAATATGATAATCATAACGGTACTAACAAAAATATGAACAAAAATTATACTTAATATTGTAATTGTGTTAATAACAACGATTTAAATAATAATGATAAAAATAATGTTGGTTACATAATAATAATGATAATAATCTGTAACAGTAATGTTATGTAGTAAGATCCATTGAAACTGAATATGTAATACAACATATGAATCCAGTTTTGTTTTATACAACCGTAGATATGAAGATGCGCATATTAATTCATTTAACCTGTAAACTCACACCTTATACAGAAGTGTATATATATATATATATATATATATATATATATATGTATATATATATATATATATGTGTGTGTGTGTGTGTGTGTGTGTATACATTTATATATATATATATATATATATTATATATATATATATATATATATATATATATATATATATATATATGTATGTATGTATACATACAATATATATATATATAATTATGTATATAATGTCTGTGGACATTGTGTGTCAATACTGCACAAATGCCTTTAAAAATATGAATATATAAGTATGAATGAGTTTAAAAGTTAGTGGTTTTTAACTGTACACTTAGTCTCAGGAAACGTTCAGCTACAGATTTCGCAGCTGTGTGAAGCTTGAGTTGCAAATCATATGTAAATATTCCTTTTTTTTTAATTTACACTGTTAGAATACTTCGTGAACAACAGGAGTTTTCATTTATGGTCGAATTATTCAGTTTTCCAATTACCATCAGCAGCAAATTTTTCTCTTACCTACTTCTTCAGTCATTAAGCTTTCGTTTCACAGTTTAACAATAATTTCATTTCATTTAGGTAAAATGTTGAATTTTACTGCCGATTTTGATGAATACGTTTTGTGAGGAATTTTGTATGTCTGCGATTGTGTATTTAATACGGTTTAGCGAACGATTACACTTTTATATTTATATATATATATATATATATATATATATATATATATATATGTGTGTGTGTGTGTGTGTGTGTGTGTGTGTGTTTATGTATGTATGTATGTATGTATTTGTTTTGTGTATGCAAATATGAATGGTTATAAATAGATAGAAAGATTATTAGATAAATGTAAACATATATATATATATACGTGTGTATACATACATACATACATACATACATACATATATATATATACACGCACATGTAAACACCCATTAATATTTAAAATATCATGCAAGTCAAAGCATCACAGAGAGAGAAAGAGAGAGAGAGAGAGAAAGCGAGGGCGAACTATGATATTGACTAAGGAAATAACAATAAAAACCTTCCTGGGTTCATATGAATGTACTATTAGCCATTCTTTTTATCATGTATGATTCCCATTCCCATTTGCAACATAGCATTCCTCTCCTTCGCTGTGTGTTCTCGCTTTTTTTTTTCCTCTCTCTCTCTCTCTCTCTCTCTCTTTTTTGGAGTCTCCGTAGTGACGCTTCGGGCGGTCTATGATGATGATCATCTCTTTCTCTCTTGCTCTCTCTCTCTCTCTCTCTCTCTCTTTCGCTCTCTCTCTCTCTCGTCTTCTTCCTCTTCTTCTTCTTCTTCTTCTTCATCCTCCTCCTTCTCGTCTTTCCCTCGCTCCTTCTCTCTCGCCTGTGCCTTCGCTTCGGCGTTCCCGATTGAAATACCTGAAATAAGAAGTAAAGTATCAGAATCCCAATCACGGGAGCTTTAATCAACAATATCGTTTAACCTGATCATCCGAAACGCATCTCACTTCCATTATCTTTCGCTTACAGTTGAAGTCCTTCTCTCTCTCTCTCTCTCTCTCTCTCTCTCTCTCTCTCTCTCTCTCTACATACACACACATACAGTATATAATATATATATATATATATATATATATATATATATATATATATATATATATATATACACACACACATATACTCGTATATATATGTATATACATATGTATGTATATGGATACATACATCCATACATAGTAGCATGTATGAAGGAAGCCCAGCTCATACGATGAAGTAACGTAGGGCGAATGACAGCGACGCCAGCAACCAGCACACCGAGGACTACTTCTCAGACACGTTTCTCCACCAGATCAATATAAGACAAACTGCCACTTAGTCATATCTCCGTTATTTATTATAAAGCCGAGAGAGAGAGAGAGCCCCTCCAAAAAAAAAAAAGGACGGCGCGTTAGAAGGAAGGAGTTTGTAAAAAAGGAAGGCCCACACCGCCTTGAAATTCCGCCCGGCCTTTAATTTGATATTCGGAGAGCATATCTGTCCGAATTTTCAACTCGAGCGAATTCTCCCGTTCCAATAGCTCGGCATCTTCCCAATTTCCCTGCCAGCTCCCTTTGCCTACACACTCATCCGGCCGAAGAGGAAAAAATAACCTCCTCACTTTTTTTGCCTTCTTTTTTTCCTTCTTGGTTCCTCTTTCCCCCCTCCTCCCCTTCCCCCTCCTCTTCCTCCTCCTCGTCCTCCTTCGCCACGCACCGCCAAGTGGGAGGAGCGGATTGGGCGGGAGGCGTGGCCTGGCCGTGGGCGCCTTCTGCGACTGGCTGAGAGGATATGTGGTAAAGGAGGTGGGGGGGTTAAGGCGTCCGTGGGAGGAGAGTTGGGGGGACGAGGAGGCGGCATTTTTCTCTCTTGCCTCAGACAGGGAGTTCGTATTTGATTAAGGGTTCCATTTTGGACGGCCTGGATTAATTATACGGGTGGACATATTTTTCTCCCAATTCCTACATGTTTATTCATTAAATTCTATTGACATAGTGCACGGCTATAATCTTATAGTAAATTCAACTCCCTCTCTCATAGTAGTGCCATAGTAGCATGCCCGGGAATCCTTGGAAGTTTATGTCGTCCTGCATACATAGATACGCCAAAGCAGCACCAAGCCCCTTCTCTCTCTCTCTCTCTCTCTCTCTCTCTCTCTCTCTCTCTCTCTCTCTCTCTCTCTCTCTCTCTCTCTGCTTAGAGATTCTTGCTCGTGTTTCCTCACTCGCAAATAAATGTACAGGGAAAGAGAAAAAGTGCACATTGTACCTCTTTGGTCTTTGTTGTTTCGGGATCTGTTACAAACGAAATATTTCTCAATATTAATACCCCCGTCGTCGCTGCTTTCGAAAACTGAATAGCAGATAATCAATACGGAGAAATTCTGCCATTCGCATTTGAAACACATCTGAGGCCAATCTAATTAGCATAGAGCTCCTCCTCCTCCTCCTCCTCCTCCTCCTCCTCCTCCTCCTCCTCCTCTTCCTACTCCTCCTACTTTCTCCTCTCCCCTTCCACCCCCTTTTCCTTCTATTCAAGATTAAAGAAATATCGATGAATATGCATATCCCTTCCGTCCTAATATATTGGAATGATTGTAATAATTATCTAAGAAGCTGCTGTTTGTTTTCCTTCCTAGACAGGATGGGGTTATTGCTGTAGTCCTCAGGGGTTATTGATTGTTGTCATATCTCCCTCCTCTACAACTACAACCCCCTTTCTTTATTTTGGTGCAGTTTGGATTCGTCGTTTTCCAAAAGTAACGAATTACATTTTCCTTCCAGGTATGTCTTCCCTCGCCCGTGTTAGGTTGAATTTGTTCTTAAAAAAGATCTGGAGCTTTCTCGTGGTGGCGCGTTTTCCAGCAAATCGTTATTGCTGCTGTTCCTTAATGGTCGTTCCGTGATGCTCCATAAAGTGGAAGGTTACTTTTCGTCTCAGGTTTCATTGATTATTATAGAATTCTCAGATGGAAATAGTCAGTGGTTATTTTTTTTTGAGATCTGGTAAATGCTTTTGGCGTAAGGCCTTATATAGTGCCGTAGTATCTCCTTGAAGGAACCAGTTTCCAACAAAGTATTTTGCTTATGGGGAAAGTTTTCTTGCGGAAGCATTTTGCTTTCTTCACGTGTACGTGGGTTTTTCTCGACATTTATAATTGCACCAGTCTAAAGTGACAGTACTCATCCTTGACCAAAATAAAAAAAAAAAAATCACGCGTATTTAATAGCCGTACATCCCCTGAAAAAAAAATAACGGTAAGTTTATTTATTTAAATCATATTTATTTGTTTATTTATTCTTTTAACGTCAATTACTATCTTTCATTTGCGTAAGAACCCTTCCCCTCGGCTAGTGATGGTTTATGTGACCCCTGAGGAAGAAGTTAAGAAAGCTGGTTTTTTCCCCTCCTCCGAAGGGGTTGCTTTCGTCAACCGATTTTAAGTTCATTTTTCCCGTCGACGGATTTATGACCTGTTGTTTCCCATTCGAGAAGTCCTTCAAACAGTTTTTTTTACTTATTTAAACTGAAACTTAGCGAGAACTTACACCTCTCCGCAATACGTTTATATCTTCTTGTAGACCATTTTAGTCATTTGTTTCATTATTTTTCTTGCTGGAATCCCATTTTCGACTAATAGTTAAGGTTATTTATTTGATTTTTGTGTAACCTAAGGATATTACGGATATAAATATTCGTAGTTTCTCTCTCTTCCCGTATCTCGATGAGATGGTTTATGAATTTTATTTTATTTATTTGTTTTTGACTATTTTTTATTCTCAATTTAAAATTGGTTTTCTATGCTAGAATGCGTGGTCTTACACAGGATATGAATATGAATATTTGTTTATTATTCATGAAGCTCATTTAGTTTTCGTTTTAGTGTGCAAAATACTTATTATATTTTAATTATATATCTCATTTTTTAAAACGTTTCTTATATTATTCATGATATATTCTCTGTGTTAGTCTATATTTTTTTAAACTATTTGTTAACTGTCTTTGGGAGGCAAACAGAGCTTTGAACACCAGACATCATTTAGTTCATAAAATAAGAGAGGGAAGTGACAGGGCTATATATATATATATATATATATATATATATATATATATATATATATATATATATATATATATATATATATATATATATATATATATATATATATATATTATATATATATATATATATATATATATATATATATATATATATAAATTATATACGTTATGTATATTATATATATATATATATATATATATATATATATATATATATATATATATTATATATATATATATGTATATTATATATATATATATATATATATATATATATATATATATATATATATATATATATTATATAATTAGTAAGACTGTTCCACGTTAGATAAACCAGAAAAGTGGAAGAGAAAGCAAATAATGTTTATTATAGTGATTTGAAATCAGATGTGTTTTATCGCGAACGACTCTTCAGGAAACCTTGCTAAAATACCTGCCGTAAAATGACGGCGAAAGCGTAGTCGAAATTAAAAGGAAAAACACAGGAGAATAATTTCCAGCGAAGACACATTCAGCGGAAGAGTTCTTTACGCCATTTCGTCTAAAAAAAAAAAATAATAGTCTCGTGAACGTAAACGCGGGATGTGTACGCCCTGATCTGATGTACACATGCACATATATGCCTCTGCAGGTCTTGTTGTACACAGCCCTGTGCAGCCATTGTTGTAGATGTGCGCTTAGTAGCCGATGTGCGTACATTTGTACATATGCCGGTCTTTCCGGGCATGTGCATTAATACACAGAATTTGTGAGTACTACGGCCATCCCAGCCTCGGTTACTATGACACTACGAGGTCTACATGTGCCACGACTAATAAAGGAAATATGTTATGTCTCTGCTGTTCCTCCTTTTTATTTTATTTTCCCCTTTCTGTGTATTAGGCTTTATTTCAAGGGATTTGTGTCTTTCTTTTTTTTAATGAAAGCGTAAATTGTATTCACGCAGTAGTGTATACCTGGTTCTTTACTGAATGAGTGGATTGTTGGTCCTGAAGATTTAACTTTTTTTATCCTCATTCAAAGATGTGTTATTTTGTGTATGATGATTCCAGTAATTAATAGTATTAATAATAATTATAATAACTCCTGGGAACGTATTACTACTACTACTACTACTATCTCCACAAATATTAATCCGAATAATCCCAACCAACACGCGGTGACATGTGGAAGAGCTAACAGATTTCGACCCCACATCGGGATCGAACCCAGGACTAACAGTTGGTGGCGCCCTTTGCTTTTACGCGAAAGTCGTGGGATCGATCCCGATGTGGGATCAAAATTTATTCATATTGCTTATGTCACCGTGTGCTGGTTTGCATTATTTACATTAGTAGACATTTAATAATAATATTAGTAATAATAATAATGATAATAATAACAGATTTAATTAATGTAATATTAATATAATTATAATAATAATAATAATAATAATAATAACAATAATAATAATATAATGATATGAAAATAACTTCATCATCATCATGGTCAACAACAACAACAGTAATAATAATAATAATAATAATAATAATAATAATAATAATAATAATAACTGTTATAATAATGGTATTCTTCGGGTATGAATAATGAAGTCCTGAACGGGTAACGTCATTAGGAAAATAGTGAAGTCGAGTCGGTTGTAAATATTGTATGAGGAGAGTCAAAAAAGCCGATTTTTCCGTCCATCTTCATTTGCGTTATTCCATCACATTATTATTATTATTATTATTATTATTATTATTATTATTATTATTGTTGTTGTTGTTGTTGTTGTGTTTAAAGTGTAGTACTGATTGTTTCATAACTTATGAAAATTGCTGTTGATTTAAAAGTTGAAGTACAAAATATTACAATAATACCTGTATCCTGCCATTACAGTTACTTCTCATCATCGCTTCATAAGGACTCTCTCTCTCTCTCTCTCTCTCTCTCTCTCTCTCTCTCTCTCTCTCTCTCTCTCTCTCTCTCTGCATTTTGCAGGCATTTCACAAATCCTGCAACAATATAGTCTGCACTCCCCTTGATCCATCTTGATAAGGGAATTTGAATACCTCCTCCCCCAACTTTCCACCATCCATATATGCCCCTCCCCCCCACCTCCTCCTCCTCCTCCTCCTCCCTCCTCCTCCTCCTCCTCCTCCTCCTCCTCCTCCTCCTCCTCCTCCTCCTCCTCCTCCTCCTCCCCAGCATATAAAATTTTTTTCATCTTGGAAATAAGCTTCCAAATTACATCGAATCTGAATCGGCAGCACCGTATTCTTAATAACGTCCAACAAAACCCCGGGACCCTTAATTGGGTAGGTAATTACATGAGACCTGAAGGCCACCAGCGAGTTTGAATAAGTTTCAATGGCGGGGTATCGGAAATATATAATGCATTTAATACCCCCAGTCGTCTCTAACGAGGAGTTCCACGGTGGTAATGAGTCTTTTGCCAGTCTTGCTGTTGTTTTTGTTTTTGTTTCGCCGTTTCTTATGCCTGTTTGGCCAATGAGCGATGTGTATTTGCGTTTCGGGGCTCACCAGCGTGTTTGTGTGTGCGTATGTCTGTGTTTGTGTGTTTGTTTGCTTCTGGGCAGCCGAGGGAGGGAGGGAGGGAGAGGAGGGAGGACGAAGGGTAAATTGCTTTCTCTTAATGATGAAGATCTTGCTGAAAAGGAAGATGGGGTTTTGGTGAGGATAATCTTGCGTTCTGAAAATGAGGCGCCTCTGTGATGCTGATGCATCAAAGGGATGATGATGCTATAGTGATGATGTTTGTGGGATAATTATACTAATATTAACAGTAATAAGTTTTCGTGTAACGATAATAATAATAATAATGATACTGTTGCATTTATAAGCATCATAGCGGTTAATAACATCAACTGTAGTTAATTTGTAAAAATATTATCATCATCTGAAACTATAATAATACCCTCATCACCAGTAATATCATCATCATCATCGTTACTATAGCATGATGTTATAGTAATGATGTTTTAGGGATAATTATACTAATATTAACAATAAGTTTTCGTGTAATGATCATAATAATAATAATAATAATACTATTGCATTTATAAGCATCATAGCGAATAATAACATCAACTGTAGTTAATTTGTAAAAATACTATCATCATCTAAAACTATAATACCCTCATCACCAGTACTATCATCATCATCATCATCATCATCATCATTACTGTAGCATGATGTTATAGTAATGATGTGTGTGGGATAATTATACTAATATTAACAATAAGTTTTCGTGTAATGATCATAATAATAATAATAATAATAATAATAATAATAATAATAATAATACTATTGCATTTATAAGCATCGTAGCGAATAATAACATCTACTGTAGTTAATTTGTAAAAATACTGTCAACATCTGAAACTATAATAATACCCTCATCGCCAGTATTATCATCATCATCATCATTACTATAGCATTATATTATAGTAACGATGTTTGTGGGATAATTATACTAATATTAACAATAAGTTTTCGTGTAATAATAATAATAATAATGCTATTGCATTTATAATCATCATAGCGAATAATAACACCAACTGTAGTTAATTTGTAAAAATACTATCATCATCTAAAACTATAATACCCTCATCACCAGTACTATCATCATCATACTATAGCATGATGTTATAGCAATGATGTTTTATGGATAATTATACTAATATTAACAATAAGTTTTCGTGTAATGATCATAATAATAGTAATAATACTATTGCACTTATAAGCATCATAGCTAATAATAACATCAACTGTAGTTAATTTGTAAAAATACTATCATCATCTGAAACTATAATAATACCCTCATCACCAGTATTATCATCATCATCATTACTATAGCATGATGTTGTAGTAATGATGTTGTGGGATAATAACAATAAGTTTTCGTTTAACGATAATAATAATAATAATAATAATACTATTGCATTTGTAATTATCATCGCGAATAATAACATCAGCTGAGTTAATTTATAAAAATACTGTCATCATCTAAAACAATAATAATACCCTCATCACCAG